>NW_004444079.1:1980082-2055992 GCF_000243295.1 Trichechus manatus latirostris | reverse complement strand
CAAAATAATAAATGTTGGAGAGGTTGTGGAGAGACTGGAACATTTATACACTGTTGGTGGGAATGTAAAATGGTACAACCACTTTGGAAATCGATTTGGTGCTTCCTTAAAAAGTTAGAACTAGAAGTACCATATGATCCTGCTATCCTGCTCCTTGGAATATATCCTAGAGAAATAAGAGCCATCACACAAATAGATATACGCAAACCCATGTTCATCGCAGCACTGGTCACAATAGCAAAAAGATGGAAACAACCTAGGTGCCCATCAACGGATGAATGGATAAACAAATTATCGTATATTCACACAATGGAATACTATGCAACAATAAAGAACAACAACGAATCCGTGAAACATAACATGGAGGAATCTGGAAAGCATTATGCTGAGTGAATGTAGTCAGTCTCAAAAGGACAAATATTGTATAAGACCACTATTATAAGAACTCAAGAAAAGGTTTAAATACAGAAGAAAACATTCTTTGATGGTTACGAGGGTGGGGAGGGAGGGAGGGGTATTCAGTAACTAATAGTAGACAAGAGTTATCTTAGGTGAAGGCAAGGACAGCACACACTACAGGAGAAGTCAGAACAACTGGACTAAACCAAAGCTAAGATGTTTCCTGAATACAACCAAACACTTCAAGGGACAGAGTAGCAGGGGCGGGGGTTTGGGGACCATGGTTTCAGGGGACTTCTAGGTCAATTGGCATAACAAAGTTTATTAAGAAAATTTTCTGCGTCCAGCTTTGGTGAGGGGCATCAGGGGTCTTAAAAGCTAACGAGTTTCCCATCTAAGATGCATCAATTGGTCCCAACCCACCTGGAGTAAAGGAGAATGAAAAACACCAAAGACTCAAGGAAAGAATTAGCCCAAGAGCCAGAAAGGGTCACATAAACCAGAGACTGCATCATCCTGAGACTAGAAGAACTAGATGGTGCCTGGCTACCACCAATGATCGCCCTGACAGGGAACACAACAGAGAGTCCTTGATGGAGCAGGAGAAAAGTGGGGTGAAGAACACAAATTCTAGTAAAAAGACCAGACTTAATGGTTTGATTGAGACTGGAGGGGCCCTGGAAGACATGGCCCCCGGACTCTCTGTTAGCCCAAAAGTAAAACCATTCCTAAGGCCATTCAACGGGACTGTGGGACATAAAATGATGTTCATCAAGAGTGTGCTTCTTAGCTCAAGTAGATACATGAGACTAAATGGGGAGCTCCTGTCCAGAGGTGAGATGAGAAGGCAGAGAGGAGCAGGAGCTGGTTGAACGGACACAGGAAATCAGAGGTGGAAAGGAGGAGTGTGCTGTCACAGTATAGGGAGAGCAACTAGGGTCACATAACAATGTATGTATAAATTTTTGTATGAGAGACTAACTTGAATTGTAAATTTTCACTTAAAGCACAACAGTAAAAAATAAATAAATAAAAAGCTGGGGGGAGAAAAAGGAGTTGTCTCAATTTGTCTCCAACGTTTCTCCTTCCACTCTCACTTGAACTTACTCCTGTCAGGCTTTTGCACCCTCCCTGCCACCAGACCACTCTTCTCAGGCTCTCTGGTGATCTCTATGTTGATAAACCAGGGGGACCTTGCTCAGCCCTAGTCGAGGGTCAGCAGTCTTTGATACGGTTCCAGGACGCCACACTCTCCTGTTCTCCTCCATCGGCTTCTCCTCCTCACCCCCCTTGCCATTCCTCTACATCTTCCTGACCTCTAAATGTCGGGGGCTCTGACTCAGCCCCAGGTCCCATCACTTGCCTGTCCACCCTCATCTCTTGACTCCCATCCTGTCTTATGACTTTAAATGTCATCCAAGTGCTGACGGCCCCCAGATTTGTCGCTCAGGGAGCCCTCTCCCCAGCTCCAGACCATCCATCCAACTGTCCAATTGATATCTCCTTGGGCATCAAACTGGCAGCTCTGACCCCATGAGTCCCAGACGGACTCCCGATTCCTCCCATCATGCCGGCTCATGCCACACAGCTCAGTCAAGGGCAGCTCCACCTTCCTGTAGCTGAGGCCCAGACCTTGGGGTCCTCCTTGCTCCTCTCTTTCTCTCACGTCCCAGCAAGCCCTGCCACTTCTCCCACCACCACAACCACCCTGGACTGAGCCACCATCACCTCCTGCTTGGAGGGGGCAGTGGTTTCCTAACATCCTGGCTTCGCCTCTCAACCTCCACAGTCTATTCTCAACACAGTACCCAGAGAGAATCTTTTAAAACACAAGTCCAGCTATGACATGCCTCTGTTCCAAAATCTGCCAAGGAGCCCCATTTCATGGGCTCAGAGCTAAAGTCCTTACCGTACAAGCTCTGGTTCCATCTCCTACTAGGCCCCCTGACCCTCCTCTTACTCATCACCATCCCCTCTGTTCCTTGGACACACTGGGCACAGCCTCTGCCTGGTCCCCTCTCCTTCCGTCTAGAATGCTCTTGCCCAGCACTCTGCATGGCTCTCCCTGCCGCCTTCCAGTCCTTACGGCCTCGGTGAGGCATCTTTGCCCACTCCGTCTAAAATCGCAGCCTCCCAGGCACTTCCTGCTTTATTTTTCCCCCCAGTGCTTTTACATTATGTTTCCCCCACTAGGATGTAGCTCCGTAAGGGTGGAGGTTTTGGTCTGTTTTGTTCACTACCGTATACTCAGTCCCTGAAATAATGTCTGCCACACGGTTGATGCTGAGTAAATGTTTGTTAAATGAATAAATCCATCTCTAGAGTTTGGAAGTCCCTCCTAACCTACATCAGGCGTCCCCTTGTAATAACAGCCCCTACTTGCTATTCCAAGAAGAACCAGAAGGTGGCATCATGACTACAGAAATGGCACGCTGTGGGCTGCCCAGCCGCTTTTCTCGGTCATCCACTCCCATTCACGTCGCTGCTCCAAAGTCAAAATGCTGAGGTGTGTGGCTGACAAGGTATGTGCCTCCCAGGTCAGTCTGCTTCCTGTTCCTCCAATCTCCTGACAGGACTCCAGAGAACCCGAGATTATTTCTGGGCAGGTGAGGGTCCCAAACCCCACCCCCCACCCCAGCTCCAGGCCGAGGTGATAGTGAGGGGTGTGGACCTTGCCCCCTGCCTCTGGGGTCAGAGTGGAATTAGTAAGACTCTAGGTGACCTTTCAAGGAGTTCTGGAAGAGGGTGTGGGCTTCCCCGCCCGCGGCCTCTCTGCTCTCTCCTCAGCCATAGGCTCTGTCCCAGCACAGCTTAGAGCACTGAGCCTGTGTCTGGCTTGATCGTTCTCAGCTGATGAGAGGCCCTTCTTTCCTTCTTTGGGAGTGAGGAGACCTAAGCACGGCTCTGCCCTGTGTCCCATGGCTTCTCACAGCCCTCAGTGGAGGACTCTGGGGTCAGACCAGGCCTTGTTCCTGGCTCTGCCACTTGCCAACTGGGTAACCCTGACTGAGGGCTGAGCCTCAGTTTTGTCATCTGTCCAATGGGAGAGACGTGCCGGCCTCATTGGCTGGGGGCAAGTTAAATACTCGTAAACACCCCTCTAGTTCAGGGCCTGGCACAGAGCAGGTGCTCTCAGGAAATGGTAGTTCTGGGACCATCCTGAGGGGAGGCAGTGTGAGGACTGGCTGGACCCTGTGGGGCACTGAGATGGGTCCTGGGAGAGAGGGTGGGACTGCCGGGTCATTTTCCATTCACTCATTTATTCAAACCTATGTGTAATACGCCTCTCATGGGCCCGAGGTGTGTAGGGCTGTGGGGCGCGGGGGGTATGTAGGGACCTGAAAGACTTTCTGCCTGTGTTCAAGGAGCTAAGAATTAATGGAAGAGATAGGCCTAAACCTACATGGAAAAAGTTAAATAACAAATATGAGACGAAGTACAAGAGCTGTCAGGAGGCTGCTCATGATTAATTGCCCAGTGAGAGGGACAGACAGGAAATGCAACGAGTCTGGGTGGGAAGGGCGGCGTGTGGCTGTGTGGTCCGGGAGGCCGCGGGCGGTGTAGAGGAGGAGGGGGCAGAGGCCGTGGTTGTGGCTGTGCGGGCACCAGCCTGTGGTAATGCTGGCTGCCTCCCCACCACACATGCCTTGCCATCCTCTCCCCTGGCCAGTGGCCTGGGGCTGGTTTCCAGAAGCTACCACTGACTGATCCACGGGTCAGGCTGGGGCTGTGGCTGGTGTTGGCTGAGGCTACCTGGAGTCTGATCTGGCCCTAGAGCAGGGAATGGTTCCAAGGATGGTCCTGCTGTCCACTGACACAGAACAGACCAGGATGATGCTCACAGCAAACAGCAGCTGTTCCTCTGCTCCCCACCACCAGGCTGGTGGAGCTCACTGCTGTCCCCCTCCTGATCCCCCGGGGGTGATCCGTTAGGACACTTCAGATGCTGGAGCTGATGTCCGCCTGCTGAACCAGGGGGTGGAACATGATGAAGAGCACTGCAGTCTCCCCCCACCCCGCGAGTCTTAATGTCACCTTTAAGAACCATAAAACTGTCAGCAGCCTATGAAAGCAGCTCCTGTACCAACAGTGGATGGCATAAAATGATGCATGCCATGGCCTGGTGAGACCTCCGCCACGCTGTCCAAGAAACCTGCGAACCACTGGCCTCTCCTATGGGAAGCCCAAGGCAAGAAGCCTTCCAGATGATGGACTCAGCAGGCGGGGAGGAGGGGGCAGGCGGAATAGCCACTGCGCCATCCAACCTTTCCCCTTGCTCAGAACACACTGTCCACACTTCCTGCCGGCATCCTGGAGCAGGGCCCAGTCTGTGCCTGACTTTCTACACAAATCTCAGACATGCCTCGTCCTTCTTCCCACCTTTTCCCTCTTTTATCCTGCTGTGCTCGGTTTCCTTGTAGAAGAAATTGAGGCAGCAGGAAAGGACCTAGGAGCTGTGGATGCTCCCCTCGCCATCCCTGGAGACGCTGCACCTGCTAAAGCCCGTCCCCTTGAGCATCTGGCCTCCGTGGTCCAATCTGCTGGTAGGGTGGCCATCTTGGGTGGCTCCTGCAGGCACCAGGCAGAGAGACCCAGCTGCCTGCCTGGCACAGAGACCCTCTGCTGACCCCCGGGTCTGCGGGCTGGGGCGCTGACTAGGAGGAGAGTCTGTGTACTCTCCCGCGCGCTTCCCCATAACACACAGCAGAGCACTCACTTAGATTAATTAATCTGCTGCCCAGCCTGCTCCTCCGACCCATCTTTTATTCATGGACAAGCGGCGTTCTCTGCTTTACCAGGTCTAGGGCATCAATATTTCATCCTGGCTTTGCTGCCAGCTCCTGCTCCTGCCTCCCTGCCTCCCACTGGCTCTAGGACCCAGAGGGTCATCACAGGTGCTGACGCTGCCTTCTGTGGGCCTTAGGCCAAAGGCCACTCTTGGCAGAGCCAGGGCCCCTACCAGAAGCTCCTGAGTAAGCGAGCTGGAGAGGCAGAGGAAGCAGATGGGCTGAGCTAGGGGGAACGTCTGGGCTCAGGGTTCTGAGGGACACAGGAAGACTTTCCCCTGGGGCAGGTCTGCAGTAGACACAGCCCTGTCCTCTCATCTGTGTTTGCTGGCAGTTGTTAGGATGGGCCATGATGCTCATGAAGTGCCTGGCACAGACCCTGACACATAGTAAGCGCTCATTTTCCTTCTTTTGGATCAGGTGTCTCCTTCATCCCCCACCCCCACCCCCATGCCTAAGCAGTTGAATGAATGGTTGAAAGAATGAAGTGATACCACACTCAAGAGCACCGGACAACCTTCCACCCCAGGAACTAGCCCTTCTTCTCACCTCAAGAGCTTCCAGGCTCTTGAGGCTTCCAAGCAGGTGCTGAAGACCACAGGGGCTGAACTTGGGTCTGGAGGGACCTTACTGGAGATCCTAGCCCAGGGCTCTTCACCCGACTCCAAGGAGGGCCTTCTGGAGGTGGGCATGGACCCTTGAAGCACAATACAAAGTGTGATGAGAGGTGTGTGTGCATGAGTGTGTGTGAATGGGTGTTTTTCTAGGGGAGGGTCCATGACTTTCATCATCTGCTCAGTGGGGTCTGTGAGCCATACAAGGTCACAAACCACAAAATTCTAGACAAGTCAAGCTTCTTTTTAATGTGGAAGGGGAGAACTGATGGGCTTGCTCATCTAGGGAGCCCCTGGTAAGGTAAGTGTGTGCAGGTATGTGCATTATGGAGGCAAAAATACATGCATGTGTGAGAGTGGAGTGTACGTGATTGTGTGACAGTGACTATGTGTGAGTGTGTGCAATTATGTGGGTGTGAGTGTGTGGGTGTGAGTGTGTGAGTGTGTGAGAGTGCTGGCACTGGGATGAACACTGGGGTCACAATGAAGTACACTGAGCTCTTGCCCTGGAGGAACTTAGGGTCGAGTTTGCCTGCATTAGCTGGGACACAGCCATGACACTCGTGTGGCCTGTTGGACAGGGGGTGTGTCCCTTCCCAGTCAGCCAGCAGCCCTTTGCCTCTGTGTTGACTGGCTGGTCAAGGGCGCCTGCTGGCTGGGACACCATCTGTGGCATTGCGCCTTAGCCCCACCCTGGCTCGGCAGAGGGACAAGATGAGAGGGGCCGTGCTGACCTCGTGGCTGTGCTTGGTGAGAGGCTTTGTGAGAGCATCCCTGACTCCTGCTTTCCCGACACCCTGTATCCAACCCGCCAGGAAACCCTGCCAGCTAGTCCCCATACACCAGGATCCCACCACCTCTCACTTTCCTCACGGTGGCCTCCCTCTGGTCTCCCACTCCCTCCCATGCCCTCTGCAGTCTGTCCTCAGCACAGCAGCCAGCTATGCCCTCCACTGCCCGCTGAGGCCTTCCCACCACTCCCCCCTTGATCCCGAGCTCTGGCCTCTCCAACCTTGCACACTGACACACGGGCCTGGCTTGCTCCCTAACACCTGTAAAGTCCCTGCTAAGAAGGCACCTTCTCTATGAGGCCCACCGCATTCTTTTTCTTTTCCCCCATAGCACAAATCACCTTCTAATACATCATTAAAAGATCTGACTGTCTTTACTGTACACTGTTGGTCTCCCACCAGCACAACGAAAGCTCCTTTAAGGCAGGAATTATAACATTTTGTTTGCTGCTGCACCCTAGAGCCTGGCTCACTAGGAAGGGCTCACTAAATACTGTGGGGTGAAGGAACGAACAGACGAACGAATGAAGGGCCAACCACATCACTCAGTGACCCCTTTAGAACAACTCATGGAAAATGTTTTTTTCCTCAGGCTTAATATCAGAAAAACCTTATCAGAACAACTGATATTCACTCACTCATTTATACATTTATTGAGCACCTACTATGTGCCAGGCCCTGTTTTAAGTTCTGGGAGGCAGTAATGAGCACAGCAGGCCCACATCCGCTCCCTCTGGAGTTCCTTCCTAGAGGCAAGTATTTATCTCTCGGATCCTGAGGATCTTGTCACTGATAGGTTTTCCTTTCTGCTCTGGCTGCCCACAAGCCCAGAGCTAATTTTGTGAATTTTTCTGAGTACAAAAACTGCCCCTCCAATCTCACCTCGTTATTCTACTTTTCTTCTCCCTGTGTCCTGATCATTTTTAACAGAAAAGGGAAATTGATGAGGAGAATGTGAGTTGGTGGATGGCTGGCGCTCTCTCTCTGGAATCTCTCTCCGCCTCTTTCTCTGGAGCCTCCCAGGCTCTGCCACCGGCTTCCTTCTTCTCTCCCTGACAGGTCTACTCGTGCTGAGGATGAGGCCTCACACTCTTGGGCTTTGATGACGTAATCCGTTTACATGCTCTATCTTAGAGTATTGTACGCATCCTTTTAAACTATTTCCAAATCGTTTGGCAGCAAGCTGTGCATGGATTTACTGCTTGTAGATGAATACCTGTGTGAGTGTATGTGTGTGTGCGTGTGCGTGTATGTGTGTGTGAGTGTGTGCGTGTGTGTGCGAGTGTGTGTGTGAGTGTGAGTGTGTGCGCGCACGTATGTGTGTGCGTGTGAGTGTGTGTGAGTGTGTGTGCATGTATGTGTGTGCGTGTGTGCGTGTGTGTGCATGTGAGTGTGTGTGTGTGAGTGTGAACGTATGTGTGTGCTTGTGAGTGTGTGTGTGCGTGCGCACGCACGTGCGCGACTGTTCCTGAGGGGTCAGGTAGGGATGGAGGGCTGCCCGGGGAGAAGAAGCTGAAGGTGACAGACGTCTTGCATTGGAAGGGATGGTCCCTCTATTAAGGCTCAGCCACAGCCTACTGACTGATTGGCCCAGAAGTAATTTTGTCACCAGCCTCCCATCCTCCTGATCAGTTCTCCCCTCCCTGGCCCCACCCAGCCAGACTTGGACTTTCTGCCTCATTCCTAGACGAAGTCACTGACCCATTTGGTCTCGCCCCCTTTTACCAGCCCAGTGGCAGGGTGACTCCTGTTGTATGAAGTCAGGTGCCAGGGAAAGGGATAGGTAGGGGTGAGGGAGGTGGAAAGGACTGGCACAGAGGACAGAGGTTGAGGACACTCAAGGGGGAGATGGGAGACTCCGAGTGGGAGGTGGAAGGGAACCAAGTGGAGGTAATTGCCAAACAGCCGTGTGTCACAGATCATTCCCGATTCTCCCTGCCTTGAACCCTATCCTCTCTCCTTCAGCACTGCAACCTCTGAGCAACATTAATGAGATCGATGGAGGCAGGGGTAGAGAGATGGGGCAGAGACAAGGGACCTTGGCCTGAAAGACAGGGCAGAGGCACTCCACCCTCCCTGTGGGTCCCTGGGTCTGGGGTTTTCCTCCTGACCTTTAGCCCCCTTCACAAACACAGCCCTGCGACATACGACCTGGCTTAGGAAAAGGATCCTAGTAGGGAAAGCAGCCTTCTCGGTGCCATCACTGACGCTGTAGGGTGCAGTGGCTACCTGCTCATGTGCCTTTGAGCAAGTTAAATAGTGTCTCTGTGCCTCATTTTATCCATCTGCAAGTTGGGGATAATAATAGTACCTATCTCACAGGGTTGTTGTAAGATTAAATGAATTAATACAACAAAGAGTTTACAGAGTGCCTGGCTTATGTCAGCACTCAATAAGCCACTGTTATTATCATTTGAGGAGTTCTAGAAGGTTCTCCCCACCCTATATCTCCTCCATACATGCATAGCCTGAAATTCGCCACTAATTCCTTTGGATGATACATTTCCCAAGACTCCTTTTTGAAAACACAGAGTAACACCTGACAACACAGTGTGACGGTGAAGAACAGGGGCTGGTGACCTGGCTCCATGACTCACCAGCTGTGTGATTGTGGGCCGGTTCCAGGGCCTCTCTGAGCCTGGATTGCCCTCTCTTTAGCTGGTGATAGTGACAGTACCCACTTCACTGTCTTCAGACAACATGAGAGCAGACGTGCATGCAGCACCACACGCATGTGCAATACATAGCTGTGCAACCCGCCCACTTTACAAGGTGCTTGTCCATGTGCCACCCCTTCTGGTGCTTGTCTCACCTCTGGAGGTGGTGGTGAGGGTTCATCATGGCCACTTCCAGTGAGAACACTGAGGCAGAGGGGGCGCCGTGACTCTCTGGGCAGGGCTGGCACTCGGGCCTCCTGGCTAGGCTGGGGCTCTCTCAAGGCGGTGACCCCCAGAGGCCTGGCACAGGTGGCCACTGCTCTTGGCATGATAGGAGTCATTAGATGCTCCCCTGACCAGAGACCTGCACGGAATGGGCCACAGGGTGGTGAAAGGGGAGCCTGGGAAAGGGTGAGTGGTGGGTGGTAGCATGTGAGTGAGTGTGAGATGATGAGTATGGTGGGGAGAACAGGAGACACGTGAAGCTCCCACTTCAAGATTCACCCCAACCTGGCCCTGCTCTCTCCAGCTGTGGGTCCCTCGCTTGTCCTCTCCCTGCAGCTCCCAGGGCCTAGCATCTGGATTTGGGAGGCCCTGGAGTCGAGCCTGTCTGCAGGAATGGAACCCGGGTCCCTGCCTTCCCAGGCACCTTCCGTGATGCCTCTGGGCCTCTGTAGGCTTCAAGAGGAATCAAGACAGGCCCAAATAAGGGGATAAGCTTCAGACACGTTCTTATTTTTTACTGAGAGTGTGAGGAGGGGAAAAACACAAAAAGTGAAAAATAGCCCCATCTGGACTGAGCAGGGGAAAAAGCAATTTCCTTCTGAAATCTCTTTTTCTGATTCTTAGAAGATGCAATTTGGAAATGTCCTGGTGACTCCAGCTGGGATATGGGCCAGGCCACCAACAAGGCATTGGGATGAGGCCCTGAGGGGAGGTTGGGGAGCAGGGTGGGACAGCAGGGAAGGAGTCTAAGGCCTTGCTGGTGGTTTGGGCCCAGGTCTCAAGGACAAACCTGAGGTGGAAGATGAGGTGGTGAGAGGGGATAGTGCGGTTGAGAGGGGGTGCTGAGAGTGAGGGTGGTGGAGACTGACCAGTGAGGGAAGAGGATGTGGAGCCTGATGGACAGAAGTGGCAGAGGGATGTTCTGGGTTGATTTCTAAGCCTGGCTGGGCAGGAGGAGGCCCAGCGTCTAAAGGAGGCTCGGACTCTGGTGTCAGAATTTTGGGATATTTCATGGAGCAGAGGCACAATCCCATCCTAAAAGACAATGAAGTCTCAAGCCTCTTTTCTGGAAGGTTCTCTGTGTTCTGGGTAATCAGGTGGTACCTTGGGGACTCTGTCAGAGTCTGCAGAAGAAGCCGGGGCCTGGCATGGGTGGTAAAGGGACATAGACCCGTGTTAATGCTTCAGGATTCCTATTCTTGTTCTCCTCTGGAGCCATCCTCAAAGTTACTCAAAATCCCTCCTCACCTGCTGCCTCTGTTTGTAGAGGAGATGTTCCAGTAGCCATGGTATGATTATGAGAGTTCCAGTTTGGGGAATGGAATGGACCCCTTTGGGTAGGGCAAAAGTGGAGACTAAGATGCACTGGTACTTTGGGGACCTTCCTGGGAATTGTCATTCCTTTTAACATAATGCTAACCCCATGTTCTCAAGCACCAACTCATCAACTAGCCAAGCCCACCAACCTACAAACCAAGCCATCATCCATTACCTTACACCCCGCCACTCCGCCAACACAGCAACCTTCTAAGTAACATAGAAACCAATTCACCAATTAGCCAATCTGTCAAAAATTAACCACCAACCAACCCATGACCTCACACCCCATCACTCCACCAACCCAACAACTCTCTAAGCAACATATCAATCAATCCACCAACTAGCTAATTCACCAACCAGCCAATCTGACAACCAGTCAACCTACCAACCAACTAATGCACCAACCAAACTATTCTTCCGCCATCCCACCATCCTACTAAGCAGCCTACTAATCTATCAAACAACTCACCAACCAACTCATTACCCACTGTCCAATCAGGAGATAAAAATTACACAGTAATATTAATAGGAAAAGTTTAAAATAAAGAATTATTAGCTATAACAGGAGATTTCCTACTGTCTATAATGGGGATTACCTACGTACTCTAAAGAGTACAGAAATAGATATAGGGACCAGCTGCTACCTCTAGGGCCTCTAAGCACCAAAAGAAGGAACAAATCTGGAAGAGCATTTCCCCTCAACACACACAGCCAGGGCTGAGAGCCAGACCTTGTTGGAGAAGGTACAGCCATGACCCACTGGACAGCAGAAAAGTGTGCTGAGGTGCCATGCCGGTGGGACTTTCTGGGAAGCTGTCCTCTGCCTAGAACAGACTGCCTGGAACATACAGAGGAAGTTGTATGCTACCGGATGCCTCACTGCAGGACCCTGGAGAGAGCAACCTGCCAGAACCAGAAAAAGAAGCCCCTCCCTCCAGCACTCTTTACTAACAAAGCTACAAATAGAGCCAGCTGGTGAAGGAGAAACGTTTACAGGGTCCGGCTCCACTAGCATTCACCAGGCAATGAAGAGGAGATTTGAAGCTGAGACGTAATAAATGAATAGCTGGCAACCCATTCTCCTACCACTCCACCAAACCAGCAATCCTCTAACCAACATGGCAACCCATCTACTCGTCAGCCAACCCAGCAACCCAGTTTTCTTGGATGTTGGTCTTTTCCAGGCACTGTGCTCAGGGCTGTGAAGGGTACAGAGATGAAAGGTTACAGCTCCGCTCTGAAGGAGAGATACTTTGGAGTAATTTATCCAGACTGGGAGATACATGCAACCTGTGCACATGACCAGCTAAGGGTCAACGGGACCTGTCACACAGGAGACACTCATTAAGTTGGCCAACCAGTTGGCAGACAGTGTGCTCCGAAGTCAGTGGTGAGAGAGATTCTAGTGGCCTAATGGTATGGGACAGCTTCATGGAGGAGAGGAAGTGATCTGGGGTTTGAAGAGTTTGCTGAATATAGATTTAGATTATGAAAGGGGAAAGGAGAGGAAATGGGGACAGGCATCTCTGGCGTCTATATCGAGGTGGTCTTAGTTTGGGTGAAGCCATGCTGGGTGGCTCTTCACACTCAGCTGCACCTGGACCTGCAATGACTTGCCCATGACAAGAAAGAGCCATCATGTCCTGGAAGGAGATGCTATCATATCATCAGCTTCTTTCTCAGGCAGTAGACAGGATTTCTACTGAAGCTTCTATTGAGGCATCACATTTTTCATCAAGGACTAGACTGAAAAAAAAAAAAAAAAACAAAATGGCTCACACAGCATTAGGCAGATATCAGGAAGAACTTCCAGTCCAGACCAACAGGAGGCTCAGAAATCTGATTCTCTGTAGACCTTCAAGAAAGGAGACAGATTCACATCCATTTGGGCTGGCTGAAATATTGATCTAAACAGAGGCAGGGGAATAACTGTAATGACTCTTCCTAACCCTGTTGTTAAAGGGTTCCCTGTGCCCCAGGTCCATCTGCTCCCAATCTCCCATCAGCCCAAGTGCCATTAAGTATCTTGGAATAAAAATCTGACTCCAGAATCAATTGATGGAGAGAGGTTCTCCAAACATTCACTGGCGAATGTAATTAAATTCTGAGAGGAGAAGATGGAGTGGTGGGGGCAGTGCGCTGGCGCCGGGCTGCTGAACAATGAAATCATGGGCGTGCGCAGCCCAAAGCTGGCAGCGGCACAAAGGAAATTGGAGCAGTCAAATATTTCCCTCCTCGTTGAGTTCCATTTACATGTTTATAATAGAGGTTCTTAAGGCCCTAATGAGAAGGCTGCTCATTGCAGGGAAGAGGATGATTAAAGCTCTGCCAAACGAGATCAGGGACAGGAACAAAGTCCTGTTAATTACTACAGAGGGACACGAGAGGAGCCAGGCTCCAGCTCGCTACTCCCCAGAACGTCCCCAGATGAGTACCTTCTTGTTCTCCAAGGCTCACCTTTGCCCCAGCCCAGGTGACCTCCGAGGAGTGGATTGCAGTATCTGATGTCCTTAAGCTTGTCCCTACTTAGTAGCTACTCTTCTTGTAATGGAGGTGTCTGGGAGCCTAGAGGGGTAAGAGGAGACCTTAGTCTGGCCAGGGATGGGTGGAAGTCCAGACTTTTGTGCCCTGTTTGCACAAGTGACCCTCACCTGTGTCCCAGCCTCCTTTCAGGGCTCTGGAGAAGAGGGGAAGATGAATGGAGAGAGACGAAGGCCCAATCTAATAAGCATTTTGCACTCCTGAGAGTGACAGAGGCTTGGGGAATCTCCCTGATTTCCCCATGGGAAAGAGGGATTAGAGGAATAAGGTTTATGTCATGCAAAATAGAGTGAATCTGAGAGTTAAGAGTGAAATTTGAAAACTTTGATTTTCAGGAAACTGATCATCTTGTAAAGGACCAAACTAGAGGTTTCTCAATTAGAATCCTAATTCTAGGCCCAGGGGATGTAGGTCATAGATGAGAACGATTCTGAAGGAAATGCAAAGACCCTAAGATGAGAGACCCAAACTCCCTGGAAGATGTGAAGCTATCTTGGTCTTCTCAGGCATCAGTCTTGGTGGATAATTTCAGACTCTGTTTGTCATGGGTAGGGCGTAGGGGAAAGCTTCTAGGAACATCTCAGTGGTGTCTTTGCTTGCCATAGTTCTTTCCTGGAGCTGTCCACGGTGCTGGCCTCAGATCCTGGATAGCCCTGCCTGGCTGGCCACACCTGCCCACCTCCAGTGGTTCAAAGTCTGCCACCTGGAGAGCAACTGCCCAAGCCCACAGTACTGACCCCGGCTGCAAGTCCCAGAACTTTCAGGTGAAACCTAACTCTAAAGCGAATTTTAGCTCAAGCCTTTGCACTAACTATAACGTAGTCCCTAATCACAGACTGTATACTAGAGCTCACCTTAACCAGAACCCTACTGAGAACTCAGACTTGACGCTAGTCCCAAACTGAAGTCCAGCCCCAACACTCATCCCTCCCTTAATCTGAATCTTAATTTAAACCTTATCCTCATTTCTAACCTCAGCCCTAGTACTGTTCTGCACTTCAACTCTAACCCTAATCTCAGGTTGAACCTGAGCCCTAAAGACTTGGGGTTGAACAATGGGCAAAGGATTGATTTCTCCCTCTCTCCTTCATCCCTTTCCTTGTAAACATGGTTGAGCATCTGTGGCAGGCACCAGATTGGGCACTGGAAGTAGAGGGATGTACTGCACTTGCACTTGGGTGTGTGCCCCTACCCCTACCGTCAGATGGAAGAGCCTAAGAATTGCCAAATTCATGTCACTGTCATCGCTGGCAACATTCTTCTAAGACAGAATGTCTTTGGAGAAGACATCACTATCATTTTCCAAAGGCAAAGGATAGAGGTGGGCCATGGGGTACTTTGGGTTCTGCCCCCTGTCATATATTTCTGACTTCTCTCTCCCTAGGCCTCTGGTCTATTACACACACTGGTGGGGTGAGGGAGGGAAGAGAGGGGACCCACTCAGAGGAAGATTTCAAAAAGACAAGGCAAATGAACACGGTCCACGTAGCTTGTACATAATGCTGAGAAGTACTGAGCACCACAGGGAGAATTAGCCACTGCCACCTACCATTGCCACGCCCCCCCCCAACATGCCTTATCTCATTTTATCTCCATCCCACTCACTGAATGGGGTTGTGAAATTTGAAGGCCCAGAGATGTTATGTGACTCGCCTTACATCACCAAGATAATAGGTGGAAGAACAAGGAATCACATCTAAGTCTTATGGCTGCAGATCCTAGAAGATGAGAAGGGTTAAAGAGGAGAAGCTTCCTAGAAGAGGTGAGTTTTGGGGGATGGCTGCAGGTGGTGAGGGGATGGGGATTTTCCAGCTGAGAGGAAGCAGTGTCAGGAGGGGTGAGCTGGGGGATGAGGTTGGATTTGAAGAAGAGAAGTTGACTGAGGCTGAGGTATGTGGAAGGGATGGGATGGCCCCTGTAGATGGTCTGGACTTGGCTTTGGTCCAGGGCCAGAAACCGGGGAAAGCTCAGAGGGAACAGGGAATTGCAGAGGGGAGAACAGTTCCATCCCTCCTATAGCTGAAGGATCTGAGGGGCTTGTCTTGTGTTCTGGGTGAAGAACTCAGGAGGTAAGATGGAGAAGGGAGATGGGAGAGATGTTGGCCAGGAGAAGGCCCCTGACATTCCTGGGGTCCACGGTGAGGCCAACATGTCTCATCTGCTGACCCTACTCCTCTTTGCCGCCCTGTCAACCTCCTAGTCCAGGCCACACCTTCTCTATCACCTCCTTCCTCCATATCCTTGGGCCTCTCTGCTCACAGCCAGAGGGACCTTCCTGAGACACTCGTAAGAAATTTCCTCCCCAAGAAGTTGGACTGTTTTCTCTTTCTTGTCAAATTTCACCCAAACTCATCACCTTGACTTTCTGGGTCACTTATAGTTGGAGTGAATACATGTCTTCCAAGCTGGGATACTACTGAAACTGGAAATAAGTGCTATTAATGACTGTGCAGGGGCAGCAGGTGTAATACCAGGTGTGCCCTCCTCTCCAGCCCTACCTTCCACGCTTCCCCACTACCACCTCAGCTCCTTCAGGTCCTGCCAACGTGCTAGGCTCTACCTCTCCTGCAGCATCCCAGGCCTGGCGGGCTCTTTGCTGTGAGAAGACCCGAAGCCCAGCGCTCCATTGACGGGGCGTGGCCTTGGGCTGGGCACTCTCCCTGCTGGGCTCACCTGCCCTGTAAAAGGAGAATAACCAGTCCTGCTCTGCTCATCTCCCCACGAGATGAAGGTGACAGCACTCAGCAAACTCCTGGGCAGCATTCACAAGGCTGGCTGGAGTTACTGTCCCCATCTCCTGCCCACATTTTTGCCCAAATTATTTGTATGTTAGTTTAATTCCTTGACTGCAGCAGCTGCCAGCCATTCTTGTCCTCTGAGCCCTCTAGGATTCTCAGGCCGACCCTGCAGTCTGAACTGGATTATTGCCCCCGCCGCCCTGTATCAGTTCTGCATAGCCAGCTCCTAGTGGGGGGCGGGGAGCGGTGGTAGCTTTCTTCCCTGCCAGCCTCAGCACAGCCTGGTCACCTAGGGGAGCTCCCTTAAGTTGACTCAATGCTGATTGAACCCATCTTTAGTTCAATGGCTCTTAAACTTAACTACACATCAGAATGGCCTGGTGGGCTTACCCCATATTGCTGGACCCCCCCCCCCAGCTTCTGATTCAATAAATCTAGAGTAGACTCAGCCTCCTACTCTTGGCACCCCCATGTGTTTCAGAGTAGAACTATAGTGCTCCACAGTGTTTTCGGTGGCTAATTTTTTAGAAGTAGATTGCTGGACCTTTCTTCCAAGATGCCTCTGGGTGGACTTGAATCTCCAACCTTTAGGTTAGTAGCCTAGAGCTGTTAACTGTTTGCACCACCCAGAGGCTCCAAATCTGGGTTAGGGCCTGAGAATTTGCATTTCTAACAAGTTCTCAGGCGATGCTGAAGCTGCTGGTCCGGGGACCACTCTTTGAGAACGACTGGACTGCTGTTCTCAGGAAGAACCTTGCTTGCCCTTCCAGGGAGCCTCCAATCCAAGGGGCTGAATGGCTGAGAGGAGATGGCCTGGAAGGCATGTGTGTGTTCTAGGGTGGGGAGTGCAGCAGCTCAGATACTCGGGAAGCAGGAAGCAAGCTTCTCTGCCTGGAGGCAGAAGCAGCCTGCATTCTGTCTTAGGAGAATGCCTAAGTGTTGGATGTCCTCACAGCCAGAGCTGTGATATCCAAGTTTAATCTGCATGGAGCAACTAGAGAGAAGGCATGAGCTGGGAGTGGGAGCTGGGGCAAGGTGGCTGCATATCTCATGCTGTTCCCGGCTTTGAAGATCCCAGGAAGACAGGCCCGTGGCCGTCAGTGACAGCTTTATTGTAATGAGGGATGGGGACATGCACTCTGGCGGGGTGCACAGCCGGGGCTGGTGGGGGCAGGGTACTGGTGGAGTAGGAAGGGACAGGGAGGTGGTGGGTGAGTTTGGAGGGAAGGAGGGGAGGGGAACCAATGATCTGGCCCCTCCTGTAGCTCAATCCTCTTCTCCCCCAGGGGTGCAGGGGTGGCATGAGATTTCTGGAGAGATTTGCAGATGCAGCCTTTCAGGGTCTGCCTCTGTCCCCAAGGGCACATCTGGAACATCCCTCCCCCTCCAAAGAGTTGTCTCAACAGCTGCAGAAGCTTCTGACAGAGCAAAGCCCCGGCGTTCCTGAAACTACCTCCAGCTGGGCTCTGGTAGTTAAGGGTGCCTCCAAGTTGCAAGAGAATCGGGCTCATTCTTATTCAGTCTCAGATCAGCACCCTGCTTGCCCCCTCCTGCTGCATCCCCCCACCCCACCCTCCCACCAGCAGAGGCTGAGGCCATTTCCGAAGCACTTATGATTGAGGCTTGGGGGACTCGTCCTAATGAAACCCCCTCGTTTCTATTAGTTTTGGCTCACTGGCTGCACCCTCAGCACAGCCCTAATGCAGGAATTTGACTCCGAGACCCAGGGTGATGGGGGAATGAAGGGAGCAAGGTCCTGCTCAAAGACAAGGCTGCTTTGGGAACACTCTGCGACCAGAGGGCAGCCTGCACGGGCTCAGTGCCTGCTGTTCTCTGCCTCTCCAAGGTGCAGCCTCAAGAAACTCTCAGCAGCCCTGAGCTGGTAGTGTTGATGAAGCACGCCTCTCCCCTGCCAGCCTCAGGGAGACACAGGGCCATTTAGAAGCAGTGGCAGTGGCCTCCTTACTCACAGGTATCCAAATTCTCAGTCAGAGACTGGAGGGGTGGGGTCTGTGCAGGAGATTCCTGGACAGGAGTTCACGTAGACTCCCCTATATTTCTGACCTGTCCCAGCCTTCTTCACATTAAGGGCTCCACTTGCTCTTCTGAAGGACTTTTCGATCATGGGGTAGGGCAGAGTCCTGGGAGATGGGAAGGGAGAGGGCAATGCAATACAGGCGTTCAATCTCAGACCTGGGTTCCAATCCTGTCTTTGCCATTTAGTTTCTAGAGGTGTGAAATTGGGCCAGTCACATAAACATTTAGATCCTCCGTTTGTTCATCTTTAAAATGAGGGTAATTATATCAGTTTTACAGGGATAGTGTGAGGATGCAATGATGCCTGGAGAGCACTGAGTGCAGTGCCTGGTACCCAGCAAGCTCTCAACAAGGACACAGCAAGACTTGGAGAGGGACGCACGCACCCAAAGCTGTTCAGAGTCTGCCAGCCCTGGGCCTTTCCCTCCAGCCCAGACCAGGTGGAACCAAGGACCAAGCCTCGAGCCCCTCCCTCAGAGCGGGTTGGAGTGAGCATTCAATCCTGATTAGCTCCACCGGGCTCCCTCGTAACCTTTTCATTAGGAAATTATGTTTAATAGAAATTGTTCTGACACCTCTCAGCGGCTTTCCCTGCAATTCATTACCACCTCAGGGGAGGGGGCAGGCAGCTGAGCGCTCTTGGGCCCAGCTCCACTGGAGGAGGAGCCACTCTTCACTACCCTGTCTCTGGTTCAGCCTGCGTGGGTGGACGGGAAAAAGGACAGAGGTCTTCCTGCTCAGCATCCCCATGGAGAGGAAGGCCAACTGTTGGAACACATCTGGATGGGGCCAGCTGGCTCTCAGCACCCTTCCCTGGTTCTGATTTGGGGCTGCCCAGCTGTTGCAATGACACCCCTGTGTTGATGGCACTCTCAATTCACTACCTCCTCTCTCCTCTGGACAAATTGCATCCAAGTCTGCTCACACTGTAATGCCCTCCACCTTCTGCACCTGGTGGCGCAGTGGTTAAGAGCGACGGCTACTAACCAAAAGATTAGCAGTTCGAATCCACCAGCAGCTCCTTGGAAACCCTATGGGGTAGTTCTACTCTGTCCTGTAGGGTTGATATGAGTTGGAATCGACTGGATGGCAACAGGCTTGTTTTTTTTTTGTTCTGCACCCAATTCCACGGGGATGAGGAGCTTGCACTTCAGTCTCACCTGAGTTGGGGAGTCTGTTTTGCATCCCCCGATTGGCTGGGACTGGAGGAGACAGAGACTGGATCCCAACCTTTGTCTCTTCAATCAGGGGGCCTCAGGGAGCCTCAGGATTCCATTCTGAGGACCCAGACCTTCCTGAGTCCTCAGGTCTCTCCCCTAACTGTAGACAGTTCTGTTTCTCACACGCTTGGTGGTGCAGGCAATGAGTGCTGTAGTTAGCTGCCATTGAGTCGGCCCCGACTCACAGGGACCCTGTGCACAATGGAACGAAACTCCGCCCAGCCCTAGGCCATCCCCAGAATTGGCCACGGATAGAACTATTGTGATCCACAGGGTTTTCATTGGCTGATTTTGGGAAGTAGATCACCAGGCCTTTCTTCCTAGTCCATTTTAGTCTAGAAGCTCCCTGAAGCCTATTCAGCATCATAGCAACACACAAACTGATGGATGGAGGGTGTACATGAGGTACATTGGCTGGGGATTGAACCCAAGTCTCCCACCTGGGAGGCGAGAATTCTGTCACTGAACCACTACTGACCCCAGTGAGTGCCGTGGGAAGGTCATTCCACCTTCTGTGCGTTCCACGTTGTTCCAGATCTGACACTGTGAGAATTCTTCTCTGAGTCCCTCTCCTTTTGGTCTCAGGCTGCTTCTTCCCTCTCGGTGTCTTGGATTTTTTGTTTTGTGAAAGGAACCAGCACCCTCATCCTGGTCTCCCCTGAAGAAGGGAGGGTGCGGGGAGCGTGTCACTGATGCAGGGCCTGCATCATAGTGCTTTGAGATCTGGGGAGCCAGCTCTGCTGTCCCAGCATGCTTTTTCTGACCCGACAACTAGCGAGACCCCTTGCCATTCCACCACCCAGTATCTGAAATTAGCAGCAGCCTAATCTCTCACTGCCATATCTTTCAGTGGTGTAATTGTGCAGAAAAAAATGTATTAAAATGCAAAACACTCAGTTGTACTTCTTCATGTTAAATCCCTTCTGCGCTCTATCTCCCTTTTAGTTTTACAAGGTTTTTCCTCTCTCCTCCTTTCATAAAAGGGAGAGCTGTGCACGCAGGGAATCATTTCAACTCCCCTATAAATCTCCAAAATGAATACTTAAATTTGAGGGAAAAAATACATTCTTACACCTTTAATTTCCCTGCTATGAAGTGTAATGAAAAAGCCTGATTATTTTTAATTCTTCCCTTTAATAATTCAGCAGCAGAGTAATTTAAGACTAGGATTCATAATTACCTTTCCACTTTCTTGGCAAATGGAGTTTTAATAGAAATGAGAGCTCTGGCGACTGAAATGGATTTCAACAGGTCTCTGGGCGGTCGGGCCCGACCCTGATTGGTGGAGAAGTATTCCCAGGGTCTTTCCCGGATGCAGGGTCTGGACTGGACACCTGGGCCCAGGTGATGGAGGGAGAAGCGTATTGCCTGTGCTCCCTGATGATCATCTGTTAGAATGGTAGTGATGGCCCCACTGTGGCTGGTGAATGGCCCATTTACCCTGGAGGGGAGCCACTGGTGAAAAATGGGCATCAAAGACTTCCTAATTAGCGGTAATAAACTAAAACCATGATGTTAATAATGGTAGCTACCATTAACTGAGCTAATATTATGTGCCAGGCACAGCGCTAAGGGCTTCAAAGACATTCTAAACCTCACACTAATGTATTTCACCCATGGGAAACTGAGGTCAAGATCAAGGGTAGAGCTAAGATTTAGCCTCAATTCTGTCTAACTCTAAAGCCACCACTCCGCTTTATGACTAATTTTCCAAGCACTGCCCGGAGTCTGTTACCCAGACATGGTACCTGCCCAGAAGAAGCTTATAGACAAAACCAGACACAGTGTGGGGTAGGATTGTAGGGAGGTTTTGTGGGAAGAGCACCAGGCTAGGAGTCGGGAGCCCTGGGTCCGTCTGCTCACTCCAATGCCAATTAGCTTGGAGACACTAGGAAAGTCACTTATCTTCTCTGAACCTCAGTTTCCTCATCTATAAAAGGGAGATAAGAAAAACTGGCTTGTCTAGTTCAGGGTACCAGAAAAACAAAAAAAAACAACCCTGTTTCCATCGAGTTAATTCTGACTCATGGCAACCCCATGTGTTACACAGTAGAACTGCTCCATAGGGTTTTCCTGGCTGTAATCTTTACAGAAGCAGTTCACCAGGCTTTTCTTCTGTGGAGCTGCTGGGCGGGTCCCAACCACTAACCTTTAGGTTAGCAGCTGATTGCAAACCACTACATTGAGATTCAAGTATAGTAATACATGTGGAAAAGCTTTTAAATCCTCAAGTGCTCTGCAAGGGTAAAGTATAATTACCAGTATTTGATAACAGAATACTTAAAACTGATTCATATTTGTCCTTCTGCCTGCATTCCCAGCCTTCCTATCAAAACCCAACTCAGATTTCACCTCCTCCTGCAGGAAGCCTTCTGGATTGACCTCTCTCAGGGCCCATTATTCCACGACCCCCCTACACCTCACCGCTAGCATTCACTTCCTCTGTTTTTTGTATTTAGTTGTTTATGTCCTTAATTTCTTTGAGATCACAGATGTGTGTGTGTTCCTCTAGACTGTCAAACCCCCCAGGACTCAGAGGCATAGCGAGGGTAGTGAGTGCCCAGGTGCAATCTCTAAGATTGCAGCCCCCCCCCCCCCACCGCCACCCCACATCCCTGGCCTTGTGTGGAGTGATTTTCCGGCTGGCCTTGCCTGGTACCCCCTTGGACTTGCATTTGTGGGCAAATGCCCCCCCCAATCCCCCTCACTATGTAGCCGAGATTCAAAGCCAGGACTGGGCTTTTTTGCTCCCTTTCTTTTGTAACCTGAAAACTCTGCCTTTGCATTCAGGCTGTAAGACGTCAATATGGTTGATCCACAGCCTGAAATAGAGACATGGATGGTGAAAACCCACAGATAATCCCCACCATGAAATATTGGTATTGCAGTGTGGAGTCATGCAGTGACACATACATCCCCACTGTCATGCTGTGCCACTGTCACGCTTGCCTGCACTGTGGTGATCCACTGTGGTGATCCACTGTGGTGATCCACTGTGGTGATACATATGTAGCCAGCCCTTATTACACAGTTTATCAAATGCTTTGTTGTGGTGGTTGGGTGCTGTTGGGAGTCCATTCTGGCTCATAGCGACCTCATGTGACAGAGTGCAACTGCCTCATGGGTTTTCCAGGATGTAATCTTGCCGGGAGATGATCACCAGGTCTTTCTCCCAAGGAGTTGCTGGGTGGGTTTAAACCACCAACCTTTTGGTTAGCAGCCAAGCACTTAACCATTGTGCCACCAGGGCTTCTTTTCCTTAACATTAAAGAGTATTTTTTCAATAGCCTCCTGCAGAGACACGCAGAAGGGGGGTGGTGGGGAGGATTAGGGGGAGGGGGGACCACTTTTCTCTTTTCGGAGCAGAGAGGTTGGTGACTTGCCCATGGTCCCTTCAGGTCCCTTCGTAGAGTGGGGAGAGAGCCTGGCCCTTGGACTCCTGTGCCTCAGCTCTCTCCAAGGCAGCAGCGAGGCAGCCGGCTGCAGAGAGGGAGTTCGGTTTGCGTTCCAGCAGAGAAGTCTGGCCTTGGTCCTGAAGTAGCATCTGGGGAAGAAGGTGGCTCAGGGCCATCAGTGTCAAGAGCCTGGAAGACAAAAAGCCCTTCTTGGGGTCCAGAGGAGTTTGAGTTCTACACCCACCCCTCCCAGCAACATCCCCCTAAGCCTCCCCACACCCGGGCCTTACCAAAGACCCAGGAGTCTAGCCTCTCATCCCACTCCCAGCTCTGAGAGTCCCCCCACTCCAACACTCTGGCTTGTGGTAGCTCTGCCCCTGGGGACCTCAGTAGGAAGGAGGGGACTGGAATCATGGGAGGGAGTTACCGGGGACCTGGCCCAGATAGGGAGGGCTCCGTACCTCCCTCCTCCCAGTAGTGCTCCCTGGAATGAGGAGGCAGCAGAGGGGCCCTCAGAGACACTTGAGTCCTGATTGGGAATAAGTGTCTGATAATGACTCCCATCAAATGTCAAGCAGCCTGTGCTGTGGCTCCCCCCAGGGCTGACTGCTCCCCCCGGCTGGGAGTGGGGTGGAAGTCTGGCCCTGGATGCTTCTCCAGCACTGAGACCTCTCCCCCCTACTCAGGGATTTGTCTCTGAGGGGAGCACTTAATGGGCTGTGCACGGTCTCGTCTCCCACCACCGCCATGGTGTGCGCCACTCCCTGCAACAGAGCACTGGGGCCTCTGCCCCTCCTGGATCCTGCCAAGGTGGATGGGAAGGGCAGGGCTGAAGCTGGATCTGATCTCTCTGCCCTGCCTGGGTGGGGCATGGGCTGGCAGCTGGACATAGAGGAGGTGGAAGCTCCAACAAGCTCTTTTCAGAGAAGGGTCCTGCCCTTCCAGGGCTCTGAGGAAGCACAGGCCTTGGCTTCTCCATGGCTATGACTTGGGCCTTTTTTTAAGGCCCAATGTATCTGCTAGCTAATGCTATGTAACAAACCACCCCAAACTCAGTGATCTAAAACAATAGGATCTATTATTCCTCATGAGTTTATGGGTTAGCTGGGCAGCTTTTCTGGACTTGGCTGGGATCATTCCTGTCTCTGTGGTTGGTTGTGGGCTGAGGAGGAGCTCTGTTGGGGGTCAGCTGGCTCTTGGATGGTTTAGGATGGCTTCAGTGGGACAATGTGGTGTCTCATCCTTCTACAGGCTAGCTCAGGCTTGTTCCCATGGCGCTGGCAGGGTTCTGAGAGTGGAAATGCGTGAGGTCACTTGAGACCCAGGCTTGGAACTGGCACACTGCCACCTCAGTTGTATTCTGATGGTCAAAGCAAGTCACAGGCAGCCCAGATTCAACAGGAGAACAGCTTCTACCTGTTGTTGGAGGAGCTGCAAAGTCACACTGCAAAGGAGTGGAGATAGAGGGAGATGAGGGTTTGGGGACATCTTCACAATCTGTCTACTATATCCAGCCTCAGAAGTTTATTGTCTGCCCTCTTCCATGGTCTGAGTGTGAGGATTTGGCTTTGATCACCAGAGAAGGACTTGGCAGAGCCTTGACCACACGACCTCCTAGGTTTCTTCCAGTGATGACGTTGGGATGAGCTCATGTTCTTCTGTCAGTGGGTCCATCACATCACCTTCCAGCTGTGTGACCTTGAGCTACTCATTGCTTCTCTCTCTGCCTCAGTTTCCCTGCTGGTGAAATGAAATAGTTGGATTATATTCTGTGATTAGATTAGACAATTCTTGGGAACTGACTCTGTGCCAGGCATTATGCCAGGTACTGAGCTGAAATATCTGCAGGGGCCTTTGTGGCTGGCGCAGGAGGACCACGGAGTCCACAGAAAGTGGAACACAGGCTGGTTACAGGTGAGCCCATGTCCTTCCCCACCTCTTTGGGCAAGTCGGTCCCCAATCTGAGTGTGTCTCGCCTTTGCCAAAACTGGGCTGTGGAAGTGTTTGGTAAGAGAGTGAATGAGAAAAGCATTTGTTAACTATAAAGTGTGGTGCACATGACAATGGCTAGAGGCACTCACCCCTCCTGGACATCAGCCCTACTGTGGAGAGCTGTTTCCTCATCCTGGTGACTCATGGGTTTTATTCACTTCTAGTAACATCTGATACTGATTTCTCCCTGTTAAACATGTGCTCCTTGGGCTGAAGAAGCATCGCAGAATTTGCTGAGTTAGACGTGAAGTGGAGAACATTGTAGAAATAGGGTCATTATTTGTCCTCAGGTACAGGAGGCTCAGGGACTACTTCTCACTCTCCTAGTGTTTGAGCAGATTCAGGTTCAGCTAACACCCTCCAATCACCTGACATGTCCCAGACACTTTCTCAGATGTTATCACATTGGATTCAATCTTCATCCTGACTTTGTGGGGAAGATACTATTTTTCTACTATACAAACAATGATGCTGGGCCTGAGAAGTAGAGTGACTTACCCATATTCACACAGCTAGTAATTATGTGTCTTATGCCAATAGTATTTAAAGAGAACCATGGATAATAAGGAGTCCTGGTGGTGCAGTGGTTAAGAGCTCAGTTGCTAACCAAAAGGTCAGCAGTTCAAATCCACCAGCCACTCCTTGGAAACCCTATTGGGCAGTTCTACTCTGTCCTATAGGGTCATTATGAGTCAGAATCGACTCGACAGCAATGAGTTTATGGCCAATAGACTTGAAGTGGGGTTTGAACATAGACCTGTTTTCCAGCATCATTATTTTTCCTACCACTTTACACTGGAACTGCTGAGTTCTGTGCCCACTGGGAATAGAATAAGCTGGAATGGACTGAAGAGGCAGTAGGGGTTGTGGGGGTCATCTAGGCCAATTGGCATAACAAAGTTCATAAAGAAAATGTTCTACACCCAACTTTGATGAGTAGAGTCTGGGGACTTAAAAGCTTGCAAGCGGCCATCTAAGATGCATCTACCGGTCCCATCCTGGCTAGAGCAAAGGAGAATGAAGAAAAGCAAAGACACAAGGGAAATATTAGTCCAAAGGACTAATGGACCACAAATACCACAGCCTCTACCAGCCTGAACCCAGAAGAACTAGATGGTGCCTGGCTACCACCACAAACCTCTCTGACAGGGATCACAATAGAGGGTGCCGGACAGAGTGGGAGAAAAATGTAGAACAAAATTCAAATTCACAAACAAACAAACAAAAACCCTAGACTTACTGATCTGACAGAGCCTGGAAGAACCCCTGAGGCTATGGCCCCTGGATACTCTTTTAACTCAGAACTGAAGCTACTCCTGAAGTTCACCCTTCAGCCAAAGATTAGGTCTATAAAACAAACAATAACGCACGTGAGGAATGTGCTTCTCAGTTCAATCATGTTTGTGAGACCAAAAGGGCAGCACCTGCCCAAAAGCATTGTCAAGAAGGCAGGAAGGGACAGGAGAAATGGATGGATGGAAACAGGGAATTGGGGTGTGGAAGGGGAGAGTGTTGACACATTGCGGGGATTGCAAACAATGTCAGAAAAACAATTGTGTATATATTGTTGAATGAGAAACTAATTTGCAAAAAATTAGCCAGTTCACCCATAGGATTCTCCTCTAAGGAAATGACTAAAAATACAAAGTAATTTTTATACCAAAAAAAAAAAAAAAGAGGCAGTAGGTAGAATTTCAGTTAGATGAACCAAGAACTTCCTGACTACAATGAGTCACAATGATAATAGCTAACGTTTCTGAGGACTTCCACCACCTGTCTGTCAGTTTGTTGTACTGTGGTAGCTTGTATGCTGCTGTGATGCTGGAAGCTATGTCACCAGTATTTCAAATACCACTGGGGTCACCCACGGTGAACAGGTTTTGGCTGAGCTTCCAGACTAAGACAGACTATGAAGAAAGGCCTGGTGATCTGCTTCAGAGAATTGGCCAATGAAAATCCTACGAATCACAACAGAATATTGTCCCATATAGCCCTAGAAGATGAGTCCTCTATGTTGGAAGGCACTCAAAATACACCGTGGCTGCAACAATGACTCTAGCATGCCAATAATTATAAAGATGGTGCAGGACCAAGGGACACTTTGTTCTGTTGTGCATGGGGTCTCCATGAGTTGGAGCTGACTTGATGGCAACTAACAACAACCACAGTGTGAAGCTCTTTGCAAACTATCTCAGAACCTTGTGAGGTAGGTACTATTTAGGTGACTTGCCCAAGGTCACACAGTCAGTGAGCCATGGAGCTGGGGTTTGAATCCAGGAGGTCTGACTCCATCTGAGGTACAAAGCTTATAGATAAGGTGATGGGCTGGATGCTTTCTGCCTTGCCCTCAGCAGGCCCCCCTGCTGATGAGAGGCTGCATGCTGCCTGGAAGGGGGACTCCATGTGCTAGTGCATCATCTTATTGGGGCCCAGGAAGGGGCAGCTGGGTTTTGTGTGAATCCACTTTAAGTGGAGAAGTGTAGGGAGAAAGGGCAGGTGTGAGGAGAGCCTCTGAGGCCAGGCTTTCTTTTTCAGGGAGTGATGCATCACTCCAATACCCAACGCCATTATTAGCTCCCTAGATGGGTGCTGCTCTCGGCTTGGCTGTTTATCATGCCCAGGGGTGTGAAACTGATTCCAGAAAGGGTGTCTGTTTCCTTTGGCTCTTCCTGCAGAGGGGGTGGGGTGAGGGTGCACAGCTGGCTGGGATGAGGGGCACCTTTGGGTTGGGAACATAATCCATGTGGGTATATCTCTCCAAGGGCTTCTTTGGAGGTCATCTCCATGTCCAAGGATGGAGATCTTGCCCAGGGCTGTCCGGGTGGGGGTCGGGGGGAGGCTGAGTTGAGGGCCAGCTGGTTGGAAGGAGTAAATTTAAGGCTGTCTGTCAGGAGGGATTCAGGAACTCGGCAGGGGTCAGAGGGCAGTCCTTGGTATTTAAGGGAACTTTCTGGTGGAGACTGCAGTGCCTTGAGCCCATGGGGATAAAGTACAGGCCATTCTGTATGTATGTTGCTTAGTCCAGAGTGAGGTGATGACAGTGGCAATGATGGAGGTGCTGATGATTCAACATCAGCAAAAACACATGTAATGAGCACCTATTACGGTCCAGGTCTTAAGCTAGACCTGAGGTTACAGCGATGAAGAAGGTGTGGTCCCAGGTCTCAAGGAGCTCAGAGTTCCGCGTATGTGCACATGTGTATGTGGTTGGGAGGAGGCCTGGTGGTGGAAACTTATGCCCTCACCACAGAGGCTTATGCCTCCATGAAGACTGATATAACAGAGGCATGACAAAGTGCCTGGACTTGGAGGAATCAGGGTAGGGGCCACCCAGGCTGGGTCTTCAGCACAAGTAACTCTCACCAGGGATGGGCCAGCTTCTCCTGCAGCAGTCAGAGTTCATGGCCGCAAGTAACAGAAGCTTCCTCTGACTGGAAGAGGGGTTTATTAGAATAATACTTGTGCTTCATGTAATCGTAGGGAGAGCTGGAGAACCAGGCCTGAGGCTGAGCTTCCAGACACGCGCAATGCTCCACTACACCACAGAACAGACTGACTGGGAAACCACAGCCTCTGCTGCCATCCCACTGGACACTAGAGGAACCTCTGCTGCTACTGTTGCTCCCCCACTGATTGCACTTCTGGGCCAGGAACTTAATCTTGCTATCACTGCTACCCCAAAAACTGGACTCCTCCATCACCATCCTTACATTCTCAATGGATTCTGGGTATTGCCTCCTTAATTACTCCCATTTCTTACTTTTAAAGTGAAGTCATTTATGAGTGAATCTGATTGGTGAAGTCTAAGTCACATGTCTATGTCCTACCTGCAAAGGAGGCTGGGTATCAAGATTTCAGCTTGTTACCTTGGGAAGGTACAACTTGTAAGGCTGGAAACTCTCCAATATAGCAAGGATGTTTGTAGGTAGCCAAACCAACCAACCAACAAACATGGTAAAGTCCAGAACAAGCATGGTAAGTCCCAAAAAGCGAGAATGTGTCTGCATTTTCACCAGTGAATCTCCTGCATCCGGCTATGCCTGGCACAAAGTAAGCAGTCATTGCATACTTGTACAATGAATGAATAATGGCAGAGAGAGTGGTAATGATGATCGTAGGGCTTGGACAAGTCGTCCTTTCATTTATGGATATCCCAGGAAGATTTGAGACATCTGGAAGGCTCTTTGTGCCTTATTTGAACCAGTCTTGTCAACCAGTCTGTGATCTGGGCCATTGACCTGCTTCTCTACTGTTAGGGAGGGATGGGCAATGTTCTGGTTCCTAGAATCAGACAGAAAGGAATTGACCCAGTTCAAGTGGAGGGGATTGAAACAAACCTGGTTTATGATTAACATGTATTAATTTCAATAATCTCTACACCCTTACTCAGACCGTTACTACAATGGATACTGTCTATCCAGTGTCCAGTCTCCATTGCACCCTCTCTATGAGAACCTCATTTTTGTTCAGGTACTCCCCTCTGAATGTGTGCCTCAGGGAGAGGCTGGCCCCATCCCCAGCTCCTGGGAAGTCCTGATTGGTCGAATGTAATCCCATTCTTCTTGCCAGCAGTCAGAAGTGGGCCAGTGAGATGCAAGGAGGGTTTTTTTAGTGATGGTGGTGGAGGAAGCCTTTACACTCCTGGAAGAGTCTATGCGGATTACTCTCTTCTGATTTTCTCTGAACGTTGTTGCGGGTGGATCTAAAGTCCTTAGCTGCCCCAGCCATCTCATGGTCAAGTCCAAAGATAATAGATATACACAGAAGGCAGAGCTAGAAGAATCCTAGGGAAGCAGGGCCAGGTTTCCAGACTATACCAGGTCCGAATTCTGTCCTACTCTCCAGTTTCCAGAGCTAGTAAACTTCCATATGCTTTGAGTCAGTTTGAGTTATTGGATGTCCTGTCCCTTGCCCCTGAAAGCACCCTAACAGTGCTGTTAATCACTGGTTGCCCACGTGTGTAGCAGCCCAAATCCCAGGAGACGCCAACCTGGCATCTGGGTGGCCCTGAGGGGGCTGAAGAAAGGCTCCTCTCCCCATCTTCACATGCCTTCCCATTTGTGACAACAAGATCTGAGATGTATCAAGGAGGGACTTTTCTTTCAAGGAAAGTGTCTCTAGGGGGACCCTCTTTAGGATAGAAATGGGCAAAAATAGATGCCTCCCAGTCAGTTATCATCTCAGAGCATGAAGGAGTTTATCAGGGAGGTGGAGAACCAGCCTTCTTTTGGAACTCGAATGGAAAGAGACCTTGGGCTGAAGGGGAGGGCAGAGGCCACCTCCCACTCCAGGAATTCCATGGTCACTCCCTGCAAACAACCATGTAGGAGCTGTTTTCTGCATGTACCTATTCCCTGGGTAAAACAGCCTCTGTGAGCTCTTGACAGGTCCTGTGACCCCAGTTAGGACAGCGGCCTTGGGGGGGCATTTCCCATCTCCAAATTGCCCCGCCCCTCAGGGACTCGGACTGGCTCTGCTTTATATAAAGGGAAGGGGAGGGCCATGGGCTCTAGAGGGCTCCAAAGGGCTCCATGTTTTCCGGGGAGGGGAGTGGGGTGGAACAAAAATAAGACAATTTATTCGGAGAAACCATCTCCCCTATTTACATTTAAATTGAATAATTTAAAACACCTTTACCCATTTCCATAAATTATCCCCTGTTGGACGGGCAGCCCGACTGTGTGGAGGGAATGACGTCTTGGGGAAAGGCCTAATTACATTCCCCGCCACAGGGCTCTAATAGGAGACGGCCTGGGAGGGGGCTTGAGGAGGGGTGGACAGCTGGGAGGAGGGAGCGCCGGGAGGAGGCAGATGTTTGAGAATTGGCAAGAAGAGGAGGTGAGGTAATAAGAAGGCAAGGTCCCTTTAAGAGCTTTAGAACAGCAGGGTAAAAGGCAAAAAAGTCCTTCTCTGATCCCAGGAAAAAGGTCATTAGGACCAATCCCCTGTCTCCCAGCCAAGAACATCAAACAAGGTTTGATCCTGGATCAACTATCCTGTTTTTAAAGCTTGTGCAGACCCAAACTCTGCTGCCAGTGGGGGGAAGAGGCGGAGGATGAGGAAGAAAGACCTGGATTTCCTCAGCCTACCAGTTCATTGTAGGTATTCTCTAAGCACCTACTATTTGTCTGGCTCCATACTGGGGGCTGGGATCACAAGGGCAACCAGACCCAGCCATGCCCTGCGAAGATCCCAGGGGGAAGGAAGAAAACTGACTTTCGTACAGCTGTCTGTGCTCAGAACAGAAGTGGGAGTGCAGGGTGGGTGGAGGACAGAAAGAGCCAGAGGAGCTCGGAGGAGCCAGAGGAACTGTCTTTCCTACTCAGGTATCTGGGCTTCGGAAGAGGTGCCTTGAGAAGACCCCTGAAGGACCAGGGAGGTATGAGGAAGAGAGAAGGCATCGCTGGGAAGGGAGCTGTGAGAGAAAAGGCTCAGAGGTGAGAAGGCTCCAGGTCTGGGGACCTGAGGAGGCCAGTGTGGCTTCAGGGGAGGGAGTGGTTTGTGAGGAGTGTTGTGGGGCGCTGGGCTTTATCCCTCAGGAGGAACTGGAGAGCTCATCAGCAGAGCTGTTCCCTGGGCTTGGTGGCATTGCGCGGCGCCATTTTGTTTTTCTCACAGCACACAGAGAGCTCATGTGAATGACGTGTGGGCACGTGGTCCTTTTAGATCCTTAGCAGGAGAACCTTCTTATTGCCCAGGTGCCTCACTTTCCCCTCCCAGGGTCCAAGGAAACGGGAGGCTGTCCCTAGGTCCTCCTGATGCCAGAGGGGATCTGGTTCCTGCCATCTGCACGCTTGGTCTTCAGGGCCCTGGTGTCCTCTGCCTCCAGGATCTCCTGACTGTCTCCTAGCCTCTTCCAAGTCACCTAGAAATGAGAGCCACAGGCCTCCCCCATCCCTGCCTGGCTGATGTCCCATGCAAAGACAGCGCCCTCTGCCATCTCCTCTCTCTGGCTCTTCCTTGGGATAGTGCTGTTTCCAGCTTCTCTCCTGCTCACCACGGTGGGGTCACTAGACACAGAATCCCCAGCCCCCATCCTCTATTAAAGGGGAAATGGCTGGTAAACCACGTGGAGAAGGGGCAGTGTGGCTGGGAGAGGAGAAGGGTGAAGGGTGACCTAGGGGGCTGGTGACAGGCTCTCTAAAGATTAGCCTGCTTAGGAGATGTGGAAACTGAGGCTCCAAGCTGGGAAGTCAGGGTTTGAACTTTTTTCTGCCTGCCTTGAAAGCCCCTGTTGCTTCTTCCGGCTGAGCCGGGAGGCTCACGGGATGCTGACAGCAGGTGCTGGTGGTGAGCAGAGCAGTGCCGGGGCTATGTGAGCAGATGGGGCAGAAACCTCTCAGGGAAAACAGATTAAAGTGGCCGTGGTAGTGCTTAAAGCAGGGCCATCCCCTTGCGTGTTAATCATATCTTACTGATGTGTTCTCTGCTGTCTTCATGAGCCCTCCTGGGCATGGGGGAGAGGTGGGTCCAACAGTGAAAAATGCCTTAGGTCAAGGCAACCAGCCCCTTCCCTTGCCTTTTCAGAGCCAAGTCTAAAATAAGCACCTCTATTCTAGGTGCTTGGGGCAGTGGTTCAGTGGTAGAATTCTTGCCTTCCATGCAGGAGACCCAGGTTTGATCCCCGGCCAATTCTCCTCATGCACAGCTACCGCTCTTCTGTCAGTGGAGATTTCAACAGAGCTTTCAGATTAAGAAGGGCTAGGAAGAAAGGCCTGGCAATCTACTTTCAAAAATCAGCCAATGAAAACTCTACTGATTACAACGGCCCAATCTGCAACTGATCATGGGGATTGCTGGACAGTGTTTCATTCCCTTGCGCATGGGGTCTCCATGAGTTGCGGGCCGACTCCACAACCGCTAACAACAACATTCTGGTGCTTATAGAAAACGGATATCTCCGTGATGGCCTCTGAGCTGTTTTTCAGCCTCTCCCAGCACCTACTGCCTCCTTCAGTCAAGTCAGTGACTTTGTTCTCTCCTACTGGAACCAGATAGGTCTAGGTTCAAATCTTGAATCTACCATTTACTAGCTGTGTGACCTTGGGAAAGTCACTTGCGCTCTCTGAGCTGGAGTCCCCTTATAAAGCAGGGGTCATGATGCTGATCTCAGAAGACTGTGGTGAGAATTAAATGAGGCTGTATGGTGAGTCACATGGCATAGAGTTCAGCACACATAGTAGGTGCTCAACCACTATCAGTTTCTCTTCTGACAGGTCTGCCACCTATTAACGAGTCCTCCCAGTTACTCTGCACCTTTCTCCACAGTCCCAGGAAGCCTTGACAGAGAGACCTTCCACAATTCACTGCCTGCAGTGACTGTTTCAATGCTCAGCGTTCCCTGGGCACTGAGGTGTTTACTTTGCAGGTGTTCCCATATTCCCGGAGGTAGATCCGGGCCTGCCAATCTGCCTTCTGTCCTGGCTCCACCAATTTCTTGCTGTGTGACTTTGGGCAATTGACTTAAGTCATTTGTGTCTCATTCCATTTGTGTCTCTTTTCTCCTCTTCTGTTAAAAGAAGCAAAATAATACCTACCTTACAGTGATGATGTGAGAATTAAATGAGAAATAACTCGGGTGAAGCCCCTAGTGCGGTGCAGGGCACACAGCCATCACTCAGTTATCTTTCCAAGTGTAAGTGTGTGTGAGTGTAAGTGCATTTGAGTGGGTGCGTGTGTGTGTGTGTGTGTGTGTGTGTGTGTGTGTATGTGTGTGTGTGTGTGGTGGTATAGGCTCCTTCCCATCAGCTTGGGTCCTCCCAGGCAATGACTGCCTCTGTCTGTTCTGGGATCCCCCTCCCCGGTGCCAAGCCGAGACAGTCTCCATCCTGAAGATTTCAGGCTAATGGGAAAAGAGCCCCCCACCCTGACACACACATTGCAACTTCATAGAATCCCAGGCCGTTCATCTTACTAACTTTGGAAACTGTGTGTTAAATATTGGCGAAGGGGTTGCAAGTGTGGCTGGGATAACAGTGGATTTATTTGGGATGATTTTTATCCCTCTGTTGAGGCTTCCCATTGGGCTTAGGGTGTCAAGGATCTATAAAATGGAGACCTCTTAGTTTATTCCACAGAGTTGTTGAGCACCTATGGTGAGCAAAGCAATCCCCTAGCTGCCTTCTGGACTAGTATTTGGACATCAAAACACCTCAAGATCCCAGCCCAGAAGTGCCCCTCAGATGCCATCTCACCCACACCAGCCCAGCCCCAAGAGTCAATTAACCCCGCTTTACAGACCTGTGAGAAAGGGTCCAACTAGGGGTGAAGGGTGCTGTCATGGGGGGAGCACTGCCCTAGGTGTCCTGGGCTGTGGCTCAGACACAGCTGGCTGCTTGATTTTGAATGAGTTTCTAATTTCTCTGGGCCTCAGTTTCCTCATAAAACAGGGTTAGATTAGATCACCTCCAAAGTCACCAACAAGTCCTAAAGTTCTGTATTTCTAGAACTTTAGGTCGTTTGGTAGATCTAACTTCAATTTGTTTTGCTGCATTTGAAGCTAATAGAGACTTGGTAATGGGTGAGCAACATTGAGTAGGGGTGACCTAGCCTAGTCCTCAGCCTACAGGCCTGTGTTTCCAGTCTCTCATGCTGAGAGAGCTCTGGTGGGATTGTATTCTAATTAAATATTTAATGGAAAGTGTCTGCCTGTTAAAATCACTGATACTACCATGGGGATGGGTCTCCTTTGGGTTCTGATTTGCAGCTTATCCACAAATTGCAGGCTGAAAGCAGATGAAAATCTCCCCTAAGACCATGTGGGATCTAGAAGTCCAAACGGATTTTCCAAAAGGCTAAGGAGGGTTCCAGGGCTCTGAGCCTGTCCTTTCTTTCCCACTTCTCAAGGCTGGTTTCGGTACCCCAAGCAGAATCCAGGAAATGGGGTCAGCCCCACGTTTGGACCAGTCTTTATTCTGTCTACTGTCTGAGGGCTAGGGAAAGAACGAGTGCTTTTTCTCTATGTTAATAAAACCTGAAATGAGTCTTCATTAAGGGCTCTATTAAGAAGCCACTGTTATTCTTGGCACTTATTACTGTGGCTGCTCACCGCTAAATTGCCACACTGGCATTTTCCCAGGGCTTCTGGGAGCCCCCTCCACGCACTGGAAAGCTGCTTTTAAGAGAGGCCTTGATTCGCTGGGGTTCAAAGTTGGAGGCTGGGAAAGTACCTGGCTAATTCATCTTGTCCATCCCCCTGTCTTCTCCTGCTTTACAGACTTCCTCCTGCTGCTTTACAGCCTCTCTCACTAGCGTGTTTAAGGGTCTAGTGCATCCTAGGTGGAAGTTCTTTCTCTGATCTCACTGCCCTTCTTCTCTGCAATGTAAGCCAATTTGGGTCCTTCACTATAGCAATGAGCAATATCTTCCTTTCTAAGAGCACTTTGCTTTCCTTCTCATGCTGAGTTCAGATCCTAGATTAATTTTGATGAAACTCTGCCTCCTTTCTGCATCCCCGTGGTAACACCCAACCCTAGACAAAGTATTTACATAGGGTAAGTTTGTCTCTTGGAGTCCCCAGGTAGTACAAACAGTTAAGGGGCTCAGCTGCTAACTGAAAGGTTGGTGGTCTGAGTCAACCAGAGGTGCCTTGGAAGAAATGCCTGGTGATCTACTTCCAAAAACCCAGCCAATGAAAATCCTGTGGAGCACAGTTCTACTCTGACACACATGGTTTCATCATGAGTTGGAGATGACTCAACAACAACTGGTACAGTTTGTCTCTTAGGTTCCTCCCCCAGCCTCGATTTGTGCCTTCCTTCTCTTTCTCCTCAAAGCCCATCTTCACCCCTGTTCTCTTCAGACATAAGACAACTCCTAGGCCTTTATCCAGGACCTGTGGCTACCTGATCCCTTCATACATAAGAATCAACTTGCACCAGTACTAGTTGCTATCAATCCATTTTGATTTATGATTACCCCATATGTGCTAGAGTAGATCTGTGCTGCATAGGGTTTTCAATGGAATCAATGGAATTCAGTTATCACATGTTAAATGCATCCTATGTGCCAAGCATTGTGCTAGGTACTCTATCTCATTTAGTTAAAATCACAATCCCAACAAATGGACATTACCATTACCATTTTGTAAATGAAAAAAACTAAGATGCATAGGGGTTAAGTGTCATGTCCACAGTCATAGAGGTATTAAAAAGTAAAGCCAGAACTGAAATCAGGTCACCTAACTTCAAGTACAATGCATTGCCCACTTCACCAAACCATCCTTGTCTTCTCACCCCTTCAGGGCTCAAGGTAATGACCAACGAACGTTAGAAAGGACTCTGGGATCCACTGCTAACGGGAAGCTGTGGTGTTGTACATAAGCCGCTCAAAGGCTTCAGAGTCTTGACATATGAGATAAACTTGATTGCCTATTTGATGTGGGAGGAGGAATGGGGAAGTGGTGTTCAGGGTATTGATGCTCAAAACCAAATGGTACAAGGCCTTTCCCCATGTTTTTTGAGCTACTGTTTTGGGCTTTGGGAGTTAGAGTTCCCCTGGCAGATGGTGTTCTCTGATCCTGGGTCAGAGAGAGCATCAGTGATTCATGGATTACCATTTTCCTACCAAAGATGTTGCCTGGAAGACACAATAAATGGAGATGCTCTGTCTTCTGTCCATCAAAACTAGAGTGTGACTCAACTTTTTACATTTTCTTGCTTTCTGAGAGGAGCCTGTTTCTTCGCCTAAACTGAACTCTTCAGCCACCATCCTCACTGTTAATCATCGTTGTCAATGAACTGAACCTTTTACCTTTTCAGCAATTTCATTGGTCCCAGGAGGAGGGGGTGGGAAGCTGAACAGTTGCTTCTGGCTGTGTCCTGGTTATCCTCCTCTCTTTGTATCCTGTGAGTCTGTGTAACAAGCCATTTGCTTTGACATTATCTCACTTCCACACACTTCTTTGAGCCTCTCAAGCGTCCCCTTTGCAGATTTCCATGACTCTGGGTATGTTTGACCTTGATTTTCAGCCTTCAGGAAAAGTCACTCATTTTCTGAAGGACCAACCCAGCACTCACTTCCTGTCTCCCTTGTACCTGCTGGGGCTGGCTGTGGTGGAGACAGGAAGTGCGTGATGGCTGACATTGAGGAATTGTTGCTGTCCATAGGTACATCTCAATCTCTTCTCTGCTTTCAGGGAAAAACTTGTCTGATGAAGTTACAGTCATATTATGCATGTACAGTTTAACAGAGTCCCTGGAGTTAGATGTCCTTGCCTGTTATTTAAGACAAGCTCAGTGAAAATTTGGGAAATTACTCCACCTCTGTGAGTTTCAGCAGAGTCCCTGGGAAGTGCAAATAGTTAAAGCACTCAGGTGCTAACCAAAAGGTTGGAGGTTTGATTCCACCTACAGGCACCTCAGAAGACAGGCCTGGCAGAAACCCCAAGAGTATAGCCCCCGACACCCTTTTAACTCAGTACTGAAGTCCCTCCTGAAGTTCACCCTTCACCCAAAGATTAGACAGGCCTATAAAACAAACAATAATGCATGTAGTTCAACCATGTATACAAGACTAGATGGGCATGCCAGCCCAAAAGCAAAGACGAGAGGGCAGGAAGGGATAGGAAACCTAGATGAATGGAAATGGGGAACCCAAAGTCAAGAAGGGGAGAGTCTTAGCACATTGTTGGGCTGACAACCAATGTCACAAAATAATTTCTGTATTAATTGTTTAATGAGAAACTAATTTGTTCTGTAAACTTTCACCTAAACACAATAAAAAGAAGAAGAAGAAAGGTCTGGTAATCTAATTCTGAAAGATTATTCACTGAAAATCCTATGGAGCACAGTTCTACTCTGACACACATGGGGTCACCATGAGTTGAAGTCAACTCCATGATAACTGGTTGGTTTTGTCATCTACATCTTGGGCAGTACCCTGTTGCTGTCGAGTCAATTCCGACTCATAGCGACTCTTTAGGACAGAGTAGAACTGCCCCATAGGGTTTCCAGGGAGTGGCTGGTGGATTCCAACTGCTGACCTTTTGGTTAGCAACCGAGCTCTTAAGCACTGTACCACTAGGGCCCCTCCTGAGTGGTAATGAGGACTAAATGAGATGATTCATGTTAAGAGCATGGCTGGTGACTGGCGCATCGTAGGTGCTCAAAAATGAAAGCCATTGCTGGGATTACCAACTCATGAGTGACTCCAGTTGGCTGTGAGCTGGAGCTGATTTGGGTCAGGTGAATGAATTGATCCGGGAGGGAGAGGAGTGGTATGGGAGCTGTCCATGGTTCTGCAACCACTCAGCCAAGAAGCTGTTTTGACTGATCCAATAAGCACTGGCGAGCACCTATTTTGTGCCAGGCACTCTTCTAGGCACCAGATTCTTCAGGCAGACAGAAGGCTTTTTATCTGGACCCTCAAACAGTCTCACGTGTGTATAGGTAAGGGTGTGTGTTACATGCACCTGTTGGTGAACATGAAGCTGTCTCATGGACATGCATATAGGTAGGCACGTTTTTCTAACCCCGTGTGTGTACTGTGAGTGTACTGTATGTGTGTGAGGGCAGGAGAGGGAGAGATAGAGACAGACAGAGACAGAGAAGGGGTGGGGGCTTAAAAGAAGAAGGGTCTTGTGGTCTCCTGAAGAGACTGCAGGTACACTGGCCGCCACCCCTGTCCCCATCCTGGCCCACAAGAGCAGAGTAAATCTGAGACCAGAGCTGAGCTGCTTTCCTGCGGGGCACTCCAAACTAATTTTCTGATACATTATATGCTTGGCCTTTTGAACAATCAATGACCTTAAATGCTGTTTGGATCCCGCAGCCAAATTCAAGAGAAATAAGACATAATCCATCTGGCTGATACAGCAGAAGCAGGGAGGGAAAGATGGAGAAAAAGAGGGTCCGGAGCTGCCCTGGGGACCTCTCCTGGCTCAGGGAGGGCAGGGGGATGGGAGGGGCCTGCCAGTGTTCAGGAGAATGGGTCTTCAAGAGATATTGATGACGGGCTAATTATAGCCCCGTTTGCCTCAGTGCATCCTGCCCACTCGAGCTGTCACTCTGCAGCAGCTAAGCTCTGGTGAGGAAGGGATGGGACAAGGCTCAGGACTCAGGGCTGGGAGGGAAGGCCTTGGACCTTGGTGTGGATGCCTCGGTCACATATCCTGCACCCAAAGGTCTGGCTTGGGTCTCACTCTGGAGTAAACTGCCAGGCACCACTCCCCAGAAGCCTTGAGATGCCTGAATTAGGGAACTAGCACCAGGCAGGGGATCGGGGGTCCCAGACAGACTTGGGGCATCTTGACTGGAGCCCACAGCCGGCTGAGCACCTGAGAGGACAGCATGGTCCCTGCAGGCCCTCATCTGGCTGAATGCAGCCCCTGCCTGGGCCTCGGCCTGGCAGAGGGTGGGGTGAAAGGAGGTTTATGGGGGGAAGTGGCTTGACTCCATCATTCCTTGAGGTTACTCCACACATGCAGAGGGGAAGCAGGACCTGCCTCTTTCAGCACCTCTGCTCCCACAAGGGGGAGACTCTGGGAAGGACAAGCAGCAGAGCATCTCAGGCTGCCTCTGATGGTCCAGCTGGGAGGACTGTACCCCAGGGATCCCCACATACCCTCACCTTCTCTTGTTCCTCTGGCCTATGAGTCCTGAACATAAGTCCCACCCAGAAGGTGGAGTTGGGGGAGTCAGTTGCCTGGCCAGGGCTTCATTTCCCCATTTAGTTCCAGAAACAATCATTGTCTAAAGACTGGTAGGTGGGGGGACTCAGAGCTCTGCTGGACCTGGGCTATTTCCCCGGTGGATGGAATATCTAGATGGGAGAAATGATGTTTATGCTGCAAAGTCAATCACGTCAACAGCCTGGTGAGATGTGGGAAGACAGGAAAATTCAGCTTCCCAAAGGAGTTATTTGGAAGTAGTTTCCTTGAGGAAGGCGTGTGAAGGAAGGGAGAGTTCTGCGGAGGTGGCAGCTCTCTGGTCTTGCCCTGCACCTGACTTGGAGGAAACGGACTCATCCTAACTGCTTGTCTGGTAGCTCCAAGCACTGCCACCCACCTAGGGTTGCTGCTGGTGCCACACCTGAGATAGAGGTGACACCTCAGCCTCTGGAGGAGTGGGTGTAAAGGAGGGTGGCAAGGCCAATTGAGCTTCACCCAGGTGCCAGGACTTAGAAGCCACAGGAAGGGGACAGGGAATCTAGAGTGAGTATATCCCCCACACAGAGGAGGCTTCAGGATAGGCAGTTGGGGGTTAACTCAGAGGGTGATGGAAGGGAGGAGAGAAGCAGGCCCAGTCTGGGGACTCGCCTCTCTCCAGGCTCCTGCTGGAGGTCTCCCAGCTTCTCACAGCTGGGCCTGGGGCCGCCCCTGCAAGGCCTCCCCTCGCTGGCCCTGCTTAGCCAGAGAGCTGCTCCTGCTTCCTCAGTCCGGGCAGCTCTGTCTCAGCTGCTTTGGTAGTGACAATGGCAGTGCGGCAGCAGCTCGTATGGTAAGGGAGGGGCCTGTGCACCCCTCCGCTGGGTAATTATGCTTCGAGCATGTTCCATGGAGATGTGGGCTTGTCTGACAAGGCATACTCTTGTTCCTGCCGCTGAGGCAGCTGGGGAGCCGAGCGGAGAGGCTGGGGACCGAAGGTGATGCTGCTGCTCAGAGAACCCATCATGGATAATGAGATGCTGATCCCAGGGGACACTCGTCCTACTGGCATCCCTGTCCCTCCCCCGCCAGGGGGAGGAAAGCGGGGATGGGGGCTAGGTCAGGGTCCCCCAAATTAAAGTGTGTAGGGGAGCTGGGGGGGCGGTGTCATGTACTTACGGTAATACTTTGCTTTGACAATTATTATAACAGCAGAGATACCTAATATTTACATAGTGCTCTGTACCTTTCAAAGCATTTTCAGAAAAGCATTTGATTCTCACCATCATCTTTTGCTGCAGAGACACATCTGTACCCCCACCTGAATGATAAAAAAGGTGAGACTCAAGAACATTCGGTGGCTTGGCCGAGGTCACAGGGCAGAGCCAGGGCTAGAGCCTGGCTGTGTCTTCGAGTTGGGCTGCCCCTCTGTGACGACTGAGTCCCTGATCCCGTGATGCTCCAAAGCTGTGCATGAGGTTCCTGGGCAGGAGTTGAGCGGAGAGGTCGGAGGGAGAAGGGGCCCCAGCCGCTGCACGGGGCGGCTCCTGGCGACAGGGCAGGCCAGTTGCAAGAGGCGAAGTGAGAGTGACCCCAGGGCCTGGGCAAGCGCGTGGGACAGTGGGGAGTGTTTCTGCACATACACTGGCTGCCACCACGCCTCCTCCGGGAGGAGGTTACTGATGATGATTACTATCTGCGAGCGGGGTCTGGTTTGATAGACACTCCATGACACGCAGACATTTCCGCACTGGCACACGTGAAGATGGTGCCAATGAACATCCCGTGGTTCTGCATGAAGCACTGAGAGCCCGGAAAAGATTGCAGGATCCGTCAGCAGTGGCTGCGTTACTGGGAAGGCTTCCGGGTGGAGGCAGTTCTGAGTAGACTGGAGGGAAGAAAAGGACACGTGGCGTAAAGGGGCAAAAGGCTTGGAATGGGGAGCATGTTAGCCTGGATGGGGCTTAGGGCGGACGAAGGGTCCAGGATAGTTGGTGGTTGAGATGGAGGGTCAGCCATGAGTTTGGTATGCTAAAAATTAAGGTGTCCCTGAGGATCATTGTTGCTGCTGGCTGCCGTCAAGTCAGCTCCCAACTCATGGTGACCCCATGTACAACGGAACAAAATTCTACCCAGGCCTGTGCCAACCCCATGGTTGCAGACTGGACCGTTGTGATCCATAGGGTTTTCATTGACTGATTTTTGGAAGTAGATAGCCAGGCCTTTCTTCCTAGTCCATTTTAGTCTGGAAGCTCCACTGAAATCTGTTCAACATCATAACATGAAAGCCTCCACTGACAGATGGGTGGTGGCTATTCATAAGGTGTATTGGCCTTGAATCCAATCCTGGTCTCCCATACAGAAGATGAGAATTCTACCACTAAACCATCAGTAGGAGGGAAGAAATGTGATCAAGTGGTGTGAAATGGTTTGTAAGTCTTTGTGTGGAATGAAGACTGGATGGAGAGACTGAGGACAGATGTGAGGGTGGTGGATGAACACCACAGCGTTCAGCAGTGCTCTGTTCTGACTCGGGACTCCTGGGCCAGAGGCTGTGGAACCTGGAATTCTCTGGTGGTGGCATTATGGGGCAGGTCTCTAGGACCTTTGGCACATTCCCCAGGCTGGGCTGCGTTCTGGGACTTGGCAGGTTGGATGGCTCCCACGGACCGCTGCCCCTCCCTCGGCTCCTGCCTCCCCCCAGCTCAGCCCAGCCTTCCTCTACAGGATGCTGGTTCAATGCTGGTTTCTGCCTCGGGCTCCAGGAACAATCTCGCTGCTCTGGGAGGAGGTCTGCTGCTCTGGAAGGAGGTCCTGCTGCTCCTGCTGCTCTGCTCCGGGTGATTGATGGATGTGGGCAGGTGGGTGGGCAGCCTTCCCCTGCCCTCCAGATGGTGGGAGTGGGTGGGGAGCCGACTCCCAGGAGCTGAGGAGGAGTGGCAGGGAGGACAGGCCAGGGCGTGACCCAGACACTTCAAAGGTAGCTCTAAATGCAGCTGCAGGTTCTAGGGGCCACGAGATGGTTACAGACGAAGTACAGTGCAATTATCTTAATATTGGATTCTTGTGAGCATGAGGAAAGTTACATTTGCCGCCCAATTTCTTGGCTTCTCAAGGCCATCCTGGATTGGGGCCCTGAAAGAACCATGATGGCTTGGGCAAGGGGCTGCTATTGTCTTTAAGGGAAACCAAGCCTCAGGGAAGACGGAAGTAGTTTGACCTTACAGGGTGTGTACCTTGCGAGGGCCACACCACCAAAGTGTCTCCGTTCAACGTCTCCTCTTTACTCTGGGTTCCCATAGCGTAAAGGTAGAAGAAGTCTCTCTCTCTCTCTCTTTCTCTCTCTGTCCCTCAGCCCTTACTGGGGAACTTTCAAGGGACAAATCCTTTTCTCAGGATTGGAGGTGGCAGGAACCCAAGAGCCATAGGTACCTGTAAAACCAATTTAAAAATCAGTCTAGCCAACCAGCCCCCAAAGGAACCAAAGGGTGCTATAGAGTAACTCAAAAGCAGACAGTAATGGAGGAGAAAAGAAACGTAGTTACATATTCATCAGCTTTTAAATATTCATGAGGATTGTAAAGCAGATTAATTTTCATGCCTCATTTCTCTCGTGGTTCCCACTGTCCATATTTTACAGCAGCAGTGGAAGAAAAGGGAGCTATGGATCACTTGGCCACTGCTCCTACCATCCCTTAAGGAACAGTGTGTGTGTGTGTGTGTGTGTGTGTGTTTGTGTGTGTTTGTGTGTGTGTGAGACACAGAGAGAGAGAAAGGGAGGAAGGTGGGAACAGGAGGGGCGGGTCCCGTGGAGGTGGGGGCGGGTCAGGATGGTGCGGAGACATCGGGCAGCACGACCAGGTGGGAAGGACCTGGACTTGTCTGAGGAAGAAGGGAGCGGTCTGGAGCCAAGAGGACTCTGGGCATCGAGTTCACCTCTGGCGCCTCCCCAGGGTGGAGGGAGAAGGGACCTTCACCAGAACAGCAAGTGTTGGATCTACACTCCTCTAAACTAACTGTCTGAGGTGAATAATTGAGGAAGATGAGGAGCAGAGAGGAGAGGACATGCAGTTAGGGACAGAGGAAGGTGTGTGAGACACCCGAGGGCAACACGAAGGAGAACACCAGGGGAGGAGGAAGAAATGCCAGCAGACAGAAACAGGAGAGAGAAAATGAAAGGGTGATGGAGGCATCATTTGTTCTAGCTGGTGAGCTGATAGACTAAAAGGATGAAGGATAAAAGCAGTAAAGATGGAGGTTAGATAACTGAAAGAACTTACGAATCATAGGGGCTGTTGGACCTTCTATAGGGAATAGGAGACATGCTCCCCTGAGCGGCGGGAAGAGAAGCTGAAACCAGAGAGGTGCCAGGGATCGGCATGGGAAACACAGGTGCCCAACAGATGTCCTGGCCAGTAGGAGGCAGGGTAGAGTGAGGGGAGACTCAAGATGAGTGACTCCAAGAGCCAAGGGGAACAAATGTCATTGTCCAGAGTCACGAATGAGAAGCAGGGAGCCAGTGAAGACGCAGGACACAGGCCCCTGGGGGACAGAGTGGCTGATGCAGCGTCTTCCCAGGTGTGGTTCCAGGGCGGAGATGCTATCAGTTTCAGCTAAGCCTGGTCAGCAGCTGGCAGCTTTGAGTGACCTAGGTCAACTTTCTTGGAATAAGGGAAGGGATGAACTGGCCTCTGAAAGGCACAGCTTGATTTGCCAGCTCCTGCCCCCTCACAAGGATATTCTGTGAAGTTGGATCCTCAAGGTGCTTTCTGGTGAAGTTTGGGCATCATTAGGTAAGACCCTCAGGGGTGGGTTCCTGCCCCAGCTTTGTTCCCTCCACACTCTCTTGGGTCTCCCCACTGAATCCTAACGTGTATGTCCAACTGCCCACTGGATATGCCCACTAGGATGTCAATAGAAATCTTGAACTTAACGTGTACAGTCACCCTCAAACCTTAGCCTGCAGCCTTCCCTATATCAATGACAGCTCCATCCTTCCAGCTGTTCAGGCCAGAGAATTTTGGAATCATCCTCTTGATTCCTCTCTCTTTCAGTCCTTCGACATAATATCCAGAATCCCACCACTACTCACTACGTCTATGGCCCCCACCCAAGTCCAAGCTCCCATCTACTCTCGTCTGGATTATTATAGCAGCTGTCTAATTGCTCTCCTTATTTCCACCCTGCCTCCTCTCCGCTGCTGGTCTATTCTTGGCACAGCAGTCAGAGTGACGCTTTTAAAATGTTAAGTCAGATCATGTCCCTCCTCTGCTCAAAATCATCTGCTGTAGATTGAATTCTGTCCCCCCAAAATATGTATTGAAATCCTGGCTCCTGTACCTGTGGATGTGATACTATTTGGAAATAGGGGTTTTCTTTTGTTATGTTAATGAGGCCATACCCTAGTAGAGTGGATCCTAAACCTAATCACTTCTGAGTTATAAAAAGAGCAGAGTAGACTCAGAGACACACACGCAGGGAAGACAGATGCCACTGAACATCCAGGAACTAACAAGGAAGGACCTCTCCCTAGAGCTATGCCCTGAATTTGGACTTCCAGCCTCCTAAACTGTGAGAAAATAAGTTTATATTCTTTAAAGCCACCCACTTATGGTATTATTTGTTATGGCAGCCCTAGGTAACTAAGACATCCTCCAGTGGCTCCCATCACAGAGTAAAAGCCCAAATCCTTCAGTGGCCTATAAGGCTCTTCACAGTCTGCTCCCCTGCCCGTCTCTCCAACCTTGTCCCTTTCTCATTCACAAGCTGCTCCTTGAACAAGCCAGACCTGCGCCCACATCAGGGTCTTGGCATCTGTGGCTCATTCCTTCACCTCGTTCACAACTTTGCTAAATTTTCCCTTCTCAGTGAGGCTTTCCCCGACAACCCTATTTAAAATTGCTACTCCTTTCCCTGGCTCTCTCTAGCTCTCTTACTCTGCTCTATTTTTGTCCTATGGCACTTTTTACCTTCTAACATTCTACACAAGTATCTATTATGTTGTTGCTATTGTTTATTGTCTGCCCCCCATGAACTGGAATATTAACTCTATGAGGGCAGAGATTTTGTCTGTCTAGTTCACTGCTGTGTCCCCAGCAACCAGAACAGGGCCGGGCACACCTGGCCCATAGGAGATTTCCTCAATAAATATTTGTTGAACTGGAGGCCTCCCTTTCTACCCATGAAGGATTCACTGCTATGAAAATTACCCTCTGCTGAAACAACTGAAAACTGGACAAAAATATATGAAAAAATTACTTTCAGACAGTGGGCAACAGGTAGCACAGGATTGTGATCCCTGGGAGAAGGGAAACAAATGAGGCGAGCCCTTTGCGTTCGACTGCTAACGTAAAGTTCGGCAGTTTCAATCCACTCAGCACTACTGCAGAAGAAAGGCCAGGCAATCTGCTTCCATTAAGGTTATAGCCAAGAAAACGCTAAGGAGCAGTTCTGTTATATAACACATAAGACTGCCATGAGTCAGAATCGGCTCAACAGAAACTAACCACAACTGCCCAGAGAAGGTTTCTAGGTCACAGCATAGGGGCACTGGGCACTCCAAACAGAACCTGCATTGATGAGACAGCAGTTGGAGTTTGGGGAGGCAGAGGAGGCAAAATTTGCAAGGAAGAATACTAGAGAGGAGGGAGCTACACACAGTTCCAGAGACCTGTGGAAGGGTCCTCAAAACTCTGGCTAAACACTGATCTGTGCATGCTTGGGGCAAAATACCACAAGGGTAGAGAAAGAACTGCTAGAAAGCTGAACAATTCCTGGCACTCACTTAGGGCTGGGAATAGTTCAGATTCTCACCAGCAAGAGTGGAGAGACCTGGTAATACGTGGCACATTGAAGAGAGTCCTCAGAATTGTATTACCTTACCCCTAGACAAAGGCTGCTCGGGACTAATTTTAACAGAGCTTAAAAGCAAGCCTTAAAAAGATCAAAATGATGCCAAACAACTTACCTATGAGCCTGAACAAAGTCCAACACTCTTTAAAGTAATACAATAAAATCCAGCACCCAACAATTTAAAATTCACAATATCCAGCCTTTAATAAAAATTAAGTCACGCAAAGAAGCAGGAAAATATGACTCATAACCAGAAGAAAAATAAGTCAATAGAAACAGACCCAGAAATGGGAAAGATGATGGAATTAGCCGACAAGGATGCTGAAACAATGATTCTAAATATGCTACATATGCTAAAAAAAAATAGAGGAAAACATGAACGTGATGAAAGAAATGGAAGATACAAAAAGAGAAAATGGAATTTTTAAATATGGAAATAGAATATCTGAAATGAAAAATATTGTTGAACAAATTTGTTTGTTTCAGCTGCTGCCACTACCAAAACCATATGGGGAGTGGGGAACCTTTTTTTCCCAAAGACCTATGCACCCAGTAGCCAGTGCTTGCCCCCTCCATCCACCCACAATCTCTTGTGAGGTCACTATATTCACTTTCTCAGTTCCGCAAGACTCTGGAGAAACTGGCTTCATTTCTATTTGGTTCCCAGATACAATCTGGACTTCTGGTGGCAAGCACCAGCTGTCCTGAGTTTCCTTTCAGCTGTTGTTTCCTGAACTTCTCTCATGCCCTTGGATCGGAACATCCACCTCCTGTCCATTTCCACTAGCAAACCTCTCCTCTTCGTTGGTCTCCCTTAATCTAACAATAATTTATGGAACTCTTGGAATGGAATAACGAGCAAGACCCGGCCTCTGCCCTCAGAACTCCATGTCAAGCAAGGTTTGCACAATGCAGGAGGAAAGCCATAAAGTTCATGAGATCATTGTGGATAAAGTCCTTAGGGAGACACAACACTTGGAGGTCAGGGAAGGCTTCATAGAGAAGCCTGTGCTGAGTTTTGAAGGATAAATAACATTTGGGCTGGGGGGAATGAAGGAAACAGGCATTCTATGCAAAACTGCACTTGCCCTTGAATTTTCTCACCTCTGGTTGTCTTCTGAGTCCACAAACCCTTCCCCTCTCTCCAGATTCTATTCACCTCTTGGACCGGGCTTTCCTGCCAGGAGTGAACCTTGTAGGCTCCAGGCTCTTGGGTTCTTCCCAGCAAACCAGCACCACTTCAGCTGGGCGACCTTAGAGCTCAATTACCCTTCACCTCCTTGGGCTCCAGCCCCAAATGGGCAGTTTATGGTTGGAGTGTTTCCGGAACAGTTTCAAAGCCCAGTGCGGGAAGGCACGTTTGAGCCAAGGCTGGATGACTAAGTCTCTCTGGTCCTCTGCCCCTTTCATCTGCTTCCCCATCCCCAGGCCAGCACTGCCACGAAGCATCCTTGCCAGATTTGGAGGCCTTGGAGCATCTCATTTCTCATCTTTCTCTCACTCCTACCTTCCCATCTCTCTCTCAGCCTCCATTTTGGGTGCAATAGGATCAGCTCCTAAAAACGGCAGAGTTTCTAATGCACTGTGTCTCACTTATCAATGACTGTTAGAGACTCCCTAGGGTGTGGTGGGCTTGGCTGCTAACCAAAAGGTCGGCAGTTTGAATCCACCAGCCACTTCTTGGAAACCCTATGGAGCAGTTCTACCCTGTCATACAGGGTCACTATGAGTCAGAATGGACTCGTTGGCAACCGGTTTAGGGTGTGGTGGGAGGTCGCAAATGAGCAGGGCTGGGTGGAGGCGGACAGAGGGCTGGTGGAGGTGCCCTTCTGGAATGGATAAGGGTGAGCTTGTTAATGACAGTGATGTCACTGAACAAAGCCCAAGGTGGGAGGTCTGAGGGAGGTGGGGAGTTCAGACATGGGCTTAGAGGTGACGTGCGCACCCTTCCTCACCTCCCATTTTCCGGGGCCTCCCCTGGAATGCCTCCAGATCCTCACCCAGGCTGAACGTTCCTCCTCTCCCTCCCCCACCCCAGGGTGGTGAGTTGGTGTCTACAATGTGGCTGACAGGGGCTAGGTGACCTCTCAATCCCCCAGGCTCCTCCCACCTGGAACCTCAGGCCCCTGGCTGGGGATAGAGCTGGTCTGTGGCCCTGGGCAGTCAGGTGAGCCAGGGCTGGGGAGAGTCCCAGGAGAGAGCATCAAATTCCTGAGCTCCATTTCTACTTACCGCGAGAGCAATCCGGACAAGTTACTCAACCACCAGTCCTGTTTCTTTATCTTATCTGTGAAACAGCTAAAATCACATTCCCGCCTCCCAGCGTGGGCATGTTAAGCACTCAACAACTGGCTGGTGTTATTATTATTGTTATGTCTTTGTTGTGGTTGTTATTGGCAGACTGAGGCTGCACTCCCACAGCCCTGGGGCCCCTCTCCTCCCTCCCTCCAGCTGCTTTTACTAACCATCCAGCTCCTGATTCTTGCTCTGGGTCCTTGTCTGGTAGCCCCAGAGGGACGCATCACGGCCTTAATTGCAATTCTCGTGCTCTGCAAAGCCATCAGCACCTAATGTCCCATGTCACTGCTAGTTCTCTGTCTGCAAACACCTTGCTCCTCAGGCTGCTCAGCCACCCAGGCCAACTCCATCTGGCCAGGAAGCACGAGGCGGGGGCCAGGGCCAGGCCTTCCAGTGATGCACTGGCGACAACTTGCTTAAAGACAATTTAATATCAGAAGGGTAAGGATCCGACTCTATCCCGCTCCTTTCTACCACTTTGAACCTTCATCCTACCCCTCATAGAAATCACAGCGGTACCTCTGATCCCCAACACTAGTGCCTTACCCATGTCTTCACTGCAGGGCAGACCCCTGAATCCAGGGAGCAACTGAGGGTCCCTTCACCCCGCCTTGGCTCTGATATCTGTGAGTGAGTTTTTAAGGTAGAGCCTGCCCAGCAAAAAGTCAGGGCTGGCATGCTACCACATGGATGAACCTGGAAAACATTATGCTAACTGAGACAAGTCAGCTACAAAAGGGCAAATGCTGTGTGATCCCACTTACAGGAAATATCTAGAATAGGCAACTTCGTGGAGACAGAAAGTAGATTACTGGTTAGCCGGGGCTGGAGGAAGGGGAGAATGGGAAGTTACTGCTCAGTGGGTACTGAGTTTCTGGTTAGGATGACGAAAAAGTTTTGGAAATAGATAGTGATGATGGTTGTACAACATGGTGAATGTAATTAATGCTACTGAATTGTATGGTTAAAATAGCAGATTGTATATTACATATATTTTATCACAATAAAAATGTTAAAAAACCCAAAGCCAAGAAAAAAGGAGAGACTACCAGGTAAAAACTAAGGAAATCTGAATAAAATGTGGACTTCAGTTAGCTTAAAAAAACAAGCAAGTCAGGACGGGGGAAGGTGAACTTGGAGGAGGACGGGGAACGTGTCGTTTTTAGGTGCCAACTCATAGCAACCCTGTGTACATGTGGAGAGAGGGATAAAGGAAGAGCTTATCCCAGGCTGCCTGCGTTCCCATTCCCTGGGCCCCAAGGCAGGCCCCTGTCCTGAGCAGCCACCTCTGGGGTCCGTCTGTGCCCTCCTCACTGCTCTGGCACAAGGAGCAGCTTCCTCAGGAGCTCAGGTCCAAGCCTGGCCTGAGCGTGGCCTGGGCTTCTCCCCAGGATGGGCAGCTCAGTCCAGGTCGGGATGGCAGACTTTGTTTACAGGGAGACCCAGGTTGGAGAGAAAAAGAGGCCATTGGTTGCGGGGGGGGGGGGGGTGTGAGGGGAGTGGGGAGGAGCCCTCCCAACTGCTCCCGCCCCCTCCTGCCCGCAGTCTCCCCAGCCAGGTTCCTGCCACCACCACTCCCAGGCTCCACGGGACATGCACTCTTCTACCTTGAGCCCAGGAAGAGACACAAACCCTGCGCTGCTTCTGAGATCAGCTGGCATTTTCACAAAGAACTTCCATAAATACTAAGGGAGAACAAAAGGGAAGTAATTACAGAAAATACAAACAGCATGAAAATAGTCAAGTTTCTAAAGTACAGGTTTCCCAGCCTCAGACAACCACCCTGGAGCCCAAGAGGCTGGTCTGCCTTCTCACCAGGCCCAGTGCCAGGGCCCCAGCCTCCCCAGACTGGCCTCTTGCTGCACAGTGAGGCTCCTGCAGGCCAGGGCCAGGCTGAAGCTCCTGCCCCTCAGCTCTGGTTTCCCATTTGAGGACTTGCCTCAGCCACAGCTGACCCCCTGAGCTATGTGTCCGACACAATGAATAACTCACCACTCTGGTTCAGGTTGAGGCCTTGGTCACCTTTAGAGTACCTTCTGAGACAGGTAAGACCCCGTCGCCACCCCCTCGCTCCCAGTCTTGTCAACTGCACATCCAATGTCCCATCATACTTTTACGACTGTCATGGACAGGATTTGGAGTTACTGTCCAACTCACCATGACCTCTGAACTGTCCTGCTCACACACAGTTGTGGGCACATGACAGGCATTTGTTCACTGTGACCCAGACCCTCGGACCAATGTTGGTTAGACCAGAACGGGTGCCTCAGCCAAGCTGGGTCAGCAAAATTCTATCTTTGGGGTATTGGCATTAGGACCCACAGGCAGAGTCCTCATACTGCTCTTTGTCTATTACATGCAAACTCTGGAGCTATGGGCGGCCATCTTGAGGTATGAGGGGTAAAGAGCAGAAAACAGTGGTCATCCCAGAGAAAGAAATGAGGCAGATGTGCAAGGAGAGCAGAAGAGAGATGGAGAGTAGGGATTCCCAGGCCCCCAGTGCTTTCTTATCCCTGATTCCAGTTCTTACGGATGCTTGGCACATTCCTGCACTTAGATTCTACAAGACACTCCTATGTCCTCTTAATACCTGTCTCCTTTTTACTTAAATGCGAGTTGGAGTGGGTTTTTTCTGTTACTTGCAACCCCAGAGTCTTAACCAATACAGCCACACTGGGTCCATACCGTGGCCACACACCAGGGACTGAGAAGTTTCTTGGGAAAGGTTGAGAGAATCAAGGAGCAGCAGCCTCTTCTAAAAGTATTTCTTCTCTGTGGGGCAGCTGTTAAGGGTGGGGAACCTAGGGAGCTCATGAATGGGACAGGGAGACCCTTCAGAGTAGTGCTGGCTCCTCCTGCAGCCAGTATCCATTTGCCAGTAAGCAAACTGCCCTGAGTCCTCGGCCATTCTCTTAGCATTCCACCTTCTGGCCAGCCTACCTCCCTCTTCTGCTTGCCTGTGGGTGTAATACACTGGACTAGGAGTTCTTGGGTTGCGCAAACATTTTAAGTGCTCAACTGCTAGCTGAAAGGTTGGCGGTTCAAACCCACCCAGAGGTGCCTTGGAAGACAGGCCTGGTGATCTACTTCCTAAAGGTCACAGCCTTGAAAACCCTATGGAGCAGTTCTACTCTGCACACAAGGGGCTGCCATGAGTCAGAATCAGCTTGACGACAATTAACAATAACAAGAGTCACCTAAGTTTGAGCCCAGCTCAGCCACTGATGAGCTGTGTGACTTAGACAAGTGACTTCTCCTCCCTGGGCCTTACTTTCCTCATCCAAAAAATGGTCACCACAATCCCTTTGCACTTTGCAGGGCTCTTTCAAACTTTTCCCTCCCTTCTTCCATCCTTTCCTCCTTCTACCCTTCTCTTCCTCTTCCTCCTCTACTTCTTCCTTCTCCTACTCAGCACTCGCCTCCTCAAGAAGTCTTCCCTGATTGACTCAATCCACCTCAGCTCATTCCAATCCCCTTTCTCAAGTCTGGAGTTCCTGGGTGGTGCAAATGGTTAATGTGCTCAGTTGTTAACCAGAAGTTTGAAGTCCACCCAGAGGCACCTCTGAAGAAAGGCCTGGAGATCTACTTCTGAAAAATCAGCCACTGAAAACACTGTGGAGCACAGTTCTACTCTGACACACATGGGATCGCCATGAGTTGGAATCAACTAGGCGGCAACTGGTCGGTTCTATACTTCCGGACCATCGTGTGTTTGCACTGGGGTGTATAGTGTTCTTTGAATCTTACTTTTGGTTGGGATGCTCACCCAGGCTCCCCCTCCAAACTGAGGTTCCCCACGGACAAGGATCCTGTCCCCTCCTCACCCTCCCTCTAGACCCCCTCAATGTGTGGACCAGGGCAGAGTCCAGAGAGGGGTGCTGGGGGTGCCTGCCCTGCAAGCTTGCTCCCTGACCTTTCCATCTTCGCTTGCCCTCCCCTCTCCAGCAGGGTGACATTCCAGAATTACATTCTTACCTAAGCCAGAACTAGGGGTTCCCCAAGGCAATCTAGGAAGCCAGCTTCAGCCACTGGACAGTACATTTCTGGCTATTTCTTCACACATGCTCACCCTCCTGGTCCCTGCACCCTTTTCTTTGTAAGGAAGGCGGCCCTGCCCAACCTGAGCCAGCCGCCACAATCCCCACTACAGCTGGCTCCCTCCCTCCCTCTTCCACCCTCTTGCAGGGAAGGGAACATCGCTCTCCCTCCCATTGCAGCCATCCTTAGCCACCCTCCCCCGCCACCCCCCCTACCCTGCCACCCTCCCCCACCCGCCTCAGCCATTCTGTTCCCATTCTGGCTTGTCTCCCCCAGGCAGCTGGGAGCAGGGCGCCTTCGATTTCTCTATTCAGTCTGAGGCGTAGCAATTTTCTGCTCTCCCATAATTAGGGGAATTTTAAGCAAACTCCTCGACAGATGATTACAGCAGGTTCAATCCCGGCTCCTTTGATCAGGGAAGAATGGGGACGTTGTTGGAATATTCCTCGACCTGCTGGCCAGGCAGGCTCTGAAGCCGGAATCTGGCTTTTGGGCGCCCCCTGGAAGGCTGTAAACTTGCTTCCTGGCATCTGCGTGTCAGTGGGCACTGGAGTCTCCCCAGGGGAGGACTGGGTTCAAATCTTGCTTCATTAAGGATTGTCCCAGATGTGGCTTCTCTGGCTTTGGGCCAATATCTGGGCTCAGAGCCAGACTTGGGGCTGGTAAGTTGAGTGGGAACGGAAATTAAAGGGTCACATAGGCCAGTCTCCTAGGGCTGCCGTGAAAGGTTGTGCAGGTCATACATTGTGCCCTTGAGGGGACCTTGTTCCCATTGTAGCTTATGTGAAGGATGACATTTAGGGTTATGTAGTGTCCAACCTGCAGCTTGAACCTGCCTCTCGGTTGCTTTAGCCATGTGAGGGGACATTGAATGATTCTACTTTTCTAAAACATCAGAGAAAGAAGCTCCTTCTTTGAGTTAAAAGGGCCCCCCCACCCCGTCTTTATTCTGTCCATTTCCCTGAGTCTTTTGTTCCCTGCCAAAGGCAGCTTTGAGTAAAAGGAAGAGCAGTCTGACTAGAGGATGAATTCCACTTCTACTATTTCCTGGCTGTGTGACCTTGGGTTAGTTAATGCACCTCTCTGAACTTTAATATCTACCTGAAAGGGTTGTTTTGAAGATTAACTAAGAAATGGGCTAAAACACTACTGGCCCATAATAGGTGCTCAGTAAAGAGCGCTCCTTTTCTCCTTTCCATGCCCACATCACACATTTTCTCTTAAACCTTGTCACCCTCCAGGACAAACCCTATTTTCCTCTGTCTGCCCCCTCAGTCCTGTGTCCCCCCAAAGCTGTGTGAAAGAGTAAGTCCAATATATTAATAGACTATTAACGTCTCCAACATTCCTGCGCAGTGGGTCTGGCTTTTCCATAGGTTAATTGGGTCATATTTCAGGATAATTATGACTGTATATTTCTACACTAATTAAATGGCTTTAAAACATCTCCACAATGCAGCTCCATGAATCATAATTAAGCCTCACCATGGAGTGCCTCTACCAGGCACGGAGTCCCACACGCAGCCCGCTCTGCCCACTCCTGGTCCCCACGCACCGCAGTCACTGGGAGTGGCTGTGCTGGAACCATGGGTTTGAAAAGGACTTGTTTTCCTAGGATCATGTCAGGATGATCCTCAGTGAATACTGGATGAGGCTTTGCACTGTTCCTCTTTTGTTTTCATAAGGCGAGAGAGGAAGAGGAGTACAGTGTTGATACAGGTTTACCGTCTTCTCCCTGCTCTGCTGAGTCGATTTGAATAGATTTCCAGGGGAGGCAGGGGTGGGGTGGATGAGAAGAGCAAAGCATGAGTGTTCGAGCATACGGGTGCCTGTGTCAGCCAATTGTGCATGTACGTGAGGATATTCACGTTACAGCGGTTGTTCAAGAAGGACTCGTGTCTGATGTTAGCCAGCTCAGTTCATGAATACCTGCCAAGGAAAGCAAACACACCAGAAAACACCTGTTTGAGAGGGCTGGGTGTACTTTCTCATTCCTAATTGTTCTGTTCTGGATGTACCTTGCAGGTTAAACTGCTCACACCTCAGTGTTGGCTGGCCCTTTCGGCTAATGGTAGGAAGACTTGAGTTAGAGTGGGAGTATTGGATTTGCACTCAGAAGATCCAGCCTTCAGTCTTGGCTCCAACCACTTGCAGACTGTGTTACCTTGAGAAGGTCATTTGGCCTCCTCAGCCTCGGCTTTCTTATCTGGAAAAGGAAAATAATACTATCTCATAGAGCTGCTGAGAAAATTACATAAGACTAGGGACAGTGCCAACGACCCCGTATTGTCGTTGTTGTTAGCTGCCCTTGAGTCGGCCCCTGATTCATGGCGACCCCCATGCACAATGGATCGGAATGTTATGATCCATAAGGTTTTCGTTGGCTAATTGAGTCACTGAAAGTAGATCACCAGGCGTTTCTTCCTAGTTCATCTTAATCTGGGAGCTCCACTGAAACCTGTTCGGCATCATAGCAACGCGCAAACTTCTACCGACAGATGGGTGTGGCTGCACAGGAGGTTGCATTGGCTGGGAATCGAACCCAGGTCTCCCGCATGGAAGGCATCGAGGATTCTACGGCTGAACCACCACTGACCCCATATTCCAAAAAACCAAACCAAACCTGTTGCCCTCGAGTTGATTCCGACTCACAGCAACCCTACAGGACAGAGTAGAACTGCCCCATAGGGTTTCCAAGGAGCAGCTGTGGGTTTGAACTGCTGATCTTTTAATTAGCAGCTGTGTTCTTAACCAGTGTGCCACCAGTGCTCTGTCTCCATATTAGAAGGTAGCAAATTCTGAGCTAGCGTGGAAAGGTTTAGGGAAGCCCTGGTGGCGCATTGGTTAAGAACTCAGCTGCTAACCAAAAGGTCAGCAGTTCAAATCCACCAGTTGCTCCTTGGAAACCCTATGGGGCAGTTCTACTCTGTCCTGTAGGGTTGCTGTAAGTTGGAATCTACTCGACAGCAATGGGTTTGGTTTGGGTTTGCGGAGAGGGTTTGCATGGAAAGAACACGCTCCTTTCTATGGGTCCTCATCATCAAGTCACCTATCTGATGTCTCTTGGGCCTGGTGTGTTCCATGATGCTCATGGAGACTGCAGAGGTCCATGTGGAGGAGACTGGCAGCCAGGACCCCATCTCCAGTAGCACCAAGCGTTCACCGCTGGTGCTGCCGGGATGCCTACTTTCTCCTGCGTGACAAAAAACACAAAGCCTGTCTCATTTCCTCCTATCTTGGGAGCTTGGAGAGGCCACCATAGGTCATGGTGGCAGGCAGAGGAATGGACACAAAGATGTCTGCACAGGGTTTATGAATCCACATTTTGGGAGCCTCCATCCTAGGCTCACAGTCCTTGAAGCCCCTGGCCTCTCATTCACTCCTCTTCCTGCCTCCTCCACCTCACACTGCTCCATCCCCCCACCTGCTTCCTGCAGTCCTGCCAAGCAGCAAAGGAGAAAGGGGGAACCTCTCTCTCTCACTATGGAGAGATGGCCCCAGGCATTTTGAGTAAGACACTAATCAAATAAGGACAGGTGACAATACACCAACATCTGTGGGAAGCCAGGGAGAAACGAAACTGTCCTCAGCAACAGGGTAGGGAATTGGGAGACGAGAAGGTGGCAGCATTTATTTAACATGGTTGTCACACACACACAGCTCCTGGCTCCTCCTGACAAGAGAACACCGTATGAAGGCACAGATAAGCCCAGCTGGAAAATTGACAGCAACGGAGGAGGCCCTTGTCCCGTCTCACTGCTGTGGCCGTGGATTATGGCTCTGCCAAAATAGAGGAAGGTGAGAGGGAAGCGAGATTCCCCCAACATGACCTGAAGATGGAGTGGAATGAGGCTTGTCCCTCCTGGCAATGGGGAGGTCCTCCTGGGCTAGCAGGAGATGAGAGCTTGCAGTGGAACTAGATGAAGAAGAGGAGATGCTTCCTTAGTAGAGATGCTGATCAGATCCCAGCAAGCACTTCCTGCTCTTCACCCTGAGACGTAGGATAAGAAAACCAGTTGCTGTTGAGTCGATTCTGATTCATGGCGACCCATGTGTGTCAGAGTAGAATAGTGATCCATGGGGTTTTCGATGGCTGATTTTTTGGAAGTAGATCACCAGGCCTTTCTTCCAAGGTGCCTCTGGGTGAACTTGAACCACCAACCTTTCAGGTAGCAGCCCAGCACCATAACAACTGAGAGACTGCAGGGTAAATGATATAGCATTGGAATCCCAGGGCACTGCCTTTAGGGTGGGTGGGGTGAGGTCTGCGCTCCCTCCTCCTGTGATGACTAGATAACCTTTAGGGAGCTCTTGAAGCCTCTGGAATTGGGAGAAAGCTCGGGCCTTCTCCTTGAAGTTGTCTCCTTCTTAGGGGAAGGGAGGAGAGAAACATGCGATGAGGCTGAGCTTTCTGGGGATGGGAAGGGCAGGGAGTGGACGGAAAGAACCCTTGAGGGCAGTGAGGAAAGGTGGGACAGCGGGCAGAGCTCAGGACATGGTGGTGGTCAGTGAACCAGCCACAATGGGGCTGGGTGGCTAGACGGTTCCCATCTAGCTCTGCTGACAGCAAGAGCAAAGTCTGTTGGAGATCCTCAGCCAAGAAGAAGAATCTCTGCTGCAGCAGGAGGCTGGGCAAGTCTTGTTGTATAAATGAAATGAGACAATACATATTGGGACAAGGACAGGGAGAAGCAGGTAATGAGGAAGGTCAGAACTTTCAGGTGATGGAGTCTGAAGCCATGGGGTCCAGCCTAAGGAAATAGCTCCTCTTGCACATGGCACTCATACTGGCTTCTTGTGCACAGGAAGGCATGCACGGTGGACATTTAAACACATCTGTTTGGAGCCCTGGTGGCAAAGTGGTTAAGTGCTATGGCTGCTAACCAAAACGTCGGCAGTTTAAATCCACCAGCCATTCCTTGGAAACCCTATGGGGCAGTTCTACTCTGTCTATAGGGTCTCCATGAGTCAGAATATACTGGGTAGCAATGGGTTTTTTTTTTGGGCGGGGGTGCATGAACACCTGTGCAAACAGACATGCATTAATGTAAGTAGTAGGGAATAGTCCTGGCTAGGCCCCCAATTCAAGGTCCCAGAGCAGCCTTTGGTACAGAACTTTACCTGGGTGAGCCTCAGTTTCCTCCTCTACACAGTACAAATTTGATAGGGGAAAAAAAGGATATTACAAGAAAAGGAAATTTTAGGCCACTTTGATTTATGAATATAGGTACAAAAAATTTCAATATCAATCAGCTAACTCTAATACTGCATTAAAAAATAATGCATTCAAATAATGGAATACTAAATAAGACTCCATATTGTGGAGTGAAAAAGCCAGACACATGGAACTACATACTATGTGATTCCATTTTTTTTAAATGAAAAATTTCTTTTAATATGTTTATTTTACAGATAGAAAAAAATGACATTAGTTAGGACTAATTCTTTTTTTTTTTTTGAACATTTTATTGTACTTTAGGTGAAAGTTTACATAGCAAATTAGTTTTCCAATCAATGATTCATACACAAACTGTTTGGTGACATTGGTTGCAATCCCCGCAATGTGTCAGCACTCTCACCATTTCCTCCCTGTGTTGTCTGTTTCCATTTGTCTGGTTTCCCCGTCCCTCCATGCCTTCTCATCTTTGGTTTTGGGCAAATGTTGCCCTTTTAGTCTCGTGTAGTTGATTGTTTAAGGAGCACATTCTTCACGGGTGTTATTGTTTATTTGATAGCCCCATCTATTATTTGGCTGAAAGGCAGCCTCTGAGAGTGTCTTCAGTTTGAAGTTAGAAGGTTGTCTTAGGGCAACAGGCTTGGGAGTTCCTCTAGTCTCTGTCAGACCAGTAAGTCTGGTCTTTTTTTTTTTAATTTGAATTTTGTTCTACTTTTTTTCCCTATTCTAACGGGGAACTTCTACTGTAGTGCTAGTCAGAGTGGTCAGTAGTGGTAGCCAGGCACCATCTAGTTCTTCTGGTCTCAGGTTAGAGGAGGCTGTGGTTCATGTGGATTGTCTTAGTCATCTAGTGCTGCTATAATGGAAATACCACAAGTGGATGTCTTTAACGAAGAGAAATTTATTTCCTCACGGCAAAGTAGACTGAAAGTCCAAATTCAGGGTGTCAGCTCCAGGGGAAGGCTTTCTTCCTCTGTTGGCCTTCTCATCAATCTTCCCCCAGACTAGGAGCTTCTCCACGCAGGGACCCTGGGTCCAAAGGATGCGCTCTGCTCCCAGCACTACTTTCTTGGTGGTATGAGGTCCCCCCTCTCTGCTTGCTTCCCTTTCCTTTTTATTTCTTGAGAGATAAAAGGTGGTGCAGGTCACACTCCAGGGAAACTCCCTTTACATTGGCTCAGGGATGTGATCTTAGTAAGCGTGTTACAATCCCACCCTAATCCTCTTTAATATAAAATTAGAACCACAAAATGGAGGACAACCACACAATACTTGGAATCATGGCCTAACCAAGTTGACACATATTCTTAGGGGGACATAATTCATGACATGGGCCATTAGTCCTTGGACTAATTGCTTCCTTGAGTCTTTGGTTTTTCTTCATTCTCCTTTGTTCCAGGTGGGAAGATACCAATAGTTTCTTTTTAGATGGCCACTCACAAGCCTTTAAGACCCCAGATGCTACTCACCAGACTAGGATGTAGAACATTATCTTTATGAACTATGTTTTGCCAGTTCACCTAGATGTCCCCCAAGATTATGGTCCTTAGCCTTCAAGTCTAAGTAGTTTCTATAACTCTGCCTCCCTATGTACTCTATGATATATATGACTATCCATGCAGCATTTACAAATACGTATATAGAAATATCCACAACCATACCTACATAAGTAAGAGGTTGTACTCCTGTATGACCTCCCTCATCTATTTAGCATACATATTTACCTATGTTTCTACTCACACATTATTGTTTGTTATTACTGTTGTTGCAGAAGTATATGTTGTAGCATTCAAAATAGTTGCCCTTTGTTCTTGCGTACCTCTCATTGTCTTCCTTTGCCTTGGTCACATTGTGCTGATTTCCCCTACATTGGGTACTGCCTTTCCCTTCACCAGAATTAACACTTGTCTGCTCTCTAGTTTTTTTGTTTTTTGTTTGGTACTAGCTAGTTAGTGATTCTCCCTCCCTCTCCCTCCACATACAACCAAAAACACTCTAGCCCTGTTTACATCTTACGTAAGTGAAGGATTTGAAAATATTTGATGCACACATACAAAGCAGAAATACTCACAATTACAGTCCTTGTTTCTGCAACTGGTCACGTGGTCATGACTGGTATTTAGAACTACCTTCTTCCACTACCCGTTCTGTATTCCCTTTGCCCTCAGCAAGCACCTCAGCTGGTCGTGGCTCTTTGCTCGGTGGGGTGACCCAAAACTTCAGTTCTGAAGTGTCTGGGCCATTAATAGTCGTGTCATAATTGGGTTGCTGTAGTTTTCCATTGACTTTAATCACAGGGAATGGTAGTACTAAGAGCCACCCTAAGGGATCTCCTGCATTCTAGACATATTCTTCTTTACCTCCCTGATGTAATCAATCCGATTTTCTCTTGATAAATTACACGCAATGAATAAACAAACAAACAAAAAACTCACCTAGAATGGGAAGAATTTATCCTATCAATATAATTCATCTCTTTAAAATAGGGATTGGCAAACTTTGTCTTATAACTTTTTCTGTAATAAGACAGGATAAAGAAAAGACAATATATATGTATTGAAAAGAAAGAGATAAACTGGTCAGTATTTGTGGATGATATGATAATTTAAGTAGAAAACCCAAGGAAGCCAACAGACAAACTTTTAAGATTTATAAGAGAGTTCATCAAGGTTGCTGGATTCTAGATCAAGATAGAAATCTGAATACAGAAAACATTAGTCCTGTTGACAATAGCTAGAGCACAAATTCAGGTTTTTGGGGGCCTGAAATTTATTAAATTTGGTGAGCCCTCTTCAAGAAAAATAAACTAAAACTACAGATTCAAAAATAGATATAAATACTTATTTAGAATGATAAATCACAACTAATCACAATTTTTAAAAACTGAAAAGTACAATGAACATTCTAAACAGAAAAGTAGCATGTTATTTTTTATTAATTAACTGCTTGAGTCACCTGTGGCTCTGCACCTGCGTCCAGATGCCTGGTGAATCAGCACAGTGGGTGGAAAGAATTCCAAGAATTCCTGGAAGCCATTTGTACACCAGCACACCTGGCAATATACACGGACTTAACTATACATGGAACTGTTTGTGAACCACATAGATATATCCCACTAAACCCACATTTCACTGCCTCTCTGTCAGTTTGTCATACTGTGGTGGATTTTGTGTTGCTGTGATGCTGGAAACTATGCCGTCGGTATTCAAATACTTGAGGGTTACCCATGGTGGATAGGTTTCAGTGGAGCTTCCAGACTAAGACAGACTAGGAAAAAAAGCCTGGCGACCTACTTCCAAAAATTAGCCAGTGGAAACCTTATGGAGCACAACAGAACATTGTTCGACTGCTTGCTTTGGACATGTCATCAGGAGGAGTCAACTGCTGTGGGAGAACATCATGTTTGGTGAAGAAGAGGGCTAGTGAGATTGGCACAATAGCTACAATGATGTACTCAAACATACTGGTGATTGTGAGGATGACACAGGACCACGCAAAATTTAAAATATATTTTATTGTGTTTGTGGTGAAAGTTACACAAGAAATTAGGTTCTCATTTAACAAATTCTATACATATTGTTCAATGACATTGGTTATGTTTTTTACAATATATCAGCATTCTCATTATTTCCATTCTGGTTGTTCTGTTTCCATTAATCTAGTTTCCCTGTTCCCCCTTGCCTTCTCATCTTTTGTCTAGGGTAAATGTTTACCATTTGGTTTCATTTAGATGATTATTTTGAGCTGCATAGTACACATGGGTGATGTTATTTATTTTTTGAGCCAATCTGTCATTTGGCTGAAAGATGACCTCTGGGAGTGGTTTGAGTTCCAAGTTTAAAGAGTATCTCAGGGCGATAGTCTTGGAGGTTCGTCTAGTCTCTATCGGTCTATTAAGTCTGGCCTTTTTTTTAGGAATTTGAGTTTTGTTCTACATTTTTCTCCCATTCTCTCTGGGACCATCTACTGAGTCACTGGTCTGAATGTTTAGTTGTGGTAACCAGGCACCATCTAGCTCTTCTGGCCTCAAGGCAGATGATGTCATTGTTAATGTAGATTATTGGTTCTGTAGACCCGTTTCTTCGTTGAGTCTTTGGTTTCCTTCTTTCTCATTTGCTCAGAACAAGTAGAGACCAATAGTTGTATCTTAGATGGCTGTTAACAAGCTTTTAAGACCTCAGATGTTTCTCACCAGACTAGAATGTAGAACATTGTCTTTATGGACTATATGGTGCCAATTGACTGAGTTGCCCCACGAGACTACGGCCCTAAGCTCTCAAACCCAGTAGACCAATCCTATGAGGTGTTTGGTTGTGTCTAGGAAGTATCTATAACTGTGTTCCCTATGTGCTTTATTTTATGTTTGAAAGTATATGTAACACACATAAACATGTATATAAATATGCCTACACTTACACATATATATGCACATCCATATAGTCACATATGGACTATGCAACATTTTGTTCTGTTTTACATGAGGTCACCATGAGTCCAAGTCAACTTGACAGCAGCTATCTCTCTATTTATCTAACCCCACATTAGATGTCTACTCAACTCAACTTCCCCTTAGCTGGACCCCCAAAATAGCTGTGGTCACTCCAATATTGCCTGATGTTAGGCAAGATGTGATGAGGGGAAGTTGGAATAAAAATAGACAATTGTCTGCCAGCTGTGGTTAAAACACTGTGTTTTTGCAATTTTACAACAATGTGAACACATTTCTAGGCCCCTCTCAGGATCCTAGAAAGGATAGTAAACCTGCCTCTGACAATAGTGATGAAAAACACAAAAGTTGTAGGGATTAACATAACAAAGAAGACTCAATACCAGGAAGGAAAAAAAACAAGTTTACTAAAGGACATTAAATGAAAGACCTAAATAAATAAAAATATTATGTCCGTGTTCGGAATGATTTAATCTTAGAGAGATGCCTATCAGTCCAAAATTCATTTTTACATTCGATTAAATTCCAGCAGGAATTTTGGAGACTTTAAAAAATTGTTTATAAAATTTATATAGAAGAATCGAGATCTACAAATTGCAAATTCAATTTAAAAGAACAAAAAAGCAACACTTGTCCTGCTGATAATGAAAAAGTATTACAAAGTCATAATAATAAAAGCAGTGTGTTATTGGCATGTTGTTGTTGTTAGGTGCCCCGGAGTCAGTTCCGACTCATAGTGACTCTATGTACAACAGAATGAAACACTGCCCAGTCCTGTGCCATTCTCATGATTGTTGTTATGCTTGAGCCCATTTTTGCAGCCACTGAGTCAATCCATCTTGTTGAGGTTCTTCCTCTTTTTCGCTGACCCACTACTTTACCAAACATGTTGTCCTTCTCCAGGAACTGTGCCTCCTGATAAGATGTCCAAAGTACATAAGTCTCGCCATCATCCCTTCTAAGGAGCATTCTGGTTGCACTTCGTCCAAGACAGATTTGTTCATTCTTCTGGAAGTCCATGGTATATTCAATCGTCTTCGCCAAAACCATAATTCAAAGGCGTCAATTCTTCTTTGGTCTTCCTTATTCATTGTCCAGCTTTCACAAGCATATGAGGAGACTGAAAATACAATGGCTTGGGTCAGGCACACCTTAGTCCTCAAAGTGATATCTTTGCTTTTGAACACCTTAAAGAGATCTTTTGCAGCGAATTTGCCCAATGTAATATGTCATTTGATTTCTTGACTGCTACTTCCATGGGTGTTGATTGTGGATGCAAGTAAAATGAAATCCTTGACAACATCAATCTTTTCTCCATTTATCATGATGTTGCTTATTGGTCTAGTTGTGAGGATTTTTGTTTTCTTTATGTTGAAGTGTAATCCACACTGAAGGTCTTTGATCTTCATCAGTAGGTGCTTTGAGTCCTCTTTGCTTTCAGCAAGCAAGGTTAATGAGTCTTCCACCAATCCTGATGTCATGTTCTTCTTCATACAGTCCAGCTTCTTGGATTATTTGCTCACATACAGATTGAATAAGCATGGTGAAAGAATACAACCCCCAAGCATACCATTTCCGATTTTAAACCCATGCAGTATCTCCTTGGTCTGCTAGAATGACTGCCTCCTGGTCTATGTCAGGTCCCTTATGAGCACAATTAAGTGTTCTAGAATTCCCATTCTTTGCAATGTTATCCATAACTTGTTATGATCCACACAGTTGAATGCCTTTGGCAAAGAAACAAACAAATAAGCCAAAGAAACAGAGTAAGAGAGACCAGGAACAGACATAGGCATATGGTAGAGGTAGCATCACGAATCAATGAGGGAGTGATGAGTTGTTTAGTAAAAGGTGTGGTGAATATTAGTTCACTGTTCTGTAAATACATTAAGTTGGGTTCTTACTCAACACTATATTAAAAAAAAAATCCAAATAGAGAAAGACCTAAATGTGAAAAATAAAATTATAAACACAAATAGAAGAAAAAGTATTAAAAATAACTCTGAACTTCAAAGTGAATATTTCTTTAAAAAGATTAAAAAATAAAAACAAAAAATTTATACACAAACTGTAAGGCACAAAATAAATGGAATTGATCACATCAACATTAGAGATTTCCATTCAAAAAGAACATTATAATCAAAGTTAGCAGAAAGGTGACAGACTGGAAGTACACAGTATTTAAAGTCTAAAACTAACAAAGGTTTAATATCCAGCACATAAAAAGTACTGCAAATCCACAATAAAAACACAAGAATCCAATGAAAAAAGGGCACAGGATATAAAGGGGTCATTCACAGAAGTGGAAATTTGAATAGCTAATAACTATATAAAGAGTTGCTTAATCTCTTTAACACAAATTAAAATAAAAAGGTAACATTTTACTCTCTCAGAATGGTGAAAATTAGAAAATTGAAAATGGGAAAGAGAATCTTCAGTCACTGTTGGTGGGAAGAAATTTGGCAGAATTTAGGATTAAGGATCTACCCCATCCCTGGGTATACAACTTCAGAGAAAGCCTACAAGGTGATAGGAATGAGGATGTGTCAATCATGACGGTCAGGATTGAAGCTAGCCTGTGTCCTTCTCCAGGGATGGGTAAATAAAATGGAATACTACAAGGCAGGCAGAAGTAATGAACTGCATCTATGTCTAGCAGCTTGGGAAGATCTCACAAGCAATGCAGAGGGAAGAAATGTAAGAGACAGAATGGAATTGATAGCATGAAACCATTTATGTAGCTTTCAAAACAGACAATATTATGTTTTTAAAAGGTGTACATATGTCTAAATAAACAAAAGTCGAAACCTCAGAACAGGAGGCAGAACCAACATGGCACTATTGACAGAAACACCACACCATCCTTCCACAGCAAAGACCTGAGAAAATAAGTAAAACAGAGACAAACATCAATCCTGGAACCCTAAGCATCTAATGAATAAAGAACTCAGCCAAGCATTAAATGGAGTAAGAAACTGACAGAGAACGGAGAGCGAGAAGAGATACCTGCAGTGGTCCCCTAACAGCTAATACAGCATGGATTCGCCATCTTGGACTCTTGTCGGAGACAGGCGGACAGGGAGTATGGAAAAGCAGCTTCATGTAGCTCCCAGCAGGAGACAGAGCACCCAGGAACTAGTGATATATGCTTTCCCACTCCCCACCCTTCTTCCCCCCACTTGGCCTCCGCTGCTTCCTGGGGCTGCAGTCTCTTGGCCAGGAGACACTGGCTCCAGCCCCTTGCTGCTTGGATTTGCCCCGCCCACACTGGCCAGCTCCATCTGTGCCATTTGTTTGTTGCTGGTGTTTCTTTTTTCTGATTCTTTTGGTTTCTTCCCTACCTCTCACCACCTCCCCCTCCCTTCTCTTGAACACTTGGCTCCGTGTGCAAGCTTTGCTTCTTCTTCAAAGGCTGTGAAATGCCTCCCAGTGCATGCTGCCACGCTGGTGGGATCCCCAGGCATTTTTTTCTTTTGGTTTTGTCTTATTTGATTGTTTTCTTTTTGTTTTTGTGGCTTGGGAACCCCTTCTAGCCAGGCTGTACTGCCTGGCTTGGGAACCACTTCCCCTGTCTTCAGAGTTGCACTAGTGGGATCCCTGAGGACATTTCTTTCTTTTTTCCCCCTCTTTTTTCCTTTTTGTCTTTCTTCATTTCTCAGTTTCTCATCTCGCTATACTTACCTTCTTTTCCTGTCTCCTGAATACCTGGTGCTGTGTGACACCTCTGTCCCTTCTAGCCAGGCTATACTTCTTGGCCTGGGAGCCACTTTCCCGGTCTTTGAAGCCACACCGGAGGGATGCCTGGAGCATTTTCTTTTCTTCTTCTAATTTTTATTTATTTTATTTTTCTCCATTTCTCAGTCTCTCATCTCTCCACTCCAAATGCAAGCTCCCTTAGCGCTCTTTGTGTGTCTTTTTTTTTGTTTTTTTTTTTTTGCTTCTGGCTCCTGTTTCTTTCTGCTCTCTCTCTTCTTTCCCATACCCATCTAAACTCCATACATCATCACTCCCCGCTCCTTCCTGCTTACTTGCACTGTGCACTGAACATCACACCCCTGAACAGCACTGGCATGGCCTATGTCTTAGTCATCTAGTGCTGCTGTAACAGAAATACCACAAGTGGATGGATTTAACAAAGAGAAGTTTACTCTCTCACAGACCAGTAGGCTACAAGTCCAAAGTCAGGGTGTCAGCTCCAGGGGAACACTTTCTCCATTGGCTCTCCATTGGCTCTGGAGGATGGTCCATGTCATCAGTCTTCCCTTGGTCTGGGAGCTTCTCAGCTCAGGAACCTCAGGTCCAAAGGACACGCTCTGCTCCCAGCGCTGCTTTCTTGGTGGTCTGAGGTTCCCATGTGTCTCTGCTCGCTTCTCTCTTTTATATCTCAGAAGAGATTGCATTAAGACACTATCTAATCTTGTCAACCTCATCAGCATAACCTCATCACAGTGATAGAATTTACAGCACGTAAGGAGATCACATATAATCTCATCATAGTGATAGAGTTTACAACGCATAAGGAAATCACATTAGATTACACAATCATACAACACTGGGAATCATGACCCAGACAAGTTGACAGATTTTTTTGGGGACACAATTCAATCCATGACAGCCTACCAAAACCTGCCCTGCACTGAATCCCTGCCCACTCTAGTACGTGCCACAAACAACCCATCCCAGCCCCTCCCCTTCAGCTGGACCTGCCCTGCTGCACTATAGCTGAGTGACTGGTCCTGCCCATTGGACAAGGAGGTGAAAAGTATCGTGCCTATAGACAAGCAAACAACAAAGAAAGCACAGCCCGCCTGCTCAGACATAACCAAATAAAACAAAAAAGCGGGACAAAACAAACAAATCTACAATCAATAAATGAAGAAAAAAACTACTTAATGTCCCGAAGACAGCAGACAATATCAAAACATATTAAAAAAAAACAGGACAGAATGGTTCCAGTAGGCATCCAAAATAAAACACCAGATGACTTTCCAGTAGAAGAAAAGGCACTAGAACTACCTGACAGGGAATTCAAATCTCGAATATTCAGAGCTATCCAAGAGTTAAAGCAAAAAGCAGACAAAAATGAGGAAAAAATAGAAAAATTCATGGAAAAGGCAGAAATATTCATGGAAAATACAGAAAAAAAACCCAGAAGAATTCAGGAAAATAATACAGGAACAAAATGCCAAAATAAACTCACAACTAGAAATCATACAAAACAATTAGACATCCAAAAGATAAACAATAAGATTTCAGAAATGGACAGTGCCATAGAAGGGCTGAGGAGCAGGTTTGAAACAATGGAAGACAGGATCAGTAAAATCGAAGACAAACACTTGGGTACATCTTTGAGGAAAAAATCAGAAAAAAAGAATGAAGAAAAATGAAGAAACCCTGAAAATATGTGGGATACAACAAAAAGCAAAAATTTGTGAGTGATCAGAGTTCCAGAACAGGGGAGAAAATGGAAAACACAGAGAGGATCATGGAAGAATTGCTGACAGAAAACTTCCATAATATCATGAAAGATGAAAAGCTGACCATCCAACAGGCTCAGCAAACCCCATATAGGATAGACCCCAAAAGGAAATCACCAAGGCATATCATAATCACACTTGCTAAAACCAAAGACAAACAAAGAATTCTGAGAGCAGCTCAAGAAAAATGAAAAGTCACCTACAGAGGGGAAACAATAAGACTAAGCTCTGATTATTTGGCAGAAACCATGCAGGCAAGAAGGGAATGGGATGACATACATAAAACCTTGAAAGAAAAAAATTGTCAGCCAAGAATAATATATCCTGCGAAACTCTCGTTCAAATATGATGGTGAAATTAGGACATTTCCAGATAAACAGAAATTAAGAGAGTATGTAAAAACCAAACCAAATTTACAAGAATTATTAAAGCAGGTCCTTTGGTTTGAGAACAAACAACATCAGACCACAGCCTGAATCTAGGATGCAAGATTGTACCAGCCAGATACCAACCTAAGAAATGAACTCTCAAGTACTATCAAAACCCAGAAGAATTACAACAGGGAACCAGAGAGGTTAATCTGTAAATGACAACAATGTCAGAAAAATAAAAGAGAATAAATGGTGTAGGTATAGAACTTTCTAATGCAGAGGAAGGCAGGATGATGCTAAGTAATAATAGACTGGTTCAAACTTAGGAAGATAAGGGTAAATTTCAAGTAAACACAAAGAAAGTTAACAAACCTACTCACCAAAATAAAGAAGAAAAACATAAAGTCTCAGCAAAAGCAAAATCTACAAAAACAAAAGAAATGAAAAAAAAAATCACAAACAAAAGGAATTCAGCCCAGGAGAGTAAGAAGAACAAAGAAAACGTCAGCACTATAAACTTCAAAACAGAGGGACATTTTGCACTATAAACTTCAGAACAGAGGGACATTTTGATTCCTCAAGTCTGACACAGGAGACAGTTTGCTATAGCTATGTTAGGAAAAAAAAAAAAACAACAACCCTGTAGATCACAACAGAATATTGCCACAACAGATGGTGCAGACCTCGGCAGTGTTCATTCTGTTGTGCATGGGGTCTCCATGAGTTGGAGCAGAGTCGATGCGTAAACGACATAAGCATCAAATTGCAGTAGGACTGTTTTTTATCCGGAAATGTTTGCTGTACAGAGTCTTGCCTCTTACCTTGACCCTAGGATAAGGTTTGGGGAGGGAGTGAAGAGTCTGCCTTCTTGGCTGAGGGTTTAATAACTGCTTTAAAGGCTACATCAAGTGTCTTCCTGTCAAAACGGTTTCATCAAGTTGTCACTTAGTCTCCCAGAGATCAGTTAAAACACCCTGTTCAGTATATCCTCTGGGCTATGGAGGGGCTAATCGTATCTTCTTCTGTGACAGGCATGTGCCCTGTTAATCTCCGTTCCTGAAGGAGCCATTTTTCAACGGAAATGCCAGTCTGTCCTGGAGGACTGTATTTGGGGCCAAGGCTCCGGGGCTGGGGTTACAGCCTGTGGGGTCCAGGCCTCATTAGCTTGGAAGCCTCCTGATCTCTCCTTTGAGGTATTGCTACCTCTCTGTTTTCATCTAGAAGCAAAAAATAAAAGAAATTAAATAAATAAGACCAGGGGGCGGGGTGGGGGAGGTGGGGGTTGGACACTAAAGCATTGCTTAATAAAATAGTAGAGATCAAAACAATAAAAACAGAAAGCTCTAGTAAAAAGACAAAAAGTTCAGTTGGAGGGGACCATAAAAGGCCAAGTGAGGTCTTTTGTCTAAATTAAAAATAACCAAAGTGATAAAAAGGGAACTGGAAGTTCCAGAGGTTCAAGGCAGCTCCTGTTCAGCGACAGCAGGAGAGAGCCAGGGGCAGGAAGCTCTCCTGCCCTGTCCCTTAGGCTCCAGTCCCTGGCCAGGTCCCCAGATGCCCCCTGATGGGACAGACCTGACAGAGCGCCTTGCCCACCTGGAGGCACCGAGGTCAGTGGACCCAGAGGGCCTACCCAGTCTTTCAGGGCTCTGCTTTTTCTGTCACCCCACCTCTGCCCAGACAGTTTTCTGACTCTTCCCTTCTGCCTACCTCCTCACTGTGCCTACACACCCAGCAGGTGAGAAGGAGCCACAACTTGTGGACTGTAGGGCTGGTCCTGCACCCACTAGCCATGGGACCTGAGTCTCCCTGCGTCTCGATTTCCTTAACTCTTGAAAGGCGAGAATCATAACTGCTGTGAGATCATGTGTACAAGTCCTTTGGAAACCTAGAGCACTGTGAACACGTGAAGGAGTTTGACTATTGGAAGCTCAGCGCAGGACTCCTCCTCCATGAAGACTTCCCTGAGTACTCAGGCCTCCATCATCTTCCCCAGCCCCACTGAAACTAGACTCTGGGGCACTTAGAGAGTGCACCTGTCTGTCCTTCAACTCAACTCTGTTAACACCTGAGATATCTCCTCCTCCATGCCTGGAAAAGTGTGGAGATATTAACCCATTACTGTCAAGTCAATTCCAACTCTTAGAGGCACCACGTGTGTCAGAGCAGAACTGTGGTCCATAGTGTTTTCAAAGGCTGACTTTTTGGAAGTAGATCTCCAGGCCTTTCTTCTGAGGTGCCTCCGGGTCAATATGAACCTTCAACTTTTCAGTTTGCATCTGTGCTCATTAACTGTTTGCACCACCCAGGGACTTCATGGAGTTATTAGTTCGTGCTTAATAGATATTGACTGATTGATTGAACGGTCTTGTATTCTTTGTTTTCTTATCTCCCCAACCAGATTGTGAGCTCTTTGCAAGATAAGCCTCTTCTCTCTCCCTCCCTTCCATTTTTTTTTTTTTTGGTCAATCGATGAATCCTTGAGCATCTATGTCCCAAGCCCTGTTCTAGGCACTGGAATTACCAGGCAGACACAGTCTTGCCCTCACAAAGCTTACATTCTGGATGGCTGGTAGAAGGAGGAAGCAGTTGAAAATCAAGAAAACAAACAAAGAGGCAAAACAACTAGCAATTTCGAGAAGTGCAATGGACACAAAAAACGAGTCTGAGATGGGGACTCCCTGGGGGAGAGGCCCTGTTTTTGGTAGGGTGACCAGGGTGGACCTCTCTCTGGGGAGGTGGTGTTAAGGTGAGATCTGAAGGGTGGGGAAGAGCTAGCTGGTGGCCACGTGAGGAGTGGGGAAGAGTGTTCCAGGTGGAAGGAACAGTATCTGCAACGGCCACACAGCAGAAAGTAGCTCAATGGTTTAAAAGTACTGAATGGAGGCCTGTGACATGAGGAAAGCTGAGAGAGGATGGGAGAGGTGGGAGATGAAGTCTGAGAAGGAATCAGGAGCCAGTTGCACAGGGCAGGTCCTCGTCGGTAAAGAAAGCCATGAGTTCTCTTTTCAGGGCAATAGGAAACCACTGAGGAGTTTCAAACCTGGGAGTGATGTGATCTATTTTATGCTTTTAAAAAGATCTCTATGGGGATTGAAGAGGACGTTAAGCAACGTTCAGAGGAAAGAATTAGCCAGTCAGAATATAGGGCAAGTTATAGGTTAAATAACCTGCATGAAGCAAGGGGGGGCACTGTTAAAGACTAAGGAGTCCCTGGGTGGTGAAAAGCTTAATGCGCTCAGCTGTTAACCGAAAGGTTGGAAGTTCAAGTCCACCCAGAGGCATCTCGGAAGAAAGGCCTGGCAATCTACTTTCCAAAAACCAGATATTGAAAACTCTATGGAGGACGGTTCCACTCTGACACACATCGGGTCACCATGAGTCGAAGTCAACTCAGCGGCAACTGATTTTGGTTAAAGACTAAAGAGACTTAGGAGACATCAGTCAAATGCAATGGATGGCCCTTGTTTGGGTTCTGATTTGAAAAAACCAACTGTAAAAAGTCATTTTTGAGGCAACTGGGGAAATCTGAACATAGACTGAGTATTAGATAATATTCCTTAATTGCTAATTTTGTTAGGTGTGTTAAAGGTTTGTAATTAGGTTGGGGAAAAGAAGTCCTTATCTGTTAGAAATACCTATTAAAGTATTTACAGGTGAAATGAAATGATGTCTGAGATTTGCTTTCAAATACTTGAGGGAAAAAATGTGTGTGGGAAGAGTAGATGAAACAAGATTAGCAAAAATAATTTTTAAAGCTGGGTGATGGGTACATGGATTCTGAAATTTTCCATAATAAAAGTAAAAAAACAAGTTCCCTGGTTGGCTGTGGAGTATGGTGTGTGGGATCCACATTGTCCAGCATGAGGCTGCCTGGGCACCAGTTTCCAGTGGGTGAGACTCTCTCTGAGGGCCAAAGGGTGTGGGCCTCTGAAATGGCATGTCTAGGGGCACTTTGTACAATGCATGGGGGAGGAATTGGCAGGGAACCATCTGTGGACACTGTCCCTGGGCATGGGCCCAGCCTGCCCTCAGACAGAAGTGATGGAGGGGATTTACCACGAGCTGTAGAGTCAGACAGACCTGGGTCAATTCCCAAGCTGGCTAGTGGCTTTCTGTCACCTTGAGAATAGTTGCATTACCTTTCTTGTAGGGTTGTTACAAGTATTAAATAAAATAGTGAATGCAAAGCTGCAAGCTCTGTGCCAGGCAAGCCTTCAATTCCTGGTGGCCATCAGAGGTATTAGACCTCAACGTAAAGAAAACAGAAATCCTCACAAATGGACCAATAAGCAACATCATGATAAACGGAGAAAAGATTGAAGTTGTCAAGGGTTTCAATTTACTTGGATCCACAATCAACACCCACGGAAGCAGTAGTCAAGAAATCAAAAAATGCATTGCACTGGGCAAATCTGCTGCAAAAGGCCTCTTTAAAGTGTTAAAAAGCAAAGATGTCAGCTTGAAGATGAAGGTGCACCTGACCCAAGCCATGGTGTTTTCAATTGCCTCATATGCATGCAAAAGCTGGATAATGAATAAGGAAGACCGAAGAAGAATTGACACCTTTGAACTGTGGTGTTGGTGTAGAATATTGAATACAGCATAACTGCCAGAAGAATGAACAAATCTGTCTTAGAAGAAGTACAACCAGAATGCTCCTTAGAAGCAAAGATGTTGAGACTATGTCTCACATACTTTGGATGTGTTACGAGGAGAGATCTGTCCCTGGAGAAGGACATCATGCTTGGTAAAGTAGAGGGTCAGCAAAAAAGAGGAAGACCGTCAACAAGATGACACAGTGGCTGCAACAATGGGCTCAAGCGTAACAACGATCATGAGGATAGCGCTGGACCAGGCAGTGTTTCATTCTGTTGTACACAGGATCTCTATGAGTCGGAATCAACTCAACAGCACCTAACAATAGCGTCAACAACATCAGAGGTATGGCGCAGACTGGGCGGAGGCACGGATGACTGGACTCTGGAGTCCTCTCTGGGGATTAGTCTCCAGTGCCTCGTCAGCTGAGGACAGGCACACGTTTAAGTACATGAGCCATCATGTGGGTGCACAGTCCCACAGCATGAGTTCACACACAGGCACACCCACAGAAGCCCCTCCACAGGGCCCCCTCATGGCATAGCCAGAGCAGGCATGGTGCTGATGCCCAGAAAAGGCTGGGTATAGTCCTCAGAGGATTCAGAACGAAGGTGAAGGGAGGTGATGCTCAGAGGAGAGGCTGGGCTGTGTGGCCCATGAAGGAGCCTGGGCACCTGCTGGGCACAAATAGGAGGACAGAACTAGAAAAGAGGGTAGAGCCAAGGGTGAGCAACGGCTGAGGAGGCAGTATACTAAGAATGGGGTGGGGAAGGCAGGCTTGGGCCTCGGGACCCTGCAGAACAGGCATGGGGGAGGGCTTAGATGGAAGGGAGACCAACAAGGAAGCATTGCCCAAACCACAAGCGGCATGAAAACAGCTGAGCTTCCTGGGGACCTGCTTATAGTCCTAGAGTTGCTAACCTTGAGCCCACAGGGGCTGGATGACCTTTGACACAGGCCCCTCGCTGCCCTTCCAGCTCCTGCCTGTCTCTGCCAGGTACCCGGGCGTCCCTTTCTGTTCAGGCCTCCAGAGACCCTCCCTCTCTGTCCTGGTTTTTGATCTGAGAGCCATGCCGCCTCCAGATCCAAGGAGGAAACCCTTGGATCAGGAGAGACAGGCCCCTCCAGCCTGTTGGGGAGGCTTAGTCTCTGCCTGCCCAGGTGTCAATTCTCACAGCCAAAAAATAATAGCAGAATCCTATGCCAGAGACAGAGAGGGAAGCACGGCAAGTGAGAAAGGGAGAGGGAAGCTTCTGGAGCCCAGATCTGAGGGAGGGGTGTGTGTGCAGAGAAGAGTTTGGGGTGGCCAGGTTCCCAGGAAGGGAAACCAGGAGACAGGACAGAGAGGACAAGTGTCCCTCCCTTTGCCCCCACCACAGACACAGGGACAACAGGCTACTAATTCAATTCTGTCTTCATCACTGGGAAGGAGCTTTTAATCAAATTCTAAGTGAATGGCAGGAGAGACGAGACCCACTCAGCCTTCACTTGTTCTATTCCAGGGAACAATTTGGGGAGCCGCTAATCCTGCCCACATCACATTACTACCAATGAAACACCCCGACAGCTCCCACTCTCTAAATGTCAACATTTATTAGCTCCCGGAGCCCAGTGCCCACTGGAAACGGTCTTCCTCCCAGCACAGGCCTGGCGGGAGGAGCAGGCTAAGAGGGCCCTTCTAGGAGGGGGACCTGTGGCCCACACTGCTGCCTGCCCTCGGGTCTGTCCTGAGCGCTGGGGGTCAGTGCTGGGTGTGGGGGCTCAGAGCTAGCAAGTCTCAGGAATATCCCCATAGCAGAAACTTGGGGACACCCACGTTGAGGAGGGTCTTCTCTTGCTTCTACTGATCCAGAGAATTTTATCCCCTCTACCCATCCGAGGCAAGAACTACTTCCTGTCTAGCCTCCCCCACCCCCAGTTACCCACCCAGCCTGGGAAGGAGTCCTGATGAGGTCTGCAGGAGAGTGTCCTGCAGGCACCTCAGGCATCCCCAGGCTGACCAGATTTGGAAGTTGAGGCGTCTTTGACAAAGACCAGAAGACTGGATACTAGGAGGTTAAGGAGTCTGTAGACTCAGCCTCAGGGCCAAGAAATCAGATAAGCTTTTATTCCACCTTCCCTCAGGGTGCACACTGAGAGCCTTCCTGGCTGAAGAGCAGCTTCTGGAAGTGGCAGCAGGCTCCAGGCTGACCTGGGGCAGCTGAGACCTCGTTTGGAGATGTCTGAGAAATAGCCTCCCATCTCTTCGGAGGTTCCTTCTCCAGAACCCCTCCCCACAAAGAGTGAATGTGAATACTCAAAAAGTGGTAGTGGTGGTATCCCAGAGTAGACCTCAGCTTTGCTTTAAAGATCCTTTTTCATCTGAAAAAAAGAAATTGAAGGAAATTTGACTTTCTGGTCCTCAATACATCCCTTTTTGTTTTAAATTACAGCCAGTTAAATTACTTAACTTTCTCCTCAGAATCTTTGAGTAAATTCACATTCCAGGAAGCTGGGCCATGCTTACAGTGTAGCTTCATGCGCTCACCAGAGAAGGCCCAGGGCTTTGGAGATTTGCAAACCCTGGTTTGAGAAGCAAGGCCTTGAATAGTTTGCATGCTTTCTCACCATCTTTCCATGTTCACAGGTACCGGAACTTTGTATTTGGAGGATTCTTTATTAAAGGGTTGTATTAGTTTCCTGTGACTGCTGTAACAAATTACCACAAACTTGGTAGCTTAAAACAACAGAAATTTATTCTCTCATGGTTCTGGAGGCCAAAAGTTAGAGATCAAGGCATCAGCAAGGTCACATTTCCCCCTGAAGGCTCTAGGAAAAATCCTTCCTTGTTTCTTCCAGCTTCTAGTGGCTCCAGGAGTTCCTTGGCTCGTGACAGCAAAACTCCAATCTCTGTCTCTGTCTTCACATCATCTTCTCCTCTGTCTGTGTCTGTATGTGTCAAATCTTCCTCTCTTGTGTCTTATAAGGACACCAGTTATCTTAGGCTGAGTTGTCTAGAGAAGCAAAACCAGTAAAACGTGTAAATATTTATATATACCAAAAAAAAAAAAAAAACCCAAACCCGTTGCCGTTGAGTCGATTCTGACCCGTAGTAACCCTATAGTGACCCTATAGCATAGACTAGAACCACCCCATAGAGTTTCCAAGGAGCGCCTGGTGGATTCGAACTGCTAACATTTTGGTTAGCAGCTGTAGCTCTTAACCACTATGCCACCGGAGCTTCCAAATATATATATAGAGAGATTTATATCAAGGAAATGGCTCACGTGGTTGTAGAGGCTGGAATGTCCCAAGTCCATGGATCAGGATAGAGGCTTCTCCTGATTCACGTAGCCGCAGGGGCTGGTAAACC
>NW_004444079.1:1955711-1979982 GCF_000243295.1 Trichechus manatus latirostris | reverse complement strand
TGGTTGTAGAGGCTGGAATGTCCCAAGTCCATGGATCAGGATAGAGGCTTCTCCTGATTCACGTAGCCGCAGGGGCTGGTAAACCCAAGATCGGCAGATAGGAGAGCAGGGCTCACAGGCTGTGAAGATCGACAAATCCCAAGATTGGCAGGCAAGACTGTAGGTAAGCTGCTAGCTCAAGTCCCAAGAACCAGAGATCAGGAGCCAGCTTCAGGATCCAGAGCAGGCAAAAGCCAGAACATCTGCTTATATTCAGACGCAGGCTACACATCCAAGGAAACTCCCTTTCAACTGATTGGCTACTCACAGCAGATGCCATCATGGGGATGATCACATATCAAATCTCAACAGGGAAGCAATCACAATATTATATGACTGCCAAAGCACTGAGAATCATGGCCCAGACAAGTTGATACACAGTCTTAACCATCACACCAGTCACTGGATTTAGTGCCCACCATAAGTCCATGATGATTTCATCTCCAGAGTCTTAACTTAATTACATCTGCAAAGACCCGATTTCCAAGCTAGGTCACTGTCTTAGTTATCTAGTGCTGCTATAACAGAAATACCACAAGTGTATGGCTTTAACAAACAAAAATGTATTCTCTCACAGTCAAGAAAGGTCTAAGAAAATGAAAAATGTTGGCAAGTTATGAAGTGCCATCTATGGACACTGTAATTAACAAACATCTCAACTTGCTAGTTGTGTGAATTCTGGCAAGTTTCTTAACCTCTGAAGTTGTTTCCTCATCAGTAGAATGGAATGATAGTAAAAGTACCCACTGCAACGGGCCACCAGAATGATTATGTAAGACTTCATGTAAGACACTTAGCCCAGTGCTTAGCATATACACAGTGCCCTTAGCATTGCAGTTGGACCCTTCCAGAAAGATGAACTACCAGAAATTAAGTGTGTGGTTTCACCTTCCATAAAGAGAAATATCTTGGCTACCTCCCAATCTATACAGGAACAGGAAAAGAAAAAACAAACCAGTTGCCATGAAGTCGACTCTCACTCATGGGGACCACATGAGTGTCAGAGTAGAACTGTGTGCCATAGGGTTTTCAATGGCTGTGATCTTTTGGAAGTAGATTGCCAGACCTTTCTTCTGAGGTACCTCTGGGTGGATTCTAACCACCTATCTTTCAGTTAGTAGCCAAACACAGAACCATTTGAGCCACCAGAGACTTCAGGAAAATCCCTTTGGAGTTTTTGGAAATGGATTTCCTTAGAAGAAGAGATGCAGGCTTGTTGCTGTTGCTAGTTGCCTTCCAGTTCTTACTGGTGCAGTAGAGGAGTGATCCAGACTCTCTGTTTCTGAGGATTTAGAGACAAGCAGTGCCCACCCCTTGGAGTCGTTGAACATTAGATAGGGAGAGAAGGTGGTTCTAAGTTTTGGAGGCAAAAGGGACTGAGTCAGCCACCACCCAGTACTCCTGGGGCCAGCTGCACCTGGGAGGTGAACAGACTACAGCATTGGTTGTTTGGACTTAAGCCTAGTGGGCCCACAGAGTTTTGCTGATTGGCGCATCACTTAGGGGAATTGCCCTTTACTGAAAGGGCCCCAACACCAGAGTGCTGGCGGCAGTGGTGGCCTAGGCCAACCTCTCTGCCTTGGGACTCTGGCTTGAGCTTCATGGGCAGCTCGGTTCATGAGGAGCGCTTTCCTTCCATCAAGCTTGGCACTGGGGGTGGGCAGCTGCTCTGGATATCACCTGCTGTAGGGCCCACTGCTGCCAGCATCTACGGCATTCCTCTGCCCCAGTCATCCCGCTGAAGTGGATAGTTAGCTTCAAGGGAGAAAGTGCCAGGGGAACCCTAGCTGCATTCAAGGAGAGATTCATCTGGGGAGAGGCATGAGTATTTGCTCCCTGAGGGTAGTGGGGCGCTTCACTTCCTGGCCCCACCCCACCCCCACAGAGTAGGGACCACTCTGACTACATGATCATCCTCTACATTTGAATGACTGCTGTCCCATGAAAAATCTCCACTTCTGAGGCAGTATGATTATTCCAGCAATGCCACCTTACTCAGAGTGTCTCTTAAACCCCCCTTGGGCACTGCCATCAGAGTAGGTTTACAAAAACCAGATTCCTTGCTTTACAGTCACTCATCATTGTTGACCCAAAACAGCGTCCCACAGCCTGATCATTCCGCATGTGACAGACTTGGCTCAGAATGACTCCCATTTAAAAAGAAAATCAAATCTGGTGAATCAGTGGCCTATAGCACATGCCTTTGAGAATCCACAAAGGCAGCAGATACTTGTTATTTGAGGAAGGGTTTGACTTTTGAAAATGATGTCAGGCACTCTGAGTCAAGTCTGGGGAGTCATGTAATAATGAGCTCTTTAGAGCGAAAAGTAAGGGGGCCTCCGAGGGGCTGTGCCAGACTGCTGGCTCACATCCTCAGCTCTCAGCCCACCGTTTTGCTAACTACAGTGCCCTGTGCGCCCCACAGCAGGCATGGCCGCGCTGCACCTCCCCTCTCTTGCTATCTGCCCAGGGTTTCTCTGCTGCCAGCGCCTGGGAGGGCTGCCTGTTTAGCCATTGTGCAGCAGGGAAAAACCTAGATGTGCTGGAGAGTTAACACTCCTGGGTGTCGATCAGTTGGCGTTGGAGCCAGTGGATCAATACCCACCTCTTCCTTATCTCAGGTGCATTTTACTCTGTTCTTCCGAGGCTCCCAGTGGGACTGAGCCTCAGTTGCTCATAGTGGTAACCAGCTGAACTAAGAAGACTTGGGTTGGGCTTTCTTCTTCCCAATTGCATTCTTCCCAGTCCCTCTCCCCTCAACTGCTCTCCTCTGGAATCTCTTCCCAAAATAAATTATCTGCGTGAAAGGCTCTGCATGTTGGGGAACCCAGGTTCAGACAGCTGCTCTGCTGGATTTCTTGTGAGGCTTATGAATGAACACAAGGAATATTTCAACAAAGCTTGAGGACTGATTCATGGGCGTCTGCTGAGATACTGGGTCACAGGGTCTCGTAGTGTCCCCAGGCATTACTGCCCTCATGAGCCATTTCTTTTGCTCTCTCTCCTTTTTTAAAAACAGCTTCATTGAGATATAATTCACACACCACATAATTCACCCGTTTAAAGTGTGCAATTCAATGGTATTTAGTATATTCACAGAGTTATGCATAGTTTTAGAACATTTTTATCACTCCAAAAAGAAACCCATGCTCATTAGCAGCCACTCCACATTCCCCTCCAACCCTTCCCTAACCCTAGGCAACCACTAATCTACTTTCTGTTTCTATAGATTTGCCTATTCTGGACATTTCATATAAATGTAATCATAACAATATGTGGCCTTTTGTGACTGGCTTCGTTTACTTAGCAAAATATTTTCAAGGTTCATTCATGCTGTCATATGTATCTGCACTTCATTTCTTTTTATGGCTGAATAATATTCCATTGTACAGTATGGATAGACCATAATACGTTTATCCATTCATCAGTTGTTGGACATTTAGGTTGTTTCTACTTTTTATCTATTTTGAATAATGTTACTGTGAACATTTGTATGCAAGTTTTTGTGTGGATATATATTTTCATTTCTCTTGAGTATATCCCTAAGAGTAGAATTGCTGGGTCAGCTCTCTTGTCTTTTAATTTTAGTCTTAGATAGGCTATACATTCCTATGCTATTTCACAATTTAAAAGGCACAAGTAGAAATACACAACTACTGTTTTCTAGCCTCCTGGTTTTCCTCCTTAAAGGCAACCAATATTTCCCATTTTAAATGTATTTTTTATGGAGACATTCTAGCATACACAATTTTGAATGTGTTATTTTTTTTACACAAATAGTGACATACGATACACACTGTTCAGCACCTTACTTTATTTATTGAACACTAAAACTTACAAAAAGAGCTTTTCATTCTTTTTTTTATAGTTGTGTAGTATTCCATTGGATGAAGGTACCATAATTTATTCACCGAGTCCCCTAGTGACAGGCGTTCAGTTGTTTCCAATCTCTTGTTATTACAAACAATACAGCAATGAAAAACCATTGAGATGAAATGAAAAATCATTTCCCACATGTGTGAGTTCATCTATGGGATACGTTTCTAGAATAGCCTTATCAAACGGTATGTGATGGAGACCAAAGTATATTAGTGATTACCAGGGGCAGGTGGGAGGGAAAGAGAAAGGAGGACTCAGTGCTTAGCGGGCACTGAGCTTCAGTTAAAGGTGATGGAAAAATTTAGGAACAGATAAAGGGGATGGCTGCACAACAGACTGAACATAATTAATGTCACTGAACTGTACATGTGAAGAATATTGAAATGGCAAATGTTTTGTTACATATACATTTACCATAATAAAATAAAAGGTATGTGAGTTTTAAATCTTGATACATAATGCCAAATTGCCTTCCATAAAGGCTATACTAATTTATAGCCCATCGGTAATGTACGAGCCAGCCTGTTTCTCTACACCCTCACCAATTTGATGGGTGAAAAATGGCATCTTACAGTAATTTATAATTTATAATTTTCTTATTATGAGTGAGCTAAAGTGTCTTTTCACTCCTTTTCTGTAAAATGCCTGCTCATATCCTTTGCTTAGAGTCCCTGGGTAGTGCAAATGGTAAACCTGCTCAACTGCTAACCAAATGGTTGGCAGTTCGAGTCCATCCAGAGGCACCTCAGAAGAAAGTCCTGGCAATCTACTTCCAAAAAGTCAGCCATTGAAAACTCCATGGAGAACAGTTCTACCCTGACACACATGGGGTCGCCATGAGTCAGAATTGACTCGATAACAACTAGTAACTGGTATCCTTTGCTTGTTTTTCTATTGGATGTGGATATTTTCTTGGTGATTTTTGGTGTTCTTTACTTATCAGAGAAATTAGCCCTTTCTCTGTAACATGACTGCTAAAACATTTTCTAGTGGCTTAAGCCTTTTGCTTTTGTGTATTACTGTTCATTAATATCCAGTTTCCCTCCCTGAGAAGATATTATTGCCCCTGCCCTGTTGAAATCAGGTGTAGCTCTATGACTTGCTTTGGCCAATTAAATGTGAGAAGAAGCCCATGTGTCACTTCTGGGCTGAAGCTTGAAGAACAAGCCTTCACACATTCCCTTTCCCTCAGCCACCACGATTGGCATGAGCAGATGATGGCTGCACCTTCAGTGTGGGAGCCCAAAGTGAAGATGATAAAACGGACAGCCTGGGCACAAAGCCCCCAGCTAACCTGCAAGACCACATGTAGTGGAAGCAAGAAATGACCCTTCGTTGCTTTATGCCACTAAAATGTGGGGATTGTTTCTTGCTGCAGCATAACTAGCCTATCCTGACTGACACAGTGTTTGTTGCCACACAGAAATTTACATTTTGATCATGTCAGAATGATCAGTTCTTTATTTCATGACTTCTGGGTTTTGTATTCTTTCCTAATTCTGGATTATGATTTTAAAAAAATTCTCCCATGGTTTGTTGAAAATCCATTATTTCCCTCTTGATTTGAAATGCCATCAGGTGCCATTACTCTGATTGCTATTGTTACATAGTTAAAGAAGCAGAGCCTGGGGCAGTGACTGCTCCCTACTGGGCCCAGCCTCCATAACCACAGTGTTAGAGATTCATTTGGCTGTTCCTAACAGAGACTTGATTGCAGACACTTACTTCAATTAAGAGCTTATTCTCCTACACAGAAGCCCAGGGTTGGGCATTCCAGGGCTGGTAGGGCAATTCCAGGATCATCAGACACTCAGGCCTCCTATGTGTTTCTGCTTTACCCTCCTTGTTGTTGTTGTTAGGTGCCATGCAGTCAGTTCTCATAGTAACTCTACATACAACAGAATGAAACACTGCCTGGTCCTGCTCTATCCTTACAATACTTGCTATGTTTGAACCCATTGTTGCTATGTCAATCCATCTTGTTGAGGGTCTTCCTTTTTTTCACAGACCCTCTACTTTACCAAGCTTGATGTCCTTCTCCAGGGACTGGTCCCTCCTGATAATATGCCCGAAGTATGTGAGAAGAAGTCTCACCATCCTCGCTTCTATGGAGCATTCTGGCTGTACTTCTTCCAAGATAGATTTGTTATTCTGGCAGTCCATGATATACTCAACATTCTTCGCCGACATCGTATTCAAATGCATCAGTTCTTCCTTACTCATTGTCCAGCTTTCCCATGCATGCGAGGCAATTGAAAATATCATGGCTTGGGTCAGGCGCACCTTAGTCCTCAAAGTGACATCTTTGCTTTTTAACGCTTTAAAGAGGTCTTTTGTAGCAGACTTTTCCAATGTAATTGTCATTTGATTTCTTGACTGCGGCTTCCATGGGTGTTGATTGTGGATCCAAGTAAAATTAAATCCTTGACAATTTCAACATTTTTTCCGTTTATCATGATGTTGCTTATTGGTCCAGTTGTGAGGATTTTTGTTTCATTTATGTTTCGGTGTAATCCATACTGAAGGCTGTAGTCTGTGATCTTTTTAAGTAAATGCTTCAAGTCCTCTTCCTTTTCAGCAAGAAAGGTTGTGTCATCTGCATATGGCAGGTTGTTAATGAGTTTTCCTCCAATCCTGATGCTGCATTCTTCTTCATATAGTCCAGTTTCTTCAATTATTTGCTCAGCGTACAGAGTGAATAAGCACGGTGAAAGGATACAACCCTGACACACACTTTCCTGACTTTAAACCACACAGCATCCCCTTGTTCTATTGGAACGACTGCCTCTTCATCTACGTACAGGTCCCTCATGAGTACAATTAAGTGCTCTGGAATTCCCATTCTTCACAATATTATCCATAATTTGTTATGATCCACACAGTCGAATGCCTTTGCATAGTCAATAAAACACAGGTAAACATCTTTCTGGTATTCTCTGCTTTCAGCCAAGATCCACCTGACATCAGCAATTAGATCCCTTGTTCCATGTCCTCTTCTGAATCCAGCTTGAATTTCTGGCAGTTCCCTCTCTGTCTTAGTTATCTAGTGTTGCGATAACAGAAAAACCACAAGTGGTTGGCTTTAACAAAGAGAAATTTATTCTCTCAAAGAGAAATTTATTCTCTCAAAGTGTAGGAAGCTAGAAGTCCAAATTCAAGGTGCCAGCTCTAGGGGAAGGCTTTCTCTCTCTGTTGGTTCTGGGGGAAGGTCCTTGTCATCAATCTTCCCTGGTTGAAGAGCTTCTCAGCTCAGGGACCTCAGATCCAAAGGATGTGCTCCCTTCCTGGTTCTACATTCTTGGTGGTAAGAGGACCCTCTGTGTCTCTGCTCCCTTCATTCTTTTATATCTCAAAAGAGATTGACACAACCTAATCTTGTAGATTGAGTCCTGCCTCATTAACATAACTGCCTCTAATCCTTCCTCATTAACATCATAAAGGTAGGATTTACAACACATAGGAAAATCACATCAGATGACCAAATAGTGAACAATCGCACAATACTGGAATCACGGCCTGGCCAAGTTGACACATATGTTTGAGGACACAATTCAATCCATGACACTGTTGATATACTGCTGCAACCGTTTTTGAATTATCTTCAGCAATATTTTGCTTGCATGTGGGGCCCTGATGGCACAGTTGTTAAGAATTCGGCTGCTAAGCAAAACGTATGCAGTTTGAATCCACCTGCTACTCTGTCCGATAGGGTTGCTATGAGTTGGAATTGACTCGACAGCAGCTAGTTTCATTTTTTTTTTTTTTTTGGTGATATTGATGATATTGTGTGATAATTTCCACATTTTGTTGGATCACCTTTCTTTCTTTGGAGTGGGCACAAATATGATCTCTTCTGGTCGGTTGGCCAGCTGTCTTATAAATTTCTTGGCATAGACTAGTGAGCACTTTCAGCGCTGCAACTGTTTGTTGAAACATCTCAACTGGTATTCCATCAATTCCTGGAGCCTTGTTTTTAGCCCATGCCTTCAGTACAGCTTGGACTTCTTCCTTCAATACCATTGGTTCTTCATCATATGCTACCTCTTGAAATGGTTGAACATCGACCAATTCTTTTTGGTACGGTAACTCCGTACTCCTTCCATTTTCCTCGTCTTCTTTTTTTTCTATTTGTATAACTACATTTTATTTTTTAAATTTTTTATTGTGTATTAGGTGAAAGTTTACAGAACAAATTAGTTTTCCATGTGATAGTTTGTACATGAAGTGTTGCATGACATTGGTTTCATTCCCCACAATGTGCCAACACTCCCCCCATTTCTGTTCTAGTTTCCCCGTTTCCTTTCATCCTGAATTTCCACCCCTTCCTGCCTTCTCATCTTGGCCCTTGTGCAAACGTTGTCCTTTTGATCTCATATCATTGTTTGTTCTAAAGAGCACGTTCCTCTCCAGTGTTACTGTTTATTTTATGGGCCTATCTAAGGTTTGCCTGAATGGTGGCTTCCAGCTTCTTTTGAAGTTTCTTGTGTCATTCAATTATTTTGCCCATAGAGTCCTTCAGTATTGCAACTTGAGGCTTGAATTTTTTCTTCAGTTCTTTCAGCTTGAGAAATGCCAAGCATGTTCTTCCCTGTTAGCTTTCTAACTTCAGGTCTTTGCACATCTCATTATAATACTTTACTTTGTCTTCTCGAGCCACTCTTCGAAATCTTCTGTTCAGCTCTTTTACTTCTTCATGTCTTCTTTCGCTTTAGCTACTCTACGTTCAAGAGCAAGTTTCAGAGTCTCTTCTGACATCCATTTTGGTCTTTTCTTTCTTTCTTGTCTTTTTAATGACCTTTTGCTGTCTTCATGTATGATGTCCTTGATGTCATTCCACAACTCCTTTGGTCTTTGGTCATTAGTGTTCAATGTGTCAAATCTATTCTTGAGATGGGCTCTAAATTCGGGTGAGATATACTCTGTTGTATTCATGGACCTGTTTTAATTCTCTTCAGCTTCAACTTGAACTTGCATGTGAGCAATTGGTGGTCTGTTTTGCAGTCAGTCCCTGGCCTGACTGATGATATTGAGCTTCTCCATCATCTCTTTCGTAGATGTAGTCGATCTGATTCCTGTGTATTCCATCCTGTGAGGTCCACGTGTATAGTTGCCATTTATGTTGTTGAAAAATAGTATTTGCATTGAATAAGTTGTTGGTCCCTCAAAATTCTATCATGCAATCTCTGGTGTTGCTTCTATCACCAAGGCCATATTTTCCAACTATCAATCCTTTTTTGTTTGCAACTTTCGTATTCCAATCATCAGTAATTATCAATGCATCTTGATTGCATGTTTGATCAATTTCAGACTGCAGAAGTTAGTAAAAATCTTCAATTTCGTCATCTTTGGCATTAGTGGCTGGTGTGTAAATTTGAATAATAGTGGTATTGATTGGCCTTCCTTGTAGGTCTGTGACTATTATCCTATCACTGACAGCATTGTACTTCAGGAAAGATCTTGAAATGTTCTTTTTGATGATGAATGCGATGTCATTCCTCTTCAATTTGTCATTCCCAGCATAGTAGACCATATGATTGTCCGATTCAAAATGGCCAACACCAGTCCGTTTCCGCTCACTAATGCCTAGGATATTGATCTTTATTAGTTCCATTTCATTTTTGACAACTTCTAATTTTCCTAGATTCAAACTTCATACATTCCATGTTCTGATTATTAATACATGTTTACAGCTGTTTTTTCTCATTTTGAGTCATGCCATATCAGCAAATGAAAGTCTCAGAGGCTTGACTCCATCCACATCATTAAGGTCGACACGACTTTGAGGAGGCAGCTCTTCTCCAGTCATATTTTGAGTGCTTTCCAACCTTCCTTCACATGTGGCTTTCTTGGACTTCATGGTCTAAAATGTTTGCAGTAGCTCCAGCCATCAAATCTGAGTTCCAGGCAGGAAGTAGGAGGAAAGGGATGGGGCTAAACGGCCTGTGCCAACTGTTCATCTTTCTTTTAAGGAACTTCCTTGGACATCTCACCCCAAAACTCCTGCTTATATGTCACTACCCAGAATTTTGTCCTACATACTTGGTTCAAAGGGGCAAGAAATGTGTTTTATTGTGTGTATTTGCTGGGCACGTTGTGGTGTTTGTGTAATTGAATGGTGCTGTGCAGGCTGCTGATAAGACAGAGTGATTGAGGGGTTTCCCATCAGACAAACCTCAGGGCTTTAGGGCAGGCTCTGCTCCTAAAAAAGAGCTCTGGTGGTGACGAATTCCAACCGAAGGCACCACAGCCCTCGCAATCTCTCCTTGCTTCCTGCTACTTCTGGGTTATCACCAGCTTTTGAGGGCACTCTTCAGGGTGGCTGCACTTGTGTGTGAGAGAGGACTCTGGAAGTCAGAGGTCCTGGTGGTCCTCTTTTGACTGGCAAGGGTTGGCTGCGACTTCACGTCCTCCAAGCCTCTTTCTTTCTCTGAAAACTGGGGTAACACAAAAAACTTCCCCGGGTTGCTGTGATAACATAAAGAAATCACATGTAGGAAGGCCCTTAGGGGATGCAGTTGTTGATCTTGGGACAAGAAGAGAAGACTGCCGGAGAGTATACTGCCACAAGCTCCCCCAGCTGGCCCAGGAGCAGGGGCCGACTGGTGTTGTCAGGGAACAGCCTGGAGGAGAAAGGGTGTGGCACTCACCTGCTCACCTGCTCCCACACTTCTCACTGCTTCCTGAGCCTCCTTGTGGATTTTTCAACATTTCCACAAAATGAAATCACTCTCAAATCCAGCACCTTTCCAGCTTCCTCACCCCAACTTCATGCCTAGTCTGGCTTCTCTCAGGCAATGGCCCTTCACTAAATCCACTGGTCCCTTTAATACCATTATTTCCCTCATTCTACTCCATTTAACATCAGTAAACATATCTCCCTCCTGCCCCCTTCTTCCCTGCCACCACCTTGGCCCTGATCCGAGTCACCTCAGCATTAGTCACTCAGTGCCTGGGATTAGTCAGGAAAGGCTAGACTTCTGCCATGGTAACAATGATCCCTAATCTAAGTGGTTTAATATACACATTTATTTCTTATTCGCACAAAATCTGCATGACTCTCCAGGACAACGGTCCTCAGTGGTCCAGCCAGCTTAGATCTGATGAAAGCACCATCTCAACACATGTCCCCACACTTGCTACAGAAAGTAAAGAGAGATTGTGAGGACTTCCCTCTGCATTTCTATGCTTTAGCCTGGAAGTGCCAGGCTCACATCCTATTGGCCAGAACAAGGCACATGGCCCTGCCTAACTGCAGGGGGCTGGGAAATGTAGGGGTGCACAGATGAAATGTCTGCAGCCAAGGCTCTACAGGACCCTGCTGCCAGTTCACTTGTATGTGAAAGTTAGATAATGGGAAAGGAAGAAGAATTGATGCATTCAGATGTTGTACTGGTGAAGAATATTGAATATACTGTGGATTGCCAAAAGAACTAATAAATCAGTCTTAGAAGAAATACAACCAGAATATTCCTTAGACTTGAGGATAGCGAGACTTCAACTCACCTTCTTTGGAGACATCATCAGGAAAGACTAATTGCTAGAAAAGGACATCATGGTTTGTAAAGTAGAGGGCCAACAAAAATGAGAGAAACCCTCAATGAGATGGACTGACACAATAGCTGCAACAATGGACTCAAACATACCAATGATCACAAAGATGGCACATGTCTTAGGCTAGGCTCTCTAGAGAAGCAAAACTAGTAAAGCCTATAAATACATATAGAGATTTATATCAAGGAAATGACTCATGCAGATGTAGAGGCTAGAATATTCCAAGTCTGTGGATCAGGTTGGAGGCTTCTCCTGATTCATGTAGCCACAGGGGCTGGTGAACCCAAGATCGGCAGGTCAGACAGCAGAGCTCTTGCTCACAGGCTGCGAAGAATGACAAATCCCAAGATAAGCAGGTAAGCTGCTAGCTCAAGTCCCAAGAACTGGAGGTCAGAAGACCAGGAGCCAGCTGCAGGATCCAGAGTGAGTAAAAGCCAGCAAGACTTGTCAGAAAGTCCACCTATGTTGGATGCAGGCCACACCCTCAGGGAAACTCCCTTTCAACTGACTGGCTACTCAGAGCAGATCCCATCATGGAGGTAATCACATTATATCGAATCTCATCATGGAAGTGATTAAATCATCATACAACTGCCAAACTACATCATAACTGCCAAACCACTGAGAATCATGGCCCAGCCAAGTTGACACACAACCTTAGTGATCACAGCACGGGTCTAGACAATGTTTTGTTCTATTATACATGTTCTGTTATACATAAGGTTGCCATCAGTCAATGGCAACTAATAACAACATCCAGTTCATTTCCAAATTCTTGCCTGACCCTCAGTAGCTCCTATGGTCTGGCCCCAACAGACTCCTCCCAGCCCATCATCCCTTGTATGAACTCTCTGTTGTATCAGGCAAAGTCCTTTCTCCAAGCCTTTGTTTCTGCTGCTCTTTTTGTTTATCAGTCTTTTGCTGCTTCTTTCCTCTTTGCTAAGTTCTTCAGGGCCCAAGTCAAGTTAAATATCTTTTGCGAAGCATCCTTTAGCTCAACCCTTAGCTCTCCCTCTTCGGAGCTCCATTAGGGCTCATTTTGAAGCTTCCCATTGAGTCCTAAGTGTACAGTCCTCTTACAGCCCCTTAAATTGCAACGCTTTGAGGCCAAGGGCTGTGTCTTATCCCTCTTTGTCCTCACAGTGCCCTATTCAGTAGGGCTTTCAATGATTTTACTTGTGAATGTTATTAAGCACCTATTAGGCACCAAGCTAGGCACTGGGGATACAAAGATCAATAAAACATGGAAGGAAAGAAACTAGCATTTATGTGCGTCTGCTATGTATCATCACAGAGCTATGGTGGTACAGTGGTTAAGCATGTGGCTGCTAACCAAAAGTGGGCCGTTCCAGTCCATCAGCTGCTCCTTGGAAACTCTATGGGGCAGTTCTATTCTGTCCTATAGAGTCACTATGAGTTGGAATCAACTCGACGTCAATGGGTTATGTATCATCAAGCGGCGGTGGTGGTTCGGTGGTAGAATTCTCGCTTTCCATGAAGGAGACCCAGGTTCGATCCCAGGCCAATGCATCTCATGTGCGGCCACCACTTGTCTGTCAGTGGAGGCTTGTATGTTGCTATAATGCTGAATAGATTTTAGTGGAGCTTCCGGACTAAGACAGACTAGGAAGAATGGCCTGGTGATCTACTTTCAATGAATCAATCAGCCAATGAAAACCCTACAGATCACAATGTTCTGACCCATAACCAATTATGGGAATGGTGCAGGACTGGGTAGCATTTAGTTCCATTGTGCATGTGGTCGCCATGAGTCGAGAGCTGACTCAACAGCATCTAACAACAAGAACAACAAGTTATCATCTAATGATTCAGAAAAACAGCTCTGAAGTCTTCCTGGGGTTGAAGCCTGCCTCTGGTGTTAATTAGCTACGGGATCCCAGGCAGGTTACTTAACTTCTTTAGCCTTAGTTTTCCCATCTTTGAAAATACATTCAAACCTGTGAAACCTCAGCAGGACTCCCTTGTTTTTCTGGGCCTCGCAAGTTTTCTGCCTTTGACAGGGCACAGTCTTACCACTTTTCTATCACTCGTTTTAGTGAAAATATTTGAGTTTTCCTTCTCTGACAGGTTTCCGCCTTACACAGGTTCTGGCTTTTGTGGGTTTTACTGTAGTAATAATCATTACCTACTTCCTAAGATTATTGCCATAGACGGTGCCTGTAAAGCATTGAGTATAGTGACTATCACATAGTAAAAACTCACTGAATGTTAATCATTTTAGAACAGTATATTAATTGGAATTATGTTAGTTGCAAATGTCAGAAACCCAACTCGGTCCTGTTGTGGCTGGACCTGGGTGTTTAAAGGATGCTTTTAGGACTCTTTACTCTTCATCTCTCAGCTTTGCTTTCCTCTGTGTTGTCTTTATTCTTAGGTACACTCTCTCAGTGAGGTGGCAAAGACAGCTCTCAGGAGGTCCAGGACTCCATGTGACCAGCTGATCATTGGTGAAAAAGGAGAGCCTCTTTCTCAATAGTTCCAGCAAAAGTCCTGGGGCTGACACTTGTGGAAACAATCTGGACCATGAGCCCACCCCAGAACCAATCTCTGTGGTTAGGAGGATGGAATATCCTGACCTGGGTATCTGAGTACTTGCCCTAGCTGAACCACTTTAACTACAAGGGAGAGAAAGGTGGTTCTCCAAAAGAAAATCAGAATGTTAGACCATTGGATGGCAAGCAGAGAAAAACACAGGTGTCCACATAGGCAATGACGATGTGTCCCAGCTCCTAGCACAGTACCTGGCACAGTGCAGAAGTTCAGTAAATGCTTGTTGAATGATTGAATAAATGATGCAAGAAAGAATGTTAGGCACCAAGTAAGCTGCTCATGGTTTCTCATTACTTCCTCACAGTAGCACTGCAAAGAAGGTATTATATATTTCCATTTTGCAGATGTGAAAATTGAGGCTTCTGCCCAAGATGACAAGATTGAAAAGCAGCCATCTGCTCCCATAAAAATTTCAGCATAGGAAACCCTACAGGGCAGTTCTACCCTGTTTCGTGGGGTCACTAGGAGTCAGAACCGACGCAACAGCACACAACACTAACAACAGCTAGGATTTAAAGCCAGGTTGGTATTGTTGCAGAGCCTGTGCTATATTTATTACACCACACTGCCTCTGTCCACCAAACTCACAGCCAGCAAGGATGGCGTTAGAACCTACACAACTGTTAGGTGCAACAATTAAGTTTGTTGATGAAGATGCTGATATGAGGAGGAGGAGGTGGAGGGAGAGGGTGATGACAAGCAGGATACTGTGGAGAATTCACCCTGAGAAATTCAGAACTGCATCTGGGGCTGGAGGAGGAGGACATTCCTGGGAGTCTGAGAGAGTCAAGTATGTGGGTGAATTCAGTGACCTAATCGGTCAGACAGCTGCTGGGACTCCAGGTGGGAGAGGGACATCGTGTCTTTGAGATTCATCCATGCATCAATAGTTCATCAATGTATTGACAGCTTATTCTTTTTTTGTTGCTGTGTAGTATTCCATTGAATGAATATATCACAATTTATTTCTCTGTTCTGTTGTTGATGATGTTTAGGTTGTTTTCAGTTTTTGACTATTAGGAATAAAGCCACGATGAACACTCTTGTAACTGTCTTTTGGTGGCCATAAGCACTCATTAGAGGGTATATATCCAGGAGCAGAATTGTTGGGTCATTGAGTGATCTCTCATCCACCATTGGCTCTTTCCCATCTCCCACATCTCAAAGCCCCTCAGGTAGTGCAGAATCCCCACCTGCCTAGAACTCTGTAAGCTTGGAGGCAGGGATCTGGACAAGATGACCTCCAAGGCCTCTTCTGGCATTTCCCTGGAGGATTTAGCCATAGGTCTCTGGCCCAGCGCTGGCCAGCATCAGTTTGCTCATGAAACGTTTCATGTGATAAGCCAAGTAATGACATCTTAAAACTGTAAAGCTAATATATTACATAGTAAAACACAGGAGCAAATCTCTTTGACACATACTGGTGATTTACTCCGCCAGCCATAAAGATAATTACATTTCAGGTTGATATATAAAAGGCGGGAGGCAGAGCTTATGAAGAATTAGCATAGCTTTGTAGCGGACCTCTCTATCCAAGCTGACCTGTTCATCATTCCTCTTGCAACCAACCAACAAACACTGACTAAGCTGGGCTGCCCAGCAACTAGCCACCTCTGTCACTGCTAGGGCCTGTGGGCGGCATTGAAGGGGCAGGTGGAGAGGCCCAGGTTCGGACTGCAAGGCATTCATTCCTACAGGCAGCTTGGTGCCATTGCAGGAGAGAGCTCCTACCAGGGAGATAGCGTACCTGGGCTTTCTGGCCTGTTTTGCCACCCTCCGTGGATCAAAATACATTCTGAGGCAAGATGCTCCCCAATTCCTTGCCCTATCACCCAGGAGAGGCTTATAATGAATGCTCTGAACTTCTAGGACTATTGTTTCCAAAGTCAAAGTCAGGTCTCTCAGTCTGATAAGTATCTGCACATCTCTGAGTAGGACAAGGGCATTTGCTCTGGGGCTGCCTCAGTGTCACTGACTTCCAGGACTCCCCCACCCCTCAGTGTCCCAGACCAAGAAGCAAAGGTCCCGAGGAAAACAGGGAGACAAGAATCTGGAAGAACCCTCAACCATCGGCATCCAAACTCCTGGAAACAAGAATAAAGAGGCTGTGTTGTCATCTAGATTCACAGAGAAAATTGGTGTCAGAGCTGAGACTAGATGTCAGGATGAGCTAAAGAGGTGAAGATTTTTCTAGTATTCTGGGTGAGGGAGCCCAGAATCCAATGTGACATCTGCTATTTTTACTTGGCACAAACTGGGATTTCAGCGGAAACCCAGCCCCATGTTTCTTCTCTCGCCCTTCTTGTTTCCCCATTTTGCTCCATTTGGCATTGGCTTGTCTAGCGGAGGATCAATCTGGAGTAGAGGCAGGGGTATGGACAGGATAGGTCCTAGGGAGCCTGTGCTGCTGATCCTTAGACTTGGGGAAAGGTTGGACCCGGGAGGTGAATGCCGGGTGACTATAGTTGGAGTAGCAGTCAGCCAGCACCCGTGAGCCAGGACTCTTGGGGCCTCCTGTCTCCCCTCTCCTCCTGATTTCTGAGGCCAAGTCACCTCACCCTTGGTTTCCCCCTAGGAGTCTTCACCACCACAAACCTGGGCAGAGCGCCTCCTCTTGGCCTAGTAGGGATATTCTCTAATGCCCCGGAACCTCAGACCTTGGGAAGCAACACTGCAGATATGACGTTCATCAAACAGCCACTTTCATGGGTTTGGGGCCACATCGTCTCAGCTCCTGAGACTTTCCCCGCGGCCTGGATACTCGAGTGCAGGAATGGCGGGCTTGGGCACCAACAGCAGGGTGGTTGGACGAAGCCTTTCTGCAGGCGGCACATCTAGCCTAAAGAGACTATTGGAGTCCATTCTTGGTTCTGGAATGTGCACACTCAGACAGACGTACGCACCCCTGAGCTTCCAGCCCCAATTCCCTGCTGAGTCACTGAGGCTGACAGAGGGAGTTGGAGGGACATTCCTGAGCCCCAGGTGCAGTCACAGGGGTCTCTTGAAGGCCTCAAGCCCCTCCTCTTGCCCATTGTCAACCCTCCCCCCACCTCCCTCCTGCAGACTCCTCCGAATCCTTCACCAGCCGGGAGCGGAGCCAGGCAGGCAGTTTCGCAGCCTGCTGAGCTCAGGAGCGCAGCCTGTTTGAATGACAATGGGGCGGGGGGACGGCGGGGCGTCCATTTGTTCTCCTTCCAGGAGGAGGCAGATAAACAGTGCGCCGCTAACGACCGCATCTTCACGTCCGCCGGCTTCCGAGAGCCGTCGCAGCAGGAAGCCGGGAGAAAATGAATCGCGTTGAATGGCACAGGACATGGCAGATTGGATGTTTAATTTCGGTATCTTTTTAGGACACCCCTACACCCACCTCCTCGGCTCCCACTTAGCATCCTGTCGGAGAGAAAGCCCTGCTCCTCACAAATTGCCTTGTCAGACGCAGAGAAAAATCCCAACGTGACTGATCTGTAGGTGCGTCCCTGCCAGTGCGTGGAGAGGGACCAGCAGGACTACATAATGTTCCTGCCTACAAAGGAAAGGCGTTGCGCTAGAGCCGGAGATTCGAAGCTAGACACCGAGAAGGACTGACCGTGGAGGAGGGACCCTAGCTGGGAGTATAGGAGGCAGAGGGAGGGCCAGGCAGGTGGGTGGATCTGGCGGCTGTGGACCCGGCAACAGCTGGAGCGGGGCCCGCCCCGGGTAGTGGGGAGGGAGCCGAGGGAGCGGAGGCGGAGCTCAGAGGGCCGCAGACGCTCTGGAGCGCTGCACGGAGCCGGGCTGATCACAACCTGTCAGTCCCGCTCGCCCTTCAGCCTCACCTGCCTTCATATCTTTCCAAACATGGGAAGGAGCTGCAAACGTGGCAATCACTTTCTCTGGCAACAGCAGACAGCTGCCAGGGCCCAGCAAGGGCCGGAGTCGGGCCCAGCCCGGGAGGAGGAGGGGAAGCGGGTGGGGGGCCGCTCGGATTGTGCGGAGTGCCCGTGGGCTTTAAGCCCTCCAAGCCAGGCTAGCGCTCAGTGTCAGGGCACCAGCAACAGTGAAAGGATCCCGGCCTGGGGTGGGACCAGGGTTCCATACTGGCTGTTCCTGTAACTCTTCCTGTGGCCTGGGAAAGTCCCCTGGACTCGGCCTCTTCAACTACAGCAGGCAGGGACTGGCGATCTCTTTCATCCCGCCTGGCCATTCTGTAGATCTGGAAATCCCTTTGGAGAAACCAGGGATGGCATTTAGTCTCCGAGCCTTCTGGAAGGCCCAAGGAACCACATTTTCTAGACTGTGGAGCTGCCCTGTTCCGCTCTTCATGGTCCCGAAGGCCGCTGGAAACCAACTTAGTGGAGTGTTGAGGTGGCTAATCCAAGCTATTTGGGATTAAGTGGCTTCGGAGATCTGACCCTCAAGTAAGCCTGAGTGTTCTGGGAATCCCCAGTGCTCCCAGAGGGCTGGGATGGAGAGGCCCCTTTGGACAGCTGAGGTAGGCTCATCTGGAAGCTCTCGCCTTCCTTCCATCAGCCCCCGTCTTCCTGTGAATTCCTGCACATGCCAAGGACAGCCAGATGGAAACGCCAGCCTCTCCAGAACTGCCTGCCTCTCTTCTATAAGCTGTCTTTCTGCCTCCTTTTCCTGAGGTTGTATGACTTTCCGCCTGAGTTCTTGAGAGCATGAGGACAAACAGAAGGTAGGGTGAGGTCAACATGAATGTGGATAATTTGCCTCCAGTGAAGCCACAGTGTGGGTAATTTTCCTGTAGAAATCAAGAGATAAATAATTTTCCATCAGGTCCCACTCGGATTTCTTCTCAATCAGAAAACATCTTACTCTCAAGCTCCCAGCCCACTTGACACTCACCAGCCCTTCCAGCATCCTTCCTTCCCAGCTCCCTGCCATGCAAGAGTAGGTGGATCTGACCCCATGCCACTTAGGGAACAGGGCCTTCCAAGTGGTCCTGGGGTAAGAAAACTGGGAGCTAGGGGGAAGAGGGCGGCCTCTGACAGAGAAAGGCTACTTAAAAATATTCATTTGGTGCATCCTACTTTGGTGAGTGGCGTCTGGGGTCTTAAAATCTTGCAAGCGGCCATCTAAGATGCATCAATTGACCCCAACCACCTGGAGTAAAGGAGAATGAAGAACACCAAAGACACAAGGAAAGTATTAGCCCAAGAGACAGAAATGGCCACATAAACCAGAGACTTCATCAGCCTAAGACCAGAATAACTAGATGGTGCCTAGCTACCACCAATGACCACCCTGACAGGGAACACAACAGAGAGTCCCGGATAGAGCAGGAGAAAGGTGGGGTGCAGAACTCAAATTCTAGTAAAAGGACCAGACTTAATGGTCTGACTGAGACTGAAGGAACCCCAGAAAGCATGGCCCCTGGATTCTCTATCAACCCAGAATTAAAACAATTTCCAAGGCCAACTCTTCAGACAAAGATTGGACTGGACTGTGGGACATAAAATGAAACTTGTGAAGAGTGTGCTTCTCAGCTCAAGTAGACACATGAGACTAAATGGGCAGCTCCTGTTCAGAGGTGAGATGAGAAGGCAGAGAGGGTCAGGAGCTGGTTGAATGGACCTGGGAAATTACGTGTGGAAAGGAGGAGTGTGCTCTCACAGTATAGGGAAAGCAGTTAGGGTCACATAACAAGGTATGTATAAATTTTTGTATAAGAGACTAACTTGACATGTAAACTTTTGCTTAAACTACAACAGTAAACAACAACAACAAAAATATATTCATTTGGGATCCAAATTCCAACATCATTCTTTATTGAGACGGAAAAACTAATTAACTTTATATGGAAAGGAAAGAGGCTCCGGATAAGCAAAGCATTATTGAAGAAGAAGGACAAAGTGTAACCAGACTGTTCAGGTCTGCTTGGCGCAGCCATAGAGACACAAGGCACGAAACGGGTGAAAGAGAAAGATTTATTTGGTTAGCCAGACGCGACTTGCATCGCCAAAATGGTTCCCTGAACCACCGCCAAGGGGAAGGGTCCTGGGGAAAGGAGCAAGGTCATTGATTGGTCTGGCCCGAAAAAGACGTTCCCAGGGCGGTTCCGTCATCTGCGCTTGCTCAGTCCAAAAGGGAAGGAGGTGTCTCTCAAACCGGATCTTAGGCTCAGACTCCTTGCTTCTGAAAGTCTTCCCCAATCTTGGGCCACTAAAGTTTGGTTCTGTCTGGGGGGAGAACAGTTCCGGGTTACCCAGAGGACGGGGTTAATGGTTCTGCACATGTCAGGCAGGCCAGATTTGGTCTTAACTCATTCTGTGGTCTGCAGACCCCAGCCTCTGTTTTTCTTATCTTGGGCAGGAAGTTGGTCAATTGCCTAAAAAACATCTGGAGAAACCAGTTAGAAAGGGAGATGGCTCATGCTAACTCTACTTACAAGTTGGGGGTTGGTAATGGTGCCCAGAAGCTGGAATCTCAAAAGTAGGAGGCCTCACACTCCTTAATCTCAGATCCTACTATACAGCCATGGTAGTCAAAACAACCTGGTACTGGCACAACAACAGACACATAGACCAATGGGACGGAATTGAGAACTCAGACATAAATCCATCCATCTATGGACAGCTGATCTCTGAAAAAGGGTCAAAGTCCATTAAATGGAGGAAGAGATAGTCTTTTTAACAAATGGTGCTGGCAAAACTGGGTATCCATTTGCAGAAAAGAATTACACAAGATCCATACCTCACACAATACACAAAAACTAATTCAAAATTGATCAAAGACCTAAACATAAAACCTAAAACTATAAAGATCATGGAAGAAAAAATAGGAACAACACTAGAGGCCCTAACATATGACATAAATAGAATACCAAATAAAACTAGAAATGCACAAACAGCAGAAGATAAATTAGATAACTGGGATCTCCTAAAAATTAAAACACTTATGCTCATCCAAAGACTTCACCAAAAAAGAGAAGCTACAGACTGGGGAAAAATTTTTAGCTACAACGTATCCAACAAGGATCTAATCTCTAAAATTTATAGAAAACTTCAACAACTCAACTACAAAAGACAAACCACACAATTAAAAAATGGCAAAGGACATGAACAGAAATTTCACCAAAGACATTCAGGTGGCTGACAAACACATTAAAAGATGTACTCGATCATTAGCCATCAGAGAGATGCAAATCACAACTACAATGAGATACCATCTCACCCTCTGCGACAATGGCACTGATCCAAAAACCAGAAAATAGCAAATGCAGGCAAGGTTGTGGGGAGATTGGCATTCTTATACACTGCTGGTGGGAATGCAAAATGGTACAACCACTAATGGCAAAAAGATGGAAACAACCTAAGTGCCTATCAATGAAACGATGGATAAACAAAGTATGGTATTACACAATGACAAAGAATAATGATGAATCTGTGAAACATCTCAAACATGGATGAAATTTGGCTGAGTAAAATAAGTCAATCACAAAAAGACAACTATTGTATGAGGTCACTATTATAAATAGTCAAGAAAAGGTTTACACACACAAAGAAACATTTTTTGATGGTTACCAGGGGATGGGGAGGGAGAGAAAATCACTAACTAGAGATTAGACATGTGTTAACTTTGGTGAAGGGAAAGGCAGTACACAGTATGGGGCAAGTCAGCACAACATAACCAAGGCAAGGGAAGACATTGAGAGGTAAACAAGAATAAAAGGCAACAAAGGTATATACTATAACATATACAGTCTTGCAACAACAGTAATAACAAACAATAATTTATGAGTGGATACGTAGATATGTGTGCTGAATAAGTGCTGGAGGGCTTATGGGAGTACACCCATGTGCATATGTAGGTTTGACTGTGGATATTTCTACGTACATATTTGTATGTGCTGTATGTCTATTCATATATATAATAGAGCACACAGGGGGCACAGTCATGGAAACAGTCTAGACATAACCACATACCTTGACAGACTGAGTTACTGGGCTTGAAGGCTAAGGACATAGAGTCCCGGGAGATACCTAGGTCAGTTGGCATAACATAGTTCATAAAGAAAACGTTCTGTATCCTACTTTGATGAGTAGTGTCTGGGAGCTCAAAAGCTTGCAAGTGGCCATCTAAGATACAACTATTGGTCTCTTTCCATCTGGAGCAAAGGAGAGTGAAGAAAACCAAAGACTCAAGGAAACCATCCAAAGGACTAATGGACCACATGAACCACAGGCTCCACCAGCCTGAGACCAGAAGAACTAGATGGTGCCTGGCTACCACTACTGACCACTCTGACCAGGGGTCCGATAGAAGGCCTCGGTTAGAGTGGGGAAAAAGAAAAAGTAGAACAAAATTCAAATGAATAAAAAAGACCACATTTACTGGCCTGAGAGAGACTGGAGGAACCCTGGAGACTATGACCCTCAGACACTCTTCTAACTTGTAACTGAAGCCATTCCTGGAGATCACCTTTCAGTCAAATAATAGACAGGCCCATAAATAAACAATAACACCCGTGAAGAATGTGCTTCTTAGAACAATCACCTACATGAGACCAAAAGGACAACATACGTCCAAAAGCAAAGATGAGAAGGCAGGAAGGAGCAGGAAAACTGGACGAATGGAAATGAGGAACTCAGGGTGGTAATGGAGACAGTGCCGACACATTGCAGGGATTGCAACAAATGTCATGCAACAATTTGTGTATAAACTATTGAATGGGAAACTAATTTGCTCTCTAAACCTTCACCTAAAGCACAATAATAATAAAACCTTAACCGCCCCCCCAAAAAAAACTCATTTGTCTTAAAAAATGATGTAAGTAGGGAAATATCATGATCATATGGAAACAAGGGTGGCAGAGGATGTCACCAGCTCACCCTGACACATCACAAGAAAGAGGCTGGAATCTGGGTGCTAAGCCAACTTTCAACAAGTTACCTTGGGAGAATTAGCCTTTCTTCCATACTTCTAGTGCCCCTTTCGTATGCTACGCCCTTTCTCGACCCTCTTCAGAGTCTTAATGTCCCCGTGATCTCTGTTCCCTCACCATGCTTTCAGCAAAGAATCTCTAGTAGTCATTTACACCTACATAAGAAGGTAAGTTACTGGGTGGCATCTTATGTAAATTCCTGGATCATCTATTCGTATTTGTATTTAAATAATGTAAGATGTTTTAGATCTAACTCTGGGCTTAGTTCCCTGGCAAAATAAGACCTGTGTTGATGTCACTCGGGGTCTCAGAGTCCCCGAAAAGTAACACTAAATAAGAAGCACATTCTGCTATCATGAGGTAACCTTGCTGAGACCCTGAAGGTGGGGCAAGTTAAAAACACGCGAGAGCTTTCATGGGAGCCTGCAGAAGAGAGTGGGGAGGAGAAGAGGGGATGATGTCTTCAGAGAACAAGTTAGTACAAACTGAGCCATGCCAATCAACATTTATTGAGCACCCCTGCATGCCCATACCTGCACTGGACATTTGTAGGACTCAAGAAAACCCTGACAAGTTTTGCATTCCCATTGAGACAATAATGTAGAAGTCCCTTAAAAACAGGGAAATAATAGACAACATATATTATAATACCCACAAGTGCAGAAGGAGGGAAGCTGTTCACCCCCAACTCCCATACCATGAAACAATGCTTCTCGGAGTGGAAATGGAGTCCTGTTAGGCTGGGAAGGGGCCATGTGAGGTTGGGAGGGAGGGACACGGGGGTGCCGGGCATCAGAGAAGGCCCACCTTCCTACTCAGGAGAGGGGCTGTACCAAGGCTGCCATGAAGAGAGGGAGGGGAAGGAGTAGAGAAGGCTGCTAAGGGGCTGGTGACTGCACTGCAGGAGGAGCAGCCCAAAGAACTGAGATAGGGTAGTTAAAGAAGGAAGTACGAAGATAATCTTCAGTTAACAGAGAGACTGTCCTGTGAAAGAGGGAGGCTCTGCCAGGAGGAATTTGGACTACTGGGTGGAAGCAATAGGGACTAGGTTTCAGCCTATTGGGAGCTAGTGAGCTCCTAAAAAAAATAACAAAACCATGTGTGTCAGAGTAGAATTGTGCTCCACAGGGTTTTCAATCGCTGGTTTTTTGGAAATAGATCACCAGGGCTTCCAAGGCTCCTCTGAGTGGACTAACTGCCAATCTTTCCGTTAGTAAACAAAAAACAAAAAAACCCATTGCTGTTGAGTTGATTCCGAATCATAGTGACCCTATAGGACAGAGTAGAACTGCCCCATAGGGTTTCCAAGGAGCAGCTGGTGGATTTGAACTGCTGACCTTTTGGTTA
>NW_004444079.1:1923188-1955611 GCF_000243295.1 Trichechus manatus latirostris | reverse complement strand
AGGACAGAGTAGAACTGCCCCATAGGGTTTCCAAGGAGCAGCTGGTGGATTTGAACTGCTGACCTTTTGGTTAGCAGCTGAGCTCTTAACCACTGCGGCACCAGGGCTTCTTTTCAGTTAGTAGCCAAGTGCTTAACCATTTGGGTCATCCTAGCACTGGAGATATTTTAACAGAGCTGAATATGAGTTCCACATGAGCAGCAGCTCAGACAGGTTTGATCCCTGCTATATGCTCAGTACCTAGATATTATCTGGCAAATAGTAGATTCTTAATAAATATTTAGTAAATATTTATTTGTTGAATGCCCTTCTGTCAAGGCTAGAAAAGGGAAGTTAGATTAAATAGCATGAAGGCAGAGCTCCAGCCATAAATCTTTAGAAGCAACGACTATATCGAGCCATTGTACTGTGGTTTGTTTGTTTTTTCGGGGGGGAGGGAGGGCATGATCTCTTTGTAATCTATAACTAAGGAATTCAGTAAAGAACAGGCCACTTCCAGTTAAAGATGGCAAGCTGAACTCCTCTTAGTTCACACTCTCTCCAAACTCCATGGAAATGACAGTAAAGATTTTTCTTTTTTTTTTAATGGCATAAGCCTGTCATTGAAGGTAAAACGCAGATGGAGAGTTCAAAATAAAGATGGTGTATTGAACACACACACAATTAATTTTGCTTTTTTTGAAAACCCGACTAAAGTGACTGTACCAGTATCAGTTGCCATTGCGTTGATTCTGACTCATGGTGACCCCACGTGCGTCACAGTAGAACTGGGCTCTATAGGGTTTTCAAGGATTGATTTTTCAGAAGTAGATCACCAGTCCTTTCTTCTGAGGCACCTCTGGGTGGACTCTAACCACCAACCTTTCGGTTAGCAGCCAAGTACGTTAACCGCTTGTGCCACCCAGGGCACCTAAAGTGACTGTAAAGGAATTTTTTTTTTTTTTTTAAGTTAGAAACCCAAAAGGTGGAGAGAGTAGGAGACAATAGCAGCAAAAGTTTAGAAGCTGGAAAGTAATAAATGAGTGGACTTAGCAGACTGGGAAAAACTGAAGCCTAAACCAAAAGAGACGAAAGCTAAAAATCAATCCAATTTTTTACCCTCAAATCCTTCTAAGGTCTCAAGTATTGGTGATGTTAGCTATCTCTGGAAGTACAGTGAGGGAGGGACCTAGACTAAGGAGAATTAGTTGAAAACCAAGAAGTTTGATCCTTGGATCCCCTCCTCAAATCTCTGTAGGTGGAATAATTGTCTCTTCCCCTTGCTAGTAGAAGGTGGAGGTCTACTCTTGGAAACAGAGGATCTCAGGATTGGGGGATACCAGGCTGAAGATGGGGATACCATGCTGAAAAACAGGGGATGAAATGAACTTATGCATATACGATGCTGAGACCTTTGCATCTCTCTTCTCTGAGTGCAGGCAGCCAAGTCTTTACCCTCCAGGCAGGGGACTGGAAGAGTTTTCTCTGAGGAGTCTGACCAACTCAAGAGGAGTTTCTCCAACTAAACAGCCAATCACTTTACAGGAATCTCACAGTCAACAAGTCTCACTCATTCACAAAGAGCTTCCAATCAGCATTTGTCCCCAGCTCTTAAATAGAGAGGGCAACGGTGGTTCAGTGGTAGAATTCTAACCTCCCATGTGGGAGACCTGGGTTCCATTCCCAGCCAATACACCTCATGCAGCCACCAACTGGCTGTCAGTGAAAGGCTTGTGTGTTGCTATGATGCTGAACAGGTTTCAGCAGAGCTTCCAGACTAAAAGACAGACTAGGAAGAAAGGCCTGGTGATCTACTTCTGAAAATGAGCCATTGAAAACCCTAAGGACCACAGCAATCTGATCCTCAACTGATCATGGGGATGGTGCAAGACCAGGCAAGGTTTTATTCCATTGTCCATGTGGTCTTTCTGAGTGCAGGGCCGACTCCACAGCAGCTGACAACTACTTAAATAGGAGCTGACAATCAAAGATTACTACTTATATGTGGAAAATCACTAACATGAAAGATAGGGTCCAAAACAAACTGAGAAAAGCAATCTAGCAGAAATAAGTAGTATGCAGGAAGAAGAATATTTAAAAAAAAAAATATCATTAGTATCCTGAGAGAGTTAAGTGAAGATAATTGCATGAAATAAGAAATCGATGCTATAAAAAAGAACAAAAAAAGAGCTCTTGAAAATTAAAAATATGATAGCAGAAATGAAAAATTCAATAGAGGCATGAGAAGATAAAGTTTAGGAAATCTCCCAGAAAGTAGAACAAAGAAGACAAAAAGAAAAAAGAAAAGGTAAGAAAATTAGAGAAGCAGTCCAGGAGATCTTTTAGACGAATAGAAGGATTTCCAGAAAACAGAAAGGAGGAAGTCCTAAGCTAACTTAAGAAAAATACTGGGCCTGAAGGACATGAGTTTTCAGACCGAAAAGGCCCACCAACTGCCCCAAATACTGAAAAAATAACCCACACTAAGACACAACATTGTGATATTTCAGAACACTGGGAAAAGATTCTATAAGCTTCCAGAGAGGGGGAGGGGAACCGAAGAAAACAGTCTCTTACAAAAGATCAGACGTCAAAACAACATCTTTATAGGCATAATCATGTAAATATGGATTTAACAGAAATTACAATGTAGATAGTCAGGATGGGAGGATGAGAAATGTGTGTGCGTGCAAGCATGCGTGCATGCGTGCGTGTGTGTGTGTGTGTGTGTGTGTGTGTGATAGGGAGACAGGAGGGAAAGGAAGAGAGCCAAATCCTTATTCTACAGAGTGGACAGTCAATAGATAATGCCCAAAATGGAAAAACAGACAAGTAGCAATATAAGCACGTTTTAAAGCGATGTGGAGGTAAATATCAAAAGAATTAGCTAAAATTGTTGGAAGTATTTACCTCTAGGGAATGGTTGCTTCTATCTGGGGTGGGGGTCAGGGTGATAACGAAGGGATTGCTGGGAGTTTTGTTTGGTTTTTATTAAAAAACACTATAGAATTATGTGCATGTATAACCTTGGTAAAAATAAAAAATGTAAAACAAAAAAAAGTGTTGAGTACATTCTTTTGTTATATTGTTATACATTTTTTTTGTCTGTAATCTTTCATAATGAAAACATTTTAAAGAAACACCCCCAGACTTGATGATATCAGAGGAGACAGGGATTTCTGTGTGCTGGAGCTATCAAGAAGACTTTTTAGGGTGGGCTTCTTTAACTGAGTATTGAGGGTAGATGGGAGTTATACGAGCAGAAGGGAAGTGGGAGGATGTTTTGGGAGAAGGGGACCACGAAAGCAAAGGCTCAGAGGGGTTCTGAGTTAGGTGTGTTTACTGTGCCCCTTAGGTCCCTGGGTGGTTCAAAAACGGTTGGTTCTCAACTACTAACCTAAAGATTTGTGGTTTGAAAAAAGACCGGACTTAAAGGTCTGACTGGGACTGCAGGAACCCCAGAAAGCACGGCCCCCGGATTCTCTATCAACCCAGAACTAAAACCATTCCCGAGGCCAACTCTTTAGACAAAGATTAGACTGGACTGTGGGATATAAAATGATACTCATGAAGAGTGTGCTTCTTAGCTCAAGTAGATACATGAGACTAAATGGGCAGCTCCTGTCTGGAGGTGAGAAGGGAAGGCAGAGAGGGTCAGGAGCTGGTTGAATGGACATGGGAAATCCGGGGTGGAAAGGAGGAGTGTGCTGTCACACTGTAAGGAGAGCAATTAGGATCACATAACAATGTATGTGTAAATTTTTGTATAAGAGACTAACCTGAAATATAAACTTTCATTTAAACTACAACAATAAACAAAAAATAAATAAATAAAAAGATTAGTGGAGGTTAGGAGATAAAAGCTTTGGAGTTATGGGGGAAAAAAAAGATTGGTGGTTTGAACCCACCCAGGAGCACCTCAGCTTCCATAAAGACTGCAGCCAAGAAAACCCTATGGAGCAGTTCTTCTCTGCAACACATGAGGTTGCCATGCATTGGAATCAACTTGAGAACAATGGGCTTGGTTTTTCTTTTTTAGTACGTTTTTTGTCCCTGGTGGTGCAAATAAATGGTTAACCTGCCCGGCTGCTAACCGAAAGGTTGGCATGTCTAATCTACCCAGAGGCACTTTGGAAGAAAGTCTTGGTGATGTACTTTGGAAAAATCAGCACTTGAAAATCCTATGGAGCACAGTTCTACTCTGGCACACATGGGATCATCATGAGTTGGAGTCGACTTGACAGTAACTGGTTTTAGTATGTCGTTTGTTTTAATAGGGTGAAATGTGCACCCTTGCTTTGCTCACAGATGGAAAATGAAGTGGAACGTGAGGAAGATTGAAAGCCAGGCAGAGGAATCTTAACTGGGGCTCTGGGAGTGACTGGATGACAGCTGTCCCTTGCGGAGATGAGCTTCCCTGGCCATGAGCAGGAAGGAGTAATGGGAGCTAGAGGCAGGAAACCAGCCATCGGCTATTGAAGAAAAGAAATGATGGGGCTTAGGTGGTGGCAGTGGACATGGAAGGAGGGGAAGGATGAAAGAAAAGGAGCTGGTGGTGACTAGAGGTGAGGGACAGAGGGAAGAGTCCAAGGTGATGGTGATTGTGGGTGTGGGAGAGGGATGGGGTCATGGGGAGAAATGGGGACACAAGGAGAGGGGGTGGTGTAGGGGATCTGGGGTGGGTTTTGGAAGTAAGAGGTGGCAGTGGGACCTGCAAGCAGAAAGGACTGTTGGTAGTTGGGAGACAGGAGGAACTGCAGTTCTAGAGAACTCCAAGATGATGGAACAGCCTCACTCAGACCTGTGAGATAGGTGAGGGCTGAATGATATTCCATCGTGTGTAGATACTACATTTTGTTTATCCATTCATATGCTGAGGGCCACTTGGGTTGTTTCTACCTTTTGGGTATTGTGAATAATGCTGCAATCAACATCGATGTACAAAGGGCAGATTTATTATGCCCATTTTACCAATGAGGAAACTGAGGCTCCCAAGAAGTGAAATGACTTACCCCATGGGCACATGATCAGAACTGTGGTCTTTTGCCTCCTAATTCCATGATTTTCCCCCAAACCCCCCCGTCAGTGATAAGACTATCCATTCTGAAGGAGGCATGTAGAGGGACAAGAGCTGAGGACCCAGGGGTTGAATACCCCTGGTAGGGGCAGGAGAGGCAGAGGAAAAGAGATCAGGCAAAGGGGCAAGGGAAGAAGTGGCTAGTATAGATGGAGGAGAAAGCACTGGGTTCAAGATGATGTTAAAAAAACAAAAACAGCAATACAAGGTGTATTGAGCTCAGGTCCAGTGCCAGGCCCTGTGCTCAGCTCTTATCTCATTTAATCCTTGCGACAACTATACAAAATAGGTGAAATACAAATGAGGAAATGGAAATTAGCCTTTTCCAAGGTCATTTCATCAGTAAGTAGTGGAGCCAGGATTTGAACTCAAGCATCTAACTCGGAGACCTGGAATCCCAATTCTGCTCTGCTGCGAGCCATGTGCTGGCCAGCCTAGGGGGCAGGGGACAGGAGCAGTGGTTTTTTTTTCATTTTTTAATTAAACATTTTTGGTATTAAAAAGATAAGAAGCCCTGGTGGCACAGTGGTTAAAAAGACAGATTAAAAAAAATTTTTTTTTAAACCATTTACCCAAAGTAGCTCATGCTCATTAAAAAAAATGTAACACATAAACCAGAGACTTCATCAGCCTGAGACCAGAAGAACTAGATGGTGCCCGGCTACCACCAATGAACGTCCTGACAGGGAACACAATACAGGGTCCCTGATGGAACAGTAGAAGGATGGGATGTAGAACTCGAATTCTAGTAAGAAGACCAGACTTAATGGTCTGACTGAGACTGGAGGCGCCCCAGAAGTCATGGCCCCTGGTCTCTCTATCAGCCCAGAACTAAAACAATTTCTGAGGCCAACTCTTCAGACAGGAATTGGACTAGACTGTGGGACATAAAGTGATATTCGTGAGGAGTGTGCCTCTTAGTCAAGTAGATACAAGAGACCAAAGGGGCGGCTTCTGTCCAGAGGTGAGATGGGAAGGCAGGGAGAGTTAGGAGCTGGTTGAATGTTTATGGGGAATCAGGGGCGGAGGGGAAGAGTGTGCTGTCGCAGAATGGGGTGAGGGGTTGGGGTCTCATAACAATGTGTGTAAAAAAAAATTCTGTATGGGAGACTAACCTGATATGTAAACTTCATTTAATTATAACAATAAAAAAATTTTTTTAAAAAATGTAAATCATTTCTGAAAGACCAGGAGACTTCCCCACCCACACTTCATGTACTCAATGAGTGTAGGAACATGGCTGCCTAGGACCTCAGACTTCAGCTGGGGACCTTTGGTAAGTTTCAGGAAGGCTACCAGCCCTTGGAATGGTGTGCAAAAGTTTGAGTATCTGTATATTTTGTAGCTTCTTGACCCCTCAAAAGTTGAAGAGCCACTGATGCTGCAGGTGGCCTGGCCTGCTCTGGGGGGGTGGGGGCAGCCTGTGCAGAGAGAGGGAGCGTGTGTGACAGCACTTATATGTCAATGTGTGTTGTGAGAGCTTGTGTATCAATGTGTGTGTGTGCCTGTGTGAGTTTCATTGTGTGACTAATTGTGTGTGGGCCTTGTTTGAGATTGAGTCTTCAAGCAGCTAGTTGTATACGTGGGTGCCTGTAAATAAATGGGTGTATGTGTGCAGATGTGTGTGTGTTAGTGTGTGCATGTATGTGAGTTTGTATATGGACGAAGGTATGAGGCTATGTTTGTGGTTATGAATTGTGTGTCTGAGGGCAGGTAGTTGGTGTGTGGCCATGCTGATGTATGGATGTGTGCATGTGTGAAGATGTGTATGTGTGTATATTCTTTGTGTATATTCAGAGCGCGTGCATAAGAGTTTGTGGATGGGATGTGAGGATTATGTCTGTGGTTATGAATTATGTATCTGGGGGCAGGTAGTTTGTGTATGGCTGTGCCTGTGTACGGATGTGTGCAGATGTGTGTGTGTATTGTGTGTGTTGGTGTGTGTGTGCAAATGAGTTTTATGTGAATGGAAGTGTAGGATGTAAATTTTGTGACTGTGGATCATGTAGAGAGGGCAGATGTCTATAAACGTGTAAATGTAGGTGAATTAGTCTGTGGATGGAGATGTGTGTGGTTATGAATCTGTGTCTGGGGGCAGGTAGATTGTGTGGATGGTGAAAGGGGTAGTGGTGCCCATGTGTGAATGAGTGCAGGTCTGTATACCTGTGTCTGCCTGTGTGTGTGTGTGTGTGTGTGTGTGTGTGTGTGCTCCATGTGTGCTGCGGAGGAGGGACATCAGAACTCCTTGCTGTATCCTCCCATGCCAGTTCCCCCAAAGCCCTCAGATCCTGTTCCCATTTGAGTCTGGAACAGCAAGTTAGAGAGCTATGCGAACATCCTTTCATCTGCCTGTTGCAGGCTGGAGAGCAGTGACAAGAAAATGTGCTTGTTTATACCCAAATATCTTAATAACTGGCAATTTCACGTGGGTGCCGGGGAGGGGCGGGGCCAGGTAGCATTCAACTTGAAGGACACTCAGATATGTTACACTGAATGTGAAAGTTGAACTGTGAGCTCAGCCAGCGATCCAGTGCTGGAGACAGCCTCCCAGGCCCCTGACAAGATAGGGAACACCATTTCCTTATTCACTCCCTTTTTTCTTGCATGGCTTTGAGCAGAGCCTTGGAATAACATTAATTTATCTAATGCATGCACGCCGCAAGTTACTTTTTTAATTATTATGATCAAAATATTGCTTAAAAACTGACACCAGCTGCATGTGTTTCTGTCAGCGATCATAATTGCAATTGTAAATTGGGGAGCAGCTCAGCGCCGGGAGCTTCTCTGAGTAACGGCCCCAATACCATTATGGAGAAGTGGATAAAAATAAACCCGCAGAACGTGCGGCAAAAATAAGCCAGCGCGAGTTAAAAGGATAATTAGCAGAGCCGAAAGGAAGCCGGGACGCTCGCCAGCACCAAGGCTCGCGGGGGCGGGGGCTGTGTCAGGGGCTGGCCGGCGACTGGCGGGAGGTTGGGGAACAGTCGCAGGCGGAGGAGGGGGAGGAAGAGGGCGTGCGGGAAAACTGAAAAAGGAGAAGGTAGGAAGGATGGAACGACCCTGCCCAAGGCATCAAGCCTGTGATCTTGGACAGGTGGGGTTCCCTCTCTGGGCCCCAGTTTTTCCCTCCATAAAATGGAGACAATAAAAACACCAGGAGCGGCTCAAACCATGTGATGCATGTGGAAGTTTTTCGAAAACCCACAAATTCCATGTGTAAGTAACGGGATTATTATTAACAAAGCCAAGAAGACCGGGTGGTTTTTGTTTGTTTTGTTTTAACCATGCGGGTCACAACTGTCTGATTTTAAAAGGAGCCTTCAGGTCTAGGACAAGAAGGCCTTCTCAGACCATCCGGGTTGACAGCCGCAAGGCTCGGAGTTCTCTTTGCATTTATTCATTCATTTGACAATGTTTCTCAAGCACTCTATATGTTCCAGGGCCCATTCCAGGCATCAGGGATACAGCAGTGAGCACAACAGAGAGCCCTGCCTCTGTGGGGCTTACATTCTAGTGGGGGAGCCAATACACAATATACTAAGTAAGCAATGGAATAACATAGAAGTGAATTATATGGCATATTAGAAGCTGATACGTTTTAATTGTGTGACTTTGGGCAATTTACTTAACCCCCTGTACAGCCTAACTTTTTGACCTAATGGCACATGTCATTATCATCATAGGGTCATAGTAGTAATAATGTTGTTAGTTGTTGTGGAACGAGCTTCAACTTACGGTGACCCCATATACAACGTAACAAAATGTTGCCCAGTTCTGCACATCTTTATGATTGCTGGTATGCCTAAACCCATTGTTTTGGTTATTGTGCAGTGTCTTCCAACCTAGGGGGCTCATCTGCCAGGACTATCAGACGATATTCTATTGTGATCCATAGGGTGTGTGCGTATGTTTTTAAATAATTTATTTTATTTTTGTTGTTGAGAATATACACAACAAAACATACACCATTTCAACAGTTTCTATGTGTATAATTCAATGATATTGATTACATTCTCCCAGTTGTGCAACCATTCTCATCCTCCTTTTCTGAGGTTTTCCTCCCCCATTAACATAAGCTCACCGCCCGCTAAGACTTCTCCACCCTCTTCTTCCTCTCCTCTCCCCTCCCTCTGGTCTAAGGATCCTGTCTGATCTTCGGAGTTGCTGTTGTCAATTTGATACTACTATATAGACAGATCTTAAAAGAACATAATACTCAAGGCAGACATTCTTTACTAGCTAAGCTACACTACTACTGTTTGGTTTGAAGAAGACTTCAGGGACATTTTTGGTTTAAAGTTTAAAGATGATCTCAGGACAGTAGTTTCGGGGGTTCATCCAGCCTCCATGGCTCTAGAGAATCTGGAGTCCATGAGAATCTGAAGTTCTGTTCTGCATTTTCCCACTTTTGATCAGATTTCTTCTATAGAATCTTATTTTTTTAGGTCATGCATTTTTTTATAGCTTTTTTAAAATTGTGCTTTAGTTTCTCATTAAACAATTAACACACATACTGTTTTGTGACATTGGTTGCCAACCCCACAATGTGTCAACGCTCTCCGCTTTTTGACCTTGTGTTCCCCATTACTAGCTTTCCTGTCCCCTCCTGCCTATTCATCCTTGCCCCTGGGCTGGTGTGCCCATTTACTCTCTTTTTTTATGGGCCTTTCCAATCTTTGGCTGAAGGCTGAACCTCAGGAGTGACTTCAGTACTGAGTTAAAAGGGTGTCTGGGGGCCATACTCTTGGGGTTTCTCCAGTCTCTGTCAGACCAGTAAGTCTGGTCTTCTTTTGTAAGTTAGAATTTTGTTCTGCAGTTTTCTCCAGCTCTGTCCAGGACCCTCTATTGTGATCCCTGTCAGAGCAGTTGGTGGCGGTAGCTGGGCACCATCTAGCTGTGCTGGACTCAGTGTAGTGGAGGCTGTGGTAGTTGTGGTCCTTTAGTCCTCTGGACTAATCTTTCCCTTTTGTCTTTGGTTTTCTTCATTCTCCCTTGCTCCAGACAGGGAGGGACCAGTGGAGTACCTTAGATGGCCGCTCATAAGCTTTTAAGACCCCAGACACTACTCACCAAAGTAAGATGTAGAACATTTTCTTTATAAACTGTGCTATGCCAGTTGAGCTAGGTGTCCCCTGGAGAATTCTTCTATAGAATCTTTGAACAAAATGCTGTGTAAGTGTAGCCAGGCACCATCTAGTTCTTCTAGTCTCATGGCAAAGGAGGCAGTTGTTCATGGAGGCAATTAGCCACACATCGATTTTCTTCTCCTATTCCTGACTCTCCTTCTTCCTCGGTTGCTCCAGGTGAATAAAGACCAATTTTTGTGCCTTGGGTGGCCTCTCGCAAGCTTTTAAGACCCCAGGCACTACACAGCAAACTAGGAGGTAGAACAGAAGCACTAAACACGTTATTAGGCCAATTAACTGATCCATAGAGTTTTCATTGGTTAATTTTTGGAAGGAAATTGGCAGGCCTTTCTTCCTAGTCTGTCTTAGTCTGGAAGTTCTACTGAAACCTGTCCACCATGGGTGACCCTGCTGGTATTTGAAGTACTGGCAGCATAGCTTCCAGCTTCACAGCAACATGTAAGCCACCACTATAACAAACTGACAGAAGGGTGGTAGAGTAATAATAATAGCTAGAGCTTATGGAGCTCCAACTATGTGCCAGACTCCATTCTAAGCACTTGTGTATATTAAATTATTTAATCCTCATAACAAGTCTTTGAGGCAAGAAGATGATAGTATTTTTAAGGCTCATAGGGTATACCCAAAAAGCTGCCACCCTGTGGCTGAGAAGAATGGTATGTTATTACTCCTGTAACCTATTTACCTCATGTCTCTCTGAGTGTGAATTTCCACATCTGAGAAATGGGGGCAATACTAGTGCCTACCTCACAGTTTATTGAGAAAATGCCTGTGAGTGCTTAGCACAGTGCTTGGCACGTAGTTAATGTTCAAGATATGCTTGCTTACTCAAAAGGTCAGCGAAGAAACTTAAGTAACAGTGAGTTCACATTAATGGTGGAGGAATAATTTGGAAAAGGAGGGTGAGAATGGTTGCACAACTGGAAGAATGTAATCAATATCACTGAATTGTACATGTAGAAATTATTAAAGTGGTGTATGTTTGGCTGTGTACGTGGTCAACAAGGACAACAAAAATATATTACATTATTTAAAAATATATATATATGCTTGCTTTTTTGTTAACAACCAGTAAGCCTTTGGCAGGGGAGAGTCTGGGAGCTAGCTGGGGACAGAGCGAGGGGAACTCCCACCCAGCTTATATGTTAACCCGGTTAACCACAGAGCTGATAGAGCTGAGAATGGAGGTCACTGAGGGTGCATAGCCTGTGAGGGAGACTTCATGAGGGACAGGCTTTTGTTTCTGGGCTGGTGTCAAATAAAAAACTTAGTTAAGGGGGGACTTTATTTGAAAAGATTATTGCAGTAGGGAGAACAAAAATACCTCAAAGGTCAGACAAAGGGCTTTTTTCTTATAATACCAGTCGATTCTGACTAATGGCAACCTCACATGTGTCAGAGTAGACTTGTGCTCCGTAGAGTTTTCAATGGCTGATTTTTCAGAAGTAGATCACCAGGCCTTTCTTCTGAGGCACTTCTGGGTAGACTTAAGCCTCCAACCTTTTGGTTAGCAACCGAGCACTTTAACTGCTTGCAAGGCTGTGGGGGAGTGGGATGAGCAGGTGTCCCAAACAGTCAGCTGATTCTTGGGAGGGGCCGTTAAGGAGAGGCTATTCTAAGTTTTGATGCTGGCTCAGGCTGAGATGGCTCCAAGTTCAGGGAAGAGAAGGCATTTTGTCCAGATTGGTCAGTGGAGACAAACAGTTCAGCTAATCATTAATGGAGCAAAGATTGGCAATTTGTGGCGTCCATGTCAGGTCTTGTCATAGGTAAACAAGGGGTCATCCTCTAGGCTTCTCTAAGTCTTACAGGGAGGGGTAGTTCTTTGCTATGAGCTATTTCCTGCAACTCAAAAGGGTGGAGAATTTCTTTTCTGTTTCTGTTTTCCAGGAGTGCAGGGCTCAGGTCAAGTTCAACACTGTCCCTGGCCACTGTGCCTGGGATGGAATTGAAGAGCCAACTTGGCCCCTGCCTTGGGAGTCGTCAAGCCAGGAGAAGGGAGTGCTTTGGAGCCCTGGATCTGGCTAGAAAGAGAGGCAATTGGGTAAGGTGGAGGCCATGTTGCTGGGCAGCTCACAGCTTGCTTGGCCTCCCTCCCCACCTACTCCTGAGTAGACATTGCGGGTTGGAAACTCAGGGGTCTAGGCGTCCCCGGACCATCCTCTCTGTTTGCTACGTGGAGCTTCCCTGAACAATAAGGAGAGGAAAGGCCCATCCCCCTGGGCCAGAGCAGAGAATGGAGGTGGGTGCTTGGGAGCCTGGGCCCTGGTCCCCACAGAGGCAAGCTTACCCACAGCTCTGCCCAGTAGGAGAGAAGCTTTACTTTAGCCCTCTCCCCAGCTGCCCTATGGCAAGATCTGCAGGGAGTGGGCCCTGCTGCGTGCTTCTGTGGTTGTGGCATGCAGTGAGGCCATGCTGGGTCTGGAGGTCAGATGGAGGGGGGCCCACTTTGTCTACAGCCTGTGAGCGAGGCCAGCTGCCTCTCCCCACTGTCATTGTGCAGTTCTTGCTGTGCCAATTCTGGGCTGTTTCCAGGGGTGATGGATGCCTCCCTGCAGGGAGAGGGCAGAGAGAGGCCTCTCCCCTGTGCACTGCCTGCTCTTTCTCCCTAGCTTGAGCCAGTCCTGCCTTGCCCTGCATCCGCTTCCCAGCTCCCGGGCAGAGGATGCGCCACCCCTCTGTCTCAGGGTGACTCCCTAATGACTATAATCAGGGTGTCTGCTGAGAGGCGAGGGAGGGACAGTGAGCTGAGAGTGCTCTCCCCAGCCACCCAGTCCATTAGCGGAGCAGCGCCTGTCACAGCCACAGGAAGCAGGTGAACATGTGCCTGCCCGACCACAGAGGCAGGCTTGAGGCCAGGCAGGAAGAACTAAGAAGGGACGGGGGAGGGCGCCCTTGTCTACTCCACTGTCTTCTTCCTCTCCTCTCCCCTCCCCTCCCTCTGGTCTACTGCTCACCGGCTCGGCTGTAATTATAAATGGTTTGACAACTTTAGGCCAGGCCCTGTAATTAAAAATAAAGAGGAAGACAGGCAGCATTGTCTCCTAACGATGCTTTGAATTGGTGCAGTTAATTTCAACGGGGCCTAGCCTGTGCCTTGGAGGAGGGAATTCCAGAATTGGGGCTCTATCTGGCATCCCCTGGAACACCCAGCCAGCCCATTTACCCGTCGGGCTCCCCATTCCACTGAGAGCGCCTCAGGACAGGGGCTGCGGGCCGTGGCTTATGTTTATTTATTTTTATCCCTAGTGCTTGGCACGTGGGAAGCACTTCATAAAACTGTGGGATGAACCAAGGAGTAAGTGGCCTTCTGCTGTGAAGAAGACCTAAAGAGCGTGAGCCTCTCTGCCCTGGAGAATTCTCACCCTTAGAATCATACCTTTGGGTGAAGATATTTCTCTAGTTGAGGGTGGTCTCTTGTAGGGACCAGGAAGAAGGCCTCTCAGACTGGCTCAAGTGACAAGAAGTGTACTCAAAGGGCAAGGAGGGCTCATGGACGCCACAGGGCAGGAAGAGGATAACAGCTGGACCACTCGGAAGATGGAATAGGGAAACCCCGGGGAACCAGAAGCCCTCCGTCCCCCAAGGGCCTCCCCAGCAGGGAACACTCCTCTCCTTGGGCTCTCCCACCCCCTCAGAGGGAGGGGGCAGCTTCTCCCTTTTAACTTCAGCCCTGGCTGCTGTTAAGCCCTTTCTCTGGCTTTCTTAGTGCCTCCCAAGACAGATTGGTATTTTCAATTTTAACTGTATTTTTTAAAAGATGGGAAATAGGAATAGAAAATAAAAACAGCAGAATCCGTTTTCCAAAGGGCAGATTTCTAATGCTATGAATCCTGGTAGAAGCATAAACTTATTTTTTAAAATTCCTCATCATCCAAGAACCACACTCTGGCCTCCCAAGAGCTGGGACAGCTCTGCCCCTGTCCCCCTGAGGTACCTATGGTAGAAGCCACAGAAGCAGAATTGCCCCAGTCTTTTGGGGGAGCCCTTAGAACAGAGCCTGGTACATAGTGGGGGCTCAGTAAAGATATGCCATCCTGTTTTCCACCAAGTGGAACAGTTAGGCAGGGTATCTTGCTTTTTCCTATCAACTGCCATGGAGGTGACAGTGACTCACGGTGACCCCATGTGTGTCAGAGTAGAACTGTGCTTCACAGGATTTTTAACGGCTGATTTTTTGGAGTAGATCCCCAGGCCTTTCTTCTGAGGTGCCACTGGATGGACTCGAACCTCAAACCTTTTGGTTAGCAGCTGAGCATGTTAACCACTTGTACTACCCAGGGACTCCTGTTCTCTCCTGTCATTGCTGGTGCCACCAAGTTGATTTCAACCCATAACCACCCCACATGACAGAGTAGAACTGCCCCATAGAATTTCTTAGGATGTAATCTTTATGGAAGGAATCTTAATGGCGCAGTGGTTAAGAGCTTGGTTGCTAACTGAAAGGTTGGTGGTTTGTTTGAACCCACCAGCTGCTCTGTGGGAAGAAGATGTGGCAGTCTGCTTCCGTAAAGATTACAGCTTTGGAAACCCTATGGACAATTTCTACTCTGTCCTATGCGGTTGCTAGGAGTCAACTCGACGGCAATGTTTTGTTTTGTTTTTTAAATCTTTGCGGAAGCAGATCACCAGGTCTTTCTCCTGCAGAGCCGATGATGGGTGGGTTCAAACCGTCAACCTTTTGGTTAGCTGCCAAGCACTTAACCGTTGCGCCACCAGGTCTCCTTACCTATTCCCTCCTCAGAGAAACAAAACAAACCCTCAAAACACAAATCTTTTTATAAATCAAGTCTCTTGGGTCTAAACCTTCCCTCTCCCCCTCCTCCAACCCCCAAGCCTCAACCCTCGACATCCATTCCTAAATCTTGCCAGTTCCGTAAGAGGCTGAATAATGTTTTTGAAATATTAAACCAGTGTTCCTGTTGCCTGGTGGCCCCGCACCCACACCCACTGAGTCAATTGCATTCGATGCCTTCGGGGAGGGTGGTTGCAGCCTAGAACAAAGAAGTCAATTGATTTCCTGGATGGATTTTTTAACTCGTGGCAGATGTAGATACAATAGTCTAAGAGCAAAGCAAGAGCTTTGATTTGCAAGAGCTACAACTTAAGAGACAAACAGTTTTGCTTTACATTCCAAAAGGGCTTTGCTTAAACTGAGGACTGATCACTGAATTTTTTAAAGTTAACCGTGGAGTGTATGGGACGTAGTAGATGCTTAAGTTTTGATTAAATTAACCTTTATCCATGTGCAAAAAATCTATGTGACTAAACTTCTATTCTCATGGAATGCTTCTAATATTAGATTCAAGATTTAATTAGTACCAGCAGTTAACATTGGGCTTACATAGCAGTTTACTAGGTGCTGGGCACTGTGCAAAGTGTTTGATATATCTCATTTAATGCTCTCAACAACCTCATAAGGTGGTATCATGGTAATTCCATGTGACAGATGGGCTCTTATAAATTGCCTCATACTACACAGCTGTAACAAATGCCTCTCTCCCTTTAAATCAGCTCGGTCATTTTATTTCCATTGCTACTACTCTAGTCCAGGTTCTTGCACTTGCTCTTCTCTCTGCTAAGAATATCCATTGACACCTTATCTGCTTGGGGAAATCCAACCTCCTTTGTCCTGAAGCTTCCAGGGAGAGGTAATCACTTCCCCTTCCAGGCTAATCCTGTGCACGTTTTAATTTTTGCATATACAAGACTTCACTATAATTGTTTGCTTATGTTGTTGGTCCCTCTTACCGTTTGCTCCAGAATATTGCGTTGTTTTCTTAGCAAATGTTTGGCATATAAACCAAAAAAGCAAACCTATTGCTGTCGAGTCGATTCTGACTCAGAGCGACCCTATAAGGCAGGGTAGAACTGCCCCATAGAGTTTCCAAGGAGTGCCTGGTGGATTCGAACTGCCAACCTTTTAGTTAGCAGCTGTAGCACTTAACCACTACCCCACCAGGGTTTTCTGTTTGGCATATAGCAGGGCTCAATGCTTGACTGTGAAATAAATGACTACATGAATGCATGAATGAAATAGAAAAGTTAGCCATAGAGCAAACTGCCCTATATCCCTGCTCTAAGGCTAACTTTTAAAAAATTTTATTGGTTCCTGGGAACTTGGAGGAGGCCAAAGAAAGGCGAGAGCCAGAGTTTAGAAAGAGCAGTTGGGTAGAATCCTAGGAGGGGATAGAGACCACGAGGAGAGTCTTCGAAGCCCTGTGGCAGTCTGTGCTGTTTCCCTCTGGACCTCACAGAATATACTGCACCAGCAGGGGGCAGACGCAGTAAAGCAGAAGTCGTGCCTATTGGCACTTTTTAGGCGGTGAGAGGGCCTGAGGTCCTGTGACTCACAGCAGCCTCCCCTAGCCCCGCTTCCAGGTTCCTTGCCTGTGGATGTTATCAAGGAAATCCAGCAGTGTCCCCAGTCTGAGAGTGAGGGTTGGTGAAACAAGTCAGGGCTAGCAAGAGGGGAGCAACCCAATAATCAAGATAAACACTATTTTAATGCAATATTTAAAAAAAAACAAAAAAAAACAAATTGGCAAACTCTGGCCCATGGGCCATCTGCCTGGTTTTGTAAATAAAGTTTTATTGGAACCAGGCCCCAGTGAGGTAGTGTGACAGGGTTGTGCAAGTGCAGGATTGGATCTTGTTCCTATATATAATTTTGATATTTTGTTTCTATTTTGGGTTATTAATTTGGATTTTAAAAATAGTGCATTAAAATATTATTATTTTGATTGCTGAGTCTTTTGATGCCCCTTGAATTTTGTGCCTAAGGTGAGTACCTCAGTCTCCTTTAGTCCTGGTTCTAGAAGGTGGGGCCTGTGTCAAAAGGGTAGGGGTGGAGGAGGGCTGCTGTTTGTATACACAATGCCTTTGTGGGACTTAGGAAAAGACACCCCTCTGGGAGGATAAAGCACATAAGGAAGGGCCTTCTCCTCTGGGCTGGCTCTGCGGTTGTGCGAGGCTTGGTGAGTGGCACAGGCTGGGGTTCAGTTCCCATTCATGCCTTCAGTGGACACCTCCGTGCAGAGCAGAGGTAGCCACATCTGAAGAACGGACCACAGGCTACTTCACCCACTGCCAGAGGACAAAGCACCCCTCAGTGGAGGAAGGGGAGAGCCCCTTGCCAGGTGCCGTGATGTTGCATAAACCTCCTCCTGCACATGAAGCATCCTGAGGAGGAGGAAGGGGTGAGGGAAACCAGAGGGGAGTACATCCCTATTAGGCAGTTTGATCTTTGAACTGACTTAGTTTGAATCTGGAACTAGCTGGATGCTGACCAAAGCGACTTAAGTTTTAAATGGGAAGGGTCTCAATTACCTTTACTTGGCAAGATTAACTGTTCCCTATTATCAGTAGAAACGGGGGCTTCAGAACTGTATAAGTTATCTATTGTGTGTTACAAGTTACTCCAAAACTTAGTGGCTTAAAACAGGAATAACTTTATTATCTCTCATGGTTTCTTTGGGCCAGGAATTCAGTCAAGGCACAAGGATAGCTTGTTTCTGCTCCATGAGGGCTGCTGCTGTGGCTGAAAAGCTCAAAGACTGGGGGCTGCAGTCATCTGAAGCTTCACTGGGGCTGGAGGGTCTGCTTCCAGTGGGTCTCCCTCACAAGGCTGGCAAGTTGGTGATGGCTGTTGGTGGAAGGCCTCTGTTCCTTTCCACACGGGCCTCTCCAGAGGGATTCTTGAGTATCCTCGTGACATGGCAGCTGGCTACCTCCAGACAGAGTAAGCAATCAGAGAGAGAGATGAACAGACAGATGATATAAAGAGAGATAGAGAGCCAAATGGAAAACTGTCTTTTTTTTTTTTAACCTGGCCTTGACAGTCACATAGCAACACTTCTGCCACATTCCATTAGTTAGAAGCAAGTCACTAAGTTCAGTCCATATTCAAAGGAAGGGAATTAGACTCCACCTTTTAAAGGAAGGATTGTCAAAAAATTTGAGGACATTTTTTAAAGTCATCACAAGAACTAAGTTAAATTCTATTAAGGAGAGCTAAAGAAAGTCCTATTTCTGCCCATATCAGTTCTGACTATACATATTTAAATCTGAAATATCCAGCCTAAACAATTCTTGGCCAAAGGCCAAAAATGAAGAAGTTGAAGATTTTTACCAATTTCTGCAGTCTGAAATTGATTGAACCTGCAATCAAGATACATTGATAATTACTGGTGATTGGAATGTGAAAGTTGGAAACAAAGAAGGATCCATAGTTGGAAAATAGGGCCTTAGTGATAGAAACGATGCTGGAGATCGCATGACTTCTTCATTGCAAATACCTCTTTTCACCAACATAAATGATGACTATACACGTGGACATCACCAGAAGGAATACACAGGAATAAAATTGACTACATCTGTGGAAAGAGATGATGGAAAAGCTCAATATCATCACTCAGAACATGGCCAGGGGCTGAGTTCAGAACAGACCATCAATTGCTCACATTCAAATTGAAACTGAAGAAAATTAGAATAAGTCCACAAGAGCCGAAGTATGACCTTGAGTATATCCCACCTGAATTTAGAGACCATCTCAAGAATAGATTTGACGCGTTGAACACTAATGACCGAAGACCAGACAAGTTGTGGAGTGACATCAAGGACATCATACATGAAGAAAGCAAGAGGTTATTAAAAAGACAGAAGAGAGAGAAAAGACCAAAATGGATGTCAGAAGAGACTCTGAAACTTGCTCTTGAATGTCAAGCAGCTAAAGCAAAAGGAAGAAATGATGAAGTAAAAGAAATGAACAGAAGATTTGAAAGGTCGGCTCGAGAAGACAACGTAAAGTATTATAATGACATGTGTAAAGACTTGGAGATAGAAAACCAAAAGGGAAGAACATACTTGGCATTTCTCAAGCTGAAAGAGCTGAAGAAAAAATTCAAGACTTGAGTTGTAATATTGAAGGATTCTACTGGGAAAATATTAAATGATGCAGGAAGCTTCAAAAAAAGATGGAAGGAATACACAGTCACTATACCAAAAAGAATTGGTCAACGTTCAACCATTTCAGGGGGTAGCATATGATCAGGGACTGATGGTACTGAAGCAAGAAGTCCAAGCTGCGCTGAAGACATTGTCGAAAAACAAGGCTCCAGGAATTGAGGGAATACCAGCTGAGATGTTTCAGCAAACAGATGTAGTGCTGGAAGTGCTCACTTGTCTATGCCAAGAAATTTGGAAGACAGTTACTTGACCAACCAACTGGAAGAGATCCACAGTAATGCCTATTTCCAGGAAAGGTGATCCAGCCAAATGCAGAAATTATCGAACAATATCATTAATATTACACGCAAGCAAAATTTTGCTGAAGATCATTCAAAAGTGGCTGCAGCAGTATATTTACAGGGAACTGCCAGAAATTCAAGCTGGTTTCAGAAGAGGATGTGGAACCAGGGATATCATTGCTGATGTCAGATGAATCCTGGTTGAAAGCAGAGAATACCAGAGAGATGTTAACTTGCACTTTATTGACTATGCAAAGGCAATCGACTGTGTGGATCATAACACATTATGGATAATATCGCAAAGAATAGGAATTCCAGAACACTTGTGCTCATGAGGAACCTGTACACAGATCAAGAGGCAGTCATCCAAACAGAACAAGGGGATACTGCGCGGTTTAAACTCAGGAAAGGTGTGTGTCAGGGTTGTATCCTTTCGTCATATCTATTCAATCTGTATGCTGAGCAAATAAACCGAGAAGCTGGACTGTGTGAAGAAGAACTCGGCATCAGGATTGGAGAAAGACTCATCAACAACCTGCGTTATGCAGACGACACAACCTTGCTTGCTGAAAGTGAAGAGGACTTGAAGGACTTACTGATGAAGATCAAAGACCACAGCCTTCAGTACAGATTACACCTCAACGTAAAGAAAACAAAAATCCTAACAACTGGACCAATAAGCAACATCATGATAAACGGAGAAAAGATCGAAGTTGTCAAGGATTTCATTTTACTTGGATCCACAATCAACACCTATGGAAGCAGCAGTCACGAAATCAAAAGACACATTACATTGGGCAAATCTGCTGCAAAAGACCTCTTTAAAGTGTTGAAAAGCAAAGATGTCACCTTGAAGACTAAGGTGTGCCTGACCCAAGCCATGGTGTTTTCAATCACCTCATATGCATGCGAAAGCTGGATGATGAATAAGGAAGACCGAAGAAGAACTGATGCCTTTGAATTGTGGGGTTGGTGAAGAATATTGAATATAGCATGGACTGCCAAAAGAATGAAAAGATCTGTCTTGGAAGAAGTACAACCAGAATGCTCCTTAGAAGCAAAGATGTTGAGACTACGTCTCACATACTTTGGGCATGTTATTAGGAGGGATCAGTCCCTAGAGAAAAACATCATATTTGGTAAAGTAGAGGGTCAAAGAAAAAGAGGAAGACCCTCAATGAGATGAATTGACACAGTGGCTGCTAAAACGGGCTCAAGCATAACAACGATCATGAGGATGGTGCAGGACCGGGCAGTGTTTTGTTCTGTTTTACACAGGGTTGCTATGAGTCGGAACCTAACAACCTCAACGGCACTGAACAACAGCAAACAACAAACACTTCTTGAATCTGACATTTTCTTTTCATCTCCACTGCCACTTCCCTTGTATGGGTCACCATTATCTCTCACCAAGACTCTTGTAACGGCCTCATAGCTGTTGGGATTTCTCTGCCTCTGGTCTGTTTTCTACCTTATAAAACCTGATGTCGAGTTGATTCCGACTCATAGCGACTCTATAGGAAGAGTAGAACTGCCCCCTAGGGTTTCCAAGGAGCAGCTGGTGGATTCGAACTGCTGACCTTTTGGTTAACAGCGGAGCTCTTAACCACTGTGCCATCAGGGCTCCAGCCACAGCATATTTTTACTAAAATGCAAACAAACCATTGCACTCCCAAGCTTAAAACTATTCAGTAGCTTCCTTTTTTTTAGTGAGCTATAATTCACATACAATAAAATTCACCATTTTAAAGTATACAATTCAGTGGTTTAAGTAGAACCACAGAGTTGTGCAACCATCACCACTGTCTAATTCCAGAACATTAGCAGTCACTCATCCCTCCTCCCAGCCCCTGGCAACCACCAATCTGCTTTCTGTCTGTATGGATTTGCCTATTCTGGACATTTCATATAAATAGAATCTTGTGGCATTTTGAGTCTGGCCTCTTTCAGTTAACATGTTTTCAAGGTTCAGCCAAGTTGTAACATGTATCAGCATTTCATTCCTTTTGATTGTCACATAGTATTCCATTGTATGGATATGCCACATTTTGTTTATCCATTCATCAGTTGATGGAAATTTGAGTTGTTTCCATTTTTTGACTATTGTGACTAACTTGTACTCATGTACGAGTTTTTGTATGGACATATGTTTTCACTTCTCTTGGGTGTATACCTTGGAGTGGAATTGCTGGATCATATGGTAACTCTATGTTAAACTTTTTGAGGAGCTGCCAAACTGTTTTCCAAAGTGGCTGCACCATTTTACATTCGCTTCAGTAATGCATGAGGGTTCTAATTCTCCATATCCTCACCAGCACTTATTATTTCCCATTTCTTTTTATTATTATTATTTTATCGTACTTTTGGTTCCCATTCAGCAATTTCTACACATAATGTTCAGTGACATTGGTTACATTCTTCAATTTGTGTCAATGTTCTCATTATTTCCGTTCTAGTTGTTGCATTCCCATTATATTTAATCTCACTGCCTCCCAAACTTCTGATCTATTCTTTAGAGTAAGTATACTCCATTTGATCTTACATGGATATATTTTTTAAAAGAGTGTAGTTCTCAAGGGTGAAATTCTTTACTTTTTGAGGTAACCTGCTATTTAGTTGAAAGGTGATTTCAGGGGATAGTTTGTGTTCAAGGTTTACAGACTATCTTAGGGCAATATCCTTGGGGATTTCTCTAGTCTCAATGGGTCCAGTAAGTCTGGATTCTTTGAGATTTTGAAGTTCCGTTCCACATTTTTTTCCCCTTTCTATCAGGATCCATCTATTGTGACCCTCATCAGAATGTTTAGTAGTAGTAGCTGGGCACCATCTTGTTCTTCCCATTTCTTTTTAATTATAGCCATCCTAATGGATGTGAAGGGATAGCTCATTGTGGTTTTGATTGGCATTTCCCTAATGACTAATGATATTGAGCATCTTTTCATGTGCTTAGTGGCCATTTGTATATCTTCTTTGGAGAAATGTCTATCTAAATCCTTTGCCCTTTTAAAAATAGGAGTATTTGTCCTTTTATTGCTGAGTTGTAAGCTTCTTTATATATTATGGATACTAGACCCATAAGGCTTCCTTTTTGTCTACAGGATAAATTCCAATCCCTTTAATCTAGCCTAAAAGGCTCTTCCTGATCTGACCTGGTTTCCATCCGGCTTTATCTCCTTCCAATGCTTCCTTTCACTGCTAAACTTTTTTCACTTCCTTGTCCAGGAAATGTTCTCTCTCATAACTGGGCTTTTGCAGATGCTGTTCCCTTTAGCTATAACGCTATTTCCTTTCTTTCCTGGATAATACTCAATCCTCCACTTAAGTCCCTGCTCTGAGAGCTAAAAAGATGGTGATTGAGGGCAGGTTCCATGCCAGAGTGTAGGTCTGTGTACAGGGCCCAGCTCGAGGGGACATTTGGATTCTTGCTCTTTGATGCTGGTAGTAAGGTGGCAGAAAGAGACTGCAACACCATCCCAGTGATTCTAGAGGGACATGAGTCCCTCAAGGTTAAGTGGGATTTTTTTAAAAAAATAATATTTTGTTGTGTTTTTGGTGAAAGTTTACGCAGCAAATTAGGTTCCCGCTTGACAATTTCTATACAAATTGTTCAGTGACATTAGTTACATTTTGCACAATGTGTCAACATTCTCTTTAATTGCCTTCTAGTTGTTCTGTTTCCAGGGCTCTAGTTTCCCTGCTCCCTTATCTTCTTTGCTTTAGAGTAATTGTTGATCTTTTGGTATTATATAGATGGTTTTTCAATGGAACACCATACTCACAGGTAGTATTCTTTATTTTGTGTGTCAATCTGTTATTTCACTAAAAGGTGACCTCAGCGGATAGTTTTGGTTCAAGGTTTAAAGAGTATCTCAGGGCGAGAGTCCTCGATTCTTGTTGCCAGGTGGAAACCCCAGGTCCTGCTCCGCATGGCTTGTTACAACCAATAAACAAGAGGCCAAGGTGGGAGTTCAGAAATATGCCTTTATTTCGTTAAGCAAAGAAACGTTGAGCAAAGAAGGAGTGATCGGGGCTGTTGCCTCCAAGACTGCTTGCAGGCAGCCTGGGGAGGTGGGCTTTTGCAGAGAGCAGACAAGGAAATGCAAATTCACCACGAATATACAGGACTGACCTTCAAGCAGGCACTCAGGGCTTGGGGATGACTGCATTTTCTCTAGGCAAGAGTTTGATCTCCCAAGATGGAGGAAGAAATTGGGTTTTTTTTTCATTAGCATGTTAAGTCTCCACCCACAGGCAGGGTGCTTACTGTATTTTTCACTTAATAAGCTGATAGGTTACTTGAAGTGTTAAGATGGTGTAGAAAACCTGCGAAAACCAGTTGTGGTCTGCTGTGGCTGTTCTGTGGTTATCTTGTTAAGGACAGTTTCAGAAGGATATTCAGCCTATTCTGCTCAGTGTAGGAGGATAAGCCAGAGCAGGTGTCTCTTAGGAGAATTGGTCTCTGAGGCTCTCTGCCTCAGTCCCAACTGGTCCAGTAAGTCTGAGCTTTTTAAGAATTTGAGTCCTATTCCACATTTTTCTCCCATTCTGTCAGGGTCCAGCTATTGTGGCCCTGATCAAAATGGTCAGTAGTGGTAGCCGAGCACCATCTAGTTCTGGTCTCAGGGTAGATGAGGCCGCGGCTTGTGTAGGCTATTACCTGTAGACTAGTTTCTTCTTTGAGACTTTGGTTTCCTTCTTCTTTTGCTCCTGACAAATACAGACCAATAGCTGTATCTTAGATGGCTGCTCGCAAGCTTTTAAGACCCCAAATGCTACACACCTCACTAGGATGCAGGATATGAACTTTGTGAACTATGTTATACCAGTTGACTGAGTTGACCTATGAGACTAAGGTCCTAAGCCTTCAAACGCACAGAACCAATCTCGCAAGGTGTTTGGTTCTGTCTGAGAAGTATCTGTAACTGTGTCCTCTATGAATATATATGCACGCACACACATTTGTACATACAAGTACTAATAGCTACTTCTATCTGTACATATGAACACACCTGTACCTACCCATACACATATATGCCTGTACACATACATACGTGACCATAGGGTTCGATGGTGTCAAGAAGTGAATTTTGTCCCCCCAAAAATGTGTGTATCAATTTGGCTAGTGATTTAGAAAATAATATTTGGAATCATTATTCCCTGACCTTGAGCATGGAGAAATGTGACCCAGCTGGGGCTGGGCCCTCACAGGGTGACAAAGACACATCAACTGGGCCCTGAGATAGACAATAGATGGGACAATCTCAGACATTATCTTAAGGAAGTTTTCACAGAAGGGCAATCAAACCTAACACGAAAGACTTCCCACTTTTTGTCTTTTTCTATTAGCATTTAGTGAATAGAAATTTGTTGGACCAATGAAGACCCTCCTGACTTGCATAACTGAAACCTGTACCAATGATTGTTAAGAAAGATGATTCAAAATGTAAGATCACAATTTCTAGCCAATCTGTGAAAAGGTGATGCTTTCAGTTATTCTACCCATTTTGTGATGTTAATATATACTGATGATTCTGTAACCTTCCTCGGATTCGGGCAGACATTCTAGCTCTGGCAGCATGCTTGTCCACTTCCCACTTTTATCCTTTCAAACGTATGGCAAATAAAACTTTCTTTTTTGCTTTACTAAACTTTTTTATTTTTTTCCTCTACAACGCTAGGCCATGATTCTCAGTATTGTGTGGTTGCCCTCCATTTTGTGATTGTAATTTTATGTTACAGAGGGTGGGATTGTAACACCCTTACTAAGGTCACATCCCTGATTCAATGTAAAGGGAGTTTCCCTTGTGGCCTGCACCACCTTTTATCTCTCAAGAGATGAAAAGGAAAGGGAAGCGAGCAGAGGGGAGGGACCTTATACCACCAAGAAAGCAGAGCATGTCCTTTGGACCTGAGGTTCCTGCCCCAAGATGCTCCCAGACCAAGGGAAGACTAATGCATTACAAAGACCTTTCTCCAGAGCTGACAGAGAGAGAGAAAGCCTTCCCGGGAGCCCACACCCTGAATTTTTTACTGGACTGTGAGGTAATAAACTTTTCTTTGTTAAAGCCATCCACTTGTATTTCTGTTATAGCTGCACTAGATAACTAAGACAGATGGGATTTTAAAGGTCATTTAGTTCAACTTCCTGCCCCAAAGTTGGAGCACCTCTGCAGCACCTCCATCCAGCTTGTCCCTGAATACCACCAAACGCAGCAAAATCCCTAATCTGAGGATACTCAACATTGCCTTTGGGGAAAGAAGATGGTGTGTTTGTCTGTAGCCATACAGTCCTGGGCTTGAATCCAGGCTTTGCCCTCAGCCATGGGCTCTAGGGCAGGTCTCTTTACACTTTTGTGGACATTAGTTTGTGTGTCTGTTTCAATCTGCAGATTGGGACTTGGTAGTAAAACCCACCTCACAGAATTGTTGTTGAATGGCATGGCGCAGGCACTCAACAATGTTGGTTCCCTTCTCATATTAGAAAATCCTTTCTTATGTTGAGACTAAATCTATTTCCCTCTGAGTTCCAAACGTTAGTCCTGGAGCAACAAGAAACACATCTGTCTTATTCACAACTGTCTGTTTCATATTTGGAGAGAAGTTGTCTGTCCTCTTCAGGATCTCTTCTGCAAACTCAACCTCCCCACTTCCTTCGCGGCGCTGCTCAGGCTCAAGACCTAGGCTGATGCAAGTCTTACCCAGACAAATCCATTCCGTGGGTAATGGCTGGATTATCCACGGTTTTAGGTTATTTCTGTCAGATTGGGAGCCATGTCTGATTCACAACACCTTGTAGCACCCTTTGCACATGGTAAAAAAAAATCGTTTGCTGTAGAGTCAACTAACTTACTGCAGCCCCGTGTGTGTCAGAGTAGAACTCTGTTTCATAGGGTTTTCTATGGCTGATTTTTCAGAAGTGGCCTTTCTTCTGAGGCACCTCTGGGCGAACTCGAACCTTTAACCTAAATAGCCAGTAAATATTTGTTGACTAAACCTACCTCCCTTGTTCTGAGTGAGTGAGTATTTCAGCCCTGAGTCTCTCCTCCCTTCCTCCGCTGCTCCTTGAGGCCAAGGAGCCAGGCAGGCAGTGGTATTGTAGGATGATTCATTAATTCGTTCTTTCAGTAAACATTTACTGACCCCATGGTGGCGAACCAAGCACTGGGCTGGGAGCTCTAGTAAGAAACAATCCCTGCTCTCAAGGAGCCCACAGTCTGTTGGCAGGAGGAGCAGGCACATTGACAGGAGGGATGCCGTGATTCAGATAAGGGTGTGTTGGAGCAGAGAGCTCATTCTAGGGGAGGACAACTGAACCAAGTCTTACAGGGGGATAAGAGCTGGTCAGGCAAGTGGTGTGAGACAAGTATTCCAGGCAGAGGAAATGGCATGAGCAAAGGCATAGAGAAATGTGGTATGCAGAGAACTACTAGGAGTTAGGTGATGCTGGAGCATAAAGTAGGGGTCAGGGAGTGACAAGAGATGAAGCTGGGGAAATGAGTAAGGGCCGGTTGTGGGGAGCCTTGTACACCAGGAGCCTTATCACATAGGTGATTGGAAGCCATCAGTAAGTTCTAGGCAGGAGAATGATAAGGCCAAATGTGTCTAGAAAGTTGACTCTGGTATCTGTGCGGGATGGGTTGAAGTAGTGAGACTGGCAGCCAGAAAACTGGTTAGAGGTTCTTGCCACTCCAGGCTAGAGACTGAGGCTGTCAACTGCTTTTGGGGACCTTGGCCAGTTTGCACTGACTGTTTTTCCAGAGATAGACACAAGGACCTGCATCAGAGACACAGTTCGGCAGTTACACTTGACCTTCATAAAAAGAAGGCAGAGAAAGACATGAGAAATTGTTTTTAAAGAACAAAGGTTGGATTTTCAGAGGATCTGAAGTCAAGGCTGAACTTCCCAATGAGCTGGGCTCCGCTTGGCATTTAGACACCCCAGATATGCGTTCTATGGATTTTTCCAGCGGGTACTTCTCCACACGCTTGATTTTCCTCTTCCACTCTCAGCCCCCTGTCAGGTGCCATTTCTGGCAGCACCTGAACCTTTTCAACAATGCCCAGTTGGTAAAGGAGCCCTTGGGGCTTGAGCAGCCCAGGGGTGCCCTTTCCCATAGGACTGTGATTTTACAGGGGCCAATGCCAATGTGAGTAACTATGGAGTCCAAGTGCCCTGTGGCGGCCTCCTCTCCTCAGCCCCCCTGCACCCCTGCTGCTAGCTGTTCTGCATAAGAGGCCCCTAACTTTTAGGATATTGTAATACAGCCTTCTGTCTCCAGTCCAGACAAAGGAGATCTTCCATTGGCAGCTGCAAATATGAGTTTGGGATGTTAGTGTCTCTGTGGGTAGAGGTTGATTGGCAGTTGAAAGGCTTAAGGGCCAGGCGGTGGGACCACCCACTTGTCTGCTGGAGCTCGGGTGATGAAAGAAGTGTGCACAAGGGCAATCCAAGAGAAATGGAATTGGGAGGTAGTTAGGGGAGTGGACATTTCCTGCGGCAGCCTAGACAACCGCTTTCATTAATTCATTGATACAGTCTATAGGGAAAAATTGTGAAAGACTTTAAAATGCACCCCAAAACTGTGTGTCCAGCCTGGTACACCCTTCTGGGTTATTTCAGCATGTCTTTGAGCTATTTTACAGCTCTGGAAGTTGTGGAAAACTGATAATAATGCAAGTGATTCTTATCCATAGAAATATAACAATTGTGTTCAGTGGGATGAAATCAATTATGCTCTGTGGATAGACCCGTTTTGTATCTATTGTAAATCCACTTCAGCATTCCTTATTTGCCTATCTGTGTAAGGTTCTTTGAGTTTTCCTTGGAACAGGTTTAACATCTTACTGCTCGCTCCATTAATTAATGAGTTAAATACAATTTTTGACACATGCTGATTTTATATTTGGATGAGAGTCATGATTTTATCCTTAAAAATAATTATCCTTCGACCATTCAATCATTCAGCAAATGTCTGTCAAGCCTTCTAGGTCCCAGGCCCTGTGCTAAGGGTTGGGAATACAAAGATGAATTTCACAGTCCATGTCCTCAAAGAGCTTGTTGTCCAGTGCAGAATGCAGTCTGTGATTATCATAGAGGGACTGTGCTGAGGCCGCATTTGGAGGAGGTTGCTTTCAGCAGAGATTTGAGGCAAGGTTGGGTTTTCCTTCATGGGGAAGTCATGAGTTTTGGAATCAGACAGGCCTAGATCCAAGTCCTAAATTTACCACTTCAAAGCTTTGCGACCTCAGAAAAATTAATTTTATTATCTGTAAAGTAAAAACAGTTGTAAAACAAACAAAAGAGTTGCCTTCGAGTGAACTACAACTCACGGCGACCCCGTGTGTGTCAGAGTAGAACTGTGCTCCATAGGATTTTCAGTGGCTGATTTTTCATAAGTAGATTGCCAGGCCTTTCTTCTGGGGTGCCTCTGGGTGGACTCAAACTGCCAGCCTTTTGGTTAGCAGCTGGGTGTGTTAAACATTTACATCACCCAAGGACTCCTAAAACAACTGTACTTTAGTTTTAAGGTGTTGTGAAAAATAAGTGCGGTACTCTGTACTGCCTGGCACTTAATAAATGCTCAACAAATATTAGTCTTCTCTTGCCTTCTGGACTATGATTTCGGAAATGCGAAGGCCCCCGATTCCACGCTGTGCCTACTAGCTGACACCTGACATTTCTTTATAAGAGGGCAAATTGGTTCATTCCCCAGCTAGAAACAGGCTTGCAGTGTAAACAACTTGGGACAAGAAACAGTGACTGAGACCCGAGTTAATGTGTCAATTGCTAACGTCAGGGCTTCTGCCTCGAGAAGGTTTGATCATAATAACCCTTGCTTGTGTGTACCTTCGAAAGCACTTTTACATGTCTGACCTCGTTTAATCCTCACTGCGTTTCATGGGGAGGGCAGGGCCGGGATGACCATCCTCATCTCCCTGAACGGCAAACCTGGGCTCTGAGCATGAAATAAACAGCCCGCTCAAGGTTACCCAGCGAGCAGGAGCCAGGCCTCCGACCCGGGTTTCTGGACTTCAAACAGCACATCCTTTCCCAAAGGAGCTAGAGAAGGGAGAGAAGGAAGGAGGGAGCAGTTGCTCTAGAGAAGAGAACTTAGGGAACTCAGGCAAACTCGGAGAAGCTCAGAATTTGGTTCCTGATCAGGTCTGGCTGGAGAAAGCAGAGCCTCTGAGTATGGTAGATTGAGGTTCTGCTATCTGCAAGCTGTGTGATTTCTAATTACACTGGGCTTTAGTTTCTTGTTTGATAAAACAGCGATGTTGCTGTTAGTTGCCATTGAGTTGGCTCAGACTCATGACAACCTTTATATAACAGAATGAAACGTTGCTCAGTCCTGCACCATCTTCATGATTGTTGGTGTGTTTCAGCCCATTGTTGTGGCTATTACATCAATCCGTCTCACTGAAGGTTTCCCACGTTTTTGATGGCCCTCTGCTGTAGCAAACATGATGTCCTTCTCTATGATTGGTCTTTCCTGATGATGTGCCCAAAGTAATACAGTTGAAGTCTTGCCATCCTTGCTTCTAAAGAACGTTCTGAATGTATTTCTTCTAAGAATGATTGCTTCGTTCTTCTACCAGTCCGTGGTGTATTTAACATTCTTCGCCAACACCATAGTTCAAATGCATCAATTCTTCTGTCTTCCTTTTTCATATCCAACTTTTGCATGCATACGAAGCAATTGAAAATGGAGAGAGTAACACCTATTTCACAGGGTTGCTGTAAGAATTAAAGGGATAGATGGGGATTAATGGAATAAAGTAGCCCTCCTAGAAGACTGCTAGCTGCACAAGGACAGGGAAAAAACCCACCTTGTTCACCATTGCATCTCCAGCCATTAATAGAGTGCCTGGTGCATGGTAGGTGCTTGGTAAGTATTTGTTAAATGAATAAATAAGCAAATAGTATGTGCGCAATAAATTGCTGATGGAACTAACCAGGTTGGTGGCATGGAAGGGAAGGTGGAGGAGTTAGATCTGCAGACATCTTCAAGGTGGCTCTGGGCAGGGCAGTCTCAAGTGTTAAAAAATAAAATTTTCACAATAGTAAATTTGTGTGTGAACTCATAAACTTTATTTTTCAGTTCATGAACTGGGGAATGTCTGGTCTAGAAGTCAGACAAGAGTTCTGAAGCATTGTACAAGCGGAAGGGCTTTTGTAACAGTGGACACGCAGGAACAAGGAAGCTATGCTGGGCAAATTTCGGATTGACTGGTGGGTATTTTCTTCCTTATTGAGATTAAGGGAAAATTTTGAACAAGGTTAAACCGTGCAGGCAAATCCTGATTGGCTAACTTAGGTTTCTGTTTCCAGGAGTCAATTGACTGACTTGGATTTCAGCTCCAGGGAAAGTTAGGCATTTACTAACCTAAAGAATAGAAACTCAGGTTTCAGTTTGCTGACATAGGACTCAGCACAAAAGACTCCATTTTGGGCCTAGTTTAGTCAGGTTAACATGACGAAGAACTTGGTTTCTTCTGGCGCCAGGGCCCTGAAGCCCCCTCTGCTTTCAGTCAAGGAGCCAGAATACTCCACGCCCAGCTCACAGGAGGCAGGGTGACTTCAGGTAGAAGTCATAGGCACACAGGTAAGTCCCAGAGGGAAGAGGGAGACAGAAGCCTAAACCTATGTAAACTGTCAGGGGCAGCGAACGTGTTGGTCCAAGGGCTGCAAACAACTCCCAGGAGGGTGCGGGCAGAGAGAGCCCTGCTGTGGCCCCTGTGCTGGGGGGTGGGTGATCATGCATGGCCCAGGAAGACCCAGGCTACGACCACATTTCCCGCCACCCCCAGAAGGGACCAGGATGTTTCATCAGAAGGAAACATCTCCACTCCTTCTATGATCCTCCTGAGACCATGGTTCAGGTCCAAATCTCCTAACAGATTTCTATTGATCAGAATGTTTTTGATGAAGCCTGTTTGGAGTCCATGGGTAGTGCAAACAATTAATGTGCTCAGCTGATAACCAAAAGGTTGGAGGTTCAAGTCCACCCAGAGGCACCTTGGAAGAAAGGCCTGGAGATCTACTTTCAAAAAATTCGTCATTGACAACCCTATGGAGCGCAGCTCTACTCTGACACACATGGCATGACCATGAGTTGGAATCGACCCCATGGCAACTGGTTAGTGGGACCTGGTGTTCTTGAGTCACTGAAGTTTCCTATCTCCATCTGCATTTCACATTTGTCTTCCACAACCCCCTCCACCCACTGCTGCTGGCTTCTTCCCATTGTCATTTAAGCTTGCTCAACTGTCTCCCTTCTTAAAACAAACAAAACCCTCTCTCCCTCGGCCCCACCTGTTTCTTCAGATAGCATCTTATCTTTTCTTCCTCCCAATTCATATTTTGAAAGAATTATCTCTTCTTGCCACTTTATGTTCTCACCTTCCATTTACTTTCCAAACCAATAAAAATTGGCTTCCAGGCATTATTCCTCTGAGTGGCGTCCCCAGTGGTCTCCAAAGTCACCCACAACCCCTGTCCTTGTTTCTAAATCCAACGGGCACTCTCAGGACTGTTCTGATACGTCAGAGGCACTCGGCAATGTAGACCACTTCCTCTCTAAGCCCTACCCTCCTGGATCCCCTGACCTCGAATCCTCTTCAGTTCCGTTTCACTTGTCTGGCCTTGCCTTGGTTTCCTTTGCTGGTTTCTCTTCCTCGGCCCCTCCCTTTCCTGTGGGTGCTTCTCGGGGTAGTGTCCAAGGTCCTGGCCTCCTCTCCCTCCAGGCGTTCTCCCTGCATGAGCTCATCCTCCCCTTGGCTCTCATTAATCTGCAGGCCTGTGACTGCCTTGCTAGTGCAGGCTTGTTTCAGGAGCAGCCAACCCATACACAGAGCAGCCCATGAAATCTCTGCTTGGAAGCCCCATGGGCACCTCAAATTCCATGTGTGCAAACTTGAGTGCACTATAAACGCCCCTCCCCCCCCCCCCCCCCCCGCCAGGTCACTGTC
>NW_004444079.1:1876914-1923088 GCF_000243295.1 Trichechus manatus latirostris | reverse complement strand
CACTGTCTCAGTGAACATCCACCCAGTTGCCCACACTCCACATTCAGTCTGTCTGTTTGATTTTCTCCGATAGTCCATTTGGTTTGCCTTCCTAAATAGCTTTCCAATCCATCTCCTTATCTCCTTTCCTGTGGCCCCCCTGCCCCCATCTTGGTGGCCCTGGCTTGCCACAGCCCCTTCCTCTGACTCCTGCCTCCAGGCTCACCTCTGTCCCCTCCCTTCTACACTTCACTGCTGCTGGTCTCACTGCTCTGCCTCCGGCCATGTGCTTTGCTTCTTCCTTCAAGATGTCCTCAAGCCTCACCTCTTTGAAGAGTAGTGTTGTAGTAGTTAAAAGAGATAAGGTTCTGGAGTCAGACAGACTTGGGTTCAAATCTAGATGGCACCACTTACTAGCTTTGTGACTTCAGGCAAATTTCTTAACTGAAGTAAGCCTCAGTTTCCCCATGTGTAGATGGTGGCCACTGTGTCAGAATATTGTTGTGAATGAAGTGTGTGTCTGAAGCTGCTTTTGCATCCAGGGAAAGGCCCTGACTGCTGTCAGGGAGAGAGGGACTTTGCTTTGGAAAATGACCCCTTGAGTGTGACAGGTAGAGCTCTCCAGCCAACCTTCATGCCCAGGTGAAATCCAGGGGGAGGGCGCCAAACAAGGGAGGCTGAAAGGCTTTACAAACAAAAGGGAGAGGAACTTTAGCAGGTAGGGGTGAGAACTCAGAGAAAGTGTGAGGGAGGGTCCAGCAACTGGACTGGAGGGCAGAGGCTGGAGAGAGACCTCCAGGTATGTGGCTGGTTGGGGAGGAACTTGCAAGGGCAGAAGGTTTGATTGGAAACTTTTGAGCTGCTTGCTATTCTTAAAAATGTCCCAGTTACTCCCAACTTTCAGTAAAATTCTTTTACAAGTCCTTCCTTATGTTAGTAATGTTTTGGGGGAAAATTAAGGAAAAGGCAGAGCCACCTTACCTGTCACCCTCTCACTTTTTCCTGGAAGCCTTCCAGGATGCCCCCCCACCCTAGTCTGGTTTAAGTACTCCTCCCCACCCCCCTCCATAGGTCAACAAGAAGACAACAAAGGCATGAACTCAAGAACCAACTTAGAACAAGAGAAGAGGAAATTGAATGAGAGTCATCATGAAAATGCCAGGCACTGGTGACTCTCAGGAAAGGGTGACTCCAAAAGCCTTAAAGGGTTTCAAGAGAGCATTTGAGTTATTGAGGATTAAATTGGTTAGTGTACCTAAAGCTCCTAGCACCAGGCCTGTTAAAATTAATTGAAACTCAATGAAACTTGAACATAAGGTTTATTCTGAGCAGTTATTCTATATGCATATAGGGAGACCATTTTGATCCAGAAAAAGCAAACGGCTTGAAGGAGCTAGCTACAATGAGGCTTGTAAAGAGAAGAGGAGGGAGAAATATAGATCAGTCATGGGCTTTGGAAGAAGTACAACCAGAACGCTCCTTAGAAGCAAGGATGGCAAGACTTGGCTCATGTACTTTGGACGTGTTATTAGTTGGGACCAGTCCCTGGAGAAGGACATCCTGCTTGGTAAAGTAGAAGGTCCGTGAAAAAGAGGAAGACCCTCAACGAGATGGATTGACATAGTGGCTGCAACAATGGGTTCAAACATAGCAATGATTGTGAGGGTGGCACAGAACCAGGCAGTGTTTTGTTCTGTTTATACAGGGTCGCTAGGAGTCGGAACCAACTCCACTGGACCGAAGGACAACCACCACCACCTCCACCACCACAACGACCATTGGCTAATCTTAACATGATTGATTGAAACCTCCCCTCCCCCTTTTACTGAGATCAATTGAAAATCAGGTCACAAGATGATTTCTGGCCCTCCCAGCGATATCTTTTAAAATTCAAGTTCAGTCACTAGAACTGGAAAGAAAAGACTAGCAGCTTTGGGTTAAAGAAAAGCCACTGGCAGCATCAGTCCTGGTCAGGAACTTCTTTTCAGTGAATGTTTGGTTTCATGGGTAAGAAAACCACAAAATCAAAGCAAGGTGTTTGCTATCAATTTCTCTCTTTGAGAGGAGCTACTGTTCTGTTATTTTTAAAAACATTATAAGTCCCATTTTACATGGCAAGGGTACAAATCTCATCAGAAGGGAGGTGGCCACACATGCGGGAGCAGACGCAGCGTGTCTTCTCTTGGTACCCAGTCTACCTGATGGAGTGACATAGCTGCTGGTGTTGGTGACATTGTCCAAGCAGAGGACAATCTCACCATATCAGGACATGTCTATTTTTGTTGCTGTTGTCATATCTACTATTATTTTTAATAACCCTGTTCTTCCTTCCTGCCTGTCTCCCCTCATGTGTCACTGAGTGCCAATCTCACGTTATACATTTTCTATTTAGATGTAAGAAACTTGGCTGATTTTCTTGTGTGGTTGATGAAAATAGTATTCTTTTTTGGTTCCATCATGTGTTCTGTCTTCTTTCCTCCAATTACTCTGCAAGCTCTTTGAATCAGAAATCGAATGGAGAGTTCTCCTTCGGTTCCTTTGGTCTTCCACATAATAGGTGCTTCATAGATGTCTGTTGCTGCTGTGGATGTTGATTCCATCCCTGACTGCGCTTGAGAGCCCACACCTGGGCAGGAGGAGGCTGGTATCATATAGAAGCCCCAGTTCTGCCTTTGCTTTGTCTTCACTCCTGTCCTCTGGGGAAGTCTGGGTTGCCCGGATGTGGTGGTGGCAAGAGGAAGTCAAAGAAAGGGTCTTTGAGAGAGAGGGGTAAAACTGAAGGACACACTTGGGGCAGGGGGGTGGTTTTTAATGAGCCATGAAAGTCTGTTTCACAAGATCTCAACAAGGGACACGGCCCCTTGTTGAGGAAATGTGTATCCATGTGAGTCCACATAGAATTATTGAATTATAGAAGATCAGCATCTTAGAGAGACTGGAAACCACCTTCATGGTCATCATATCAACTCTGACCCACTCAAGGAATCTCCTTTCACATCACTGGTAGATTTTATTCAGTCTTTACTTGAATGCCTCTAATGATGGAGAGTTCACTACCACCAGAGAAGAGATGATTACCTAATCATATCTTTTCTCTCTGCAACCTTCTTTCCTCCTTCCTAACTCAGAACTTGATTTTAATCAGTTACCCACACTCCTCCATGTACCAAGGAGAGAATTATAATTGGTATATGCAGTTGTGGTAAGTCCATTTTCCTTCCCAGTGAATGATTTAGGCAAGAGGATGGTCATGTGACACATTTCTAGCTAATGAGGTGGAGGGGATGTCTGCTTGGGGTTTCTGGGAAAGGTTTTTTCTCTTTTAAAAAGAGACATAAGAAGAGCTGGCCTCTTCTTCTATTCGAAATTTGAGCCTAGATGTGATGTCTGGAACTGTGGCAGCTACTTTGTGACCATGAGGAGAGCTAACTTGAGGGCAAAGTGGGCAGACTGAGGCTGACAGAGCAGAAACATGTAAAAACAAAACAAAAACAAAATAAGCAAGCAGGCAAACAAACTGGGGATGTTGATGCAGTCATTGAGCTGCTGAGTTAACTAGCCCTGGGGCTGCTCCACCTGGGAACTCTTGGAATGTAAAATAAAAACATTTTCTATAGTTTAAGTTCATTGAGTTGAGATTTCTCTATCTCTTATTATCAAAATAAACCACTACAACACCTCCTTCAGGTCTTGACTCCCTGCCACCCTTTCAAAAAGTCTAACCTCATTTCCCTGAGACTCCCTGTTCTCTTTCCATGCTTCATTGATCTCCTTAGCACTTCTCACTATCTTACATACTGTGCTTTTTATTTATTTATCATGTATATTGACTGTGTCCCCAATTAAAATGTATGCCATGAGGACAGGGATTTTTGTCTGTTTTGTTCACTTCTATATAGGCAGTTCCCGGCACTCAATAACTACCCACTGGATGAAGGAAACAACCCTCTATTTAAGGACACTTATAAGGCCCTTTCTAGGTTTCTTCTTCTCTGGGTTCAACACAGTCCTTCCCTCCATCTTTGCTCAGATAACCCTGTATCTCCATCCCTTATTGTTCTGGACATTCTAGAACATTCTATAATGTCCTAGAAAGTCCCCCAGATTTGCACAGGCTCTTAAATTAGGGCCTCCAGCTGGGACACAATATCCTAGAGGCTGTTTTCTACTTTGACCTGGCCTCTATGTTTTCACCAATAAGTACTGAGATCGCGTCTACCTTTATAAGCAAATCCAATAAGCTGTTAACTCACTTTAAATATGGTAGTCAATGAAATAGTTCACATGAATTATAGAAGAGTCTGTAATCCCAAACGTATGCGATTGAGTTTTGAACCTCAGTGAAGGACTCCATGTTCATCTCTGTTAAATTTTATTTTCTTTGATCTAACTGTCCATCTTTTACAGACCTTTTGGACTCTATTTAACTATACAGAATATTCCTAATTCCTCCCAACTCTATCTCTTTCACCCATAAAGTTTCAATAAGTGAAATGATAAAATCGATTGCCATTGAGTCGTTTCTGACTCATAGCGATCCTATAGGACAGAGTAGAACTTCCCCATAGAGTTTCCAAGGAGAAGCTGGTGGATTCCAACTGCCGATATTTTGGTTAGCAGCCATAGATCTTAACCACTGTGCCACCACGAAATGATAAGAAAGTTGAAAAGCCCCAGGCCAAAGAGGGAGCTCTTTGACACCACTCTGGACACCTCTGGGTACCAGGTACAACATGCTGAGTTCACCTCTCTGTATCATGCAGCCCACATTTCTCTCTCTTGTCCATATTTGGATAAATGCTTTGCTGAAATCAGTATATAGTGACTATGGGATACTGATCTACCCTACCTTATAAAACTTGGAACTCAAATTAGTAGACCCATGCTGGGTTTGTGTGTTCCCAGGGTTATGATCTTCTCTGCATACGCTTCTTTGTGTGGCAGGAGGGATGGTCAATTTGTGGCCCTTCCCCACACTTTTTGTAGCTGGCCTCATGGTTCTGGTTTAGGGATTAGGACTGAGCTCTGGTTGGCAGGGAGGCGGGGCTAAAAGCTGGGCAGATGGCTGGAAATATAGATGACAATATGCGCTTCTCTTTTTGTCAAAGGCCAAAAGTGTTATATATGCGCTATCAGACCGATTTCCTTCTTAAGCCTCCTTCCCCTACATACTCACTTCTGTTGCCCTGGCCTTCCACTAAGCCTTTCTCCTCCAAAGCCTTCTTTTGATCCCAGAAGTATATCTTGATGGGGCTCGTTAGAAGAGAAGTGTTTATAGGTGGTGGTGGTGGTGGTGGTGGTGAAGGCCCATCAAGCCTTTTCAACCCATAGGGCCTAGATGGGACTAGGAATTCTGGGGGAAGGTTAATTTGGCTTATCTAGGGAATGGGGGTTTTCTTGAGCTGCTCTGAAGATGGCTCATTCCTGCTCCCCACCCACCATTGCATACATGAGTGGGTCTGGTCTTCTCCCTGCATCCTTTGGCCCCTTGTTGGTCCAGGAGAAGTGAGAAGGCTGACTCTGAGTGGACAGGACATGCAGTTCTGTTGCTCTCTCCCAGCCCCCACGGAGCCTGTTAGCCTGTGGCAGATGTGAGGTAGTGAGGGCATATGGCAGCCTTATAGGGCACGGCACTGATGTCCCCAGGGCCTCCCTGTCAGTGGACATATGCACTTGCTCTGGAGATGCACCCTGTCCAGGCCTGAGGGTTTGGGGTTGCTGGAAGGTGGGAGTCTTTCTACTGGCTTTCTGGGTTGGCTCTTTCTTAGCTGGAGGAGAGGCCAGGTTGGCACAAGACTGGCTAGAAGCTTTGTAACCTCCAGCAGATGAAGGATCGCACAATCTATGGGACACTGATCTACCCTTCCTTATTGAAAAATGGAACTCCAGTTAGTAGACCTCTGCTGGGTTTGTGTGTGCCCAGGTTATGCCCTTCTCTGCATAAGTTTGTTTGGGTGTTGGAAGGAATGGGAGGCTTCAGACCTTTTGGACCTCCTGGGCCCTGTTGGCGGGAATGTGGTCTTGGGCAAGACAGAGGAGTCCCAGGCCTGCAGAGGCTGTGGTCTCATCTGGTCTCAGTGGGTTGGCCTTTTTTGGGAGGTCTATCTATGATGCCTGAGAAGGTGATTTGGAGGTGCTAGAAAGGTGGGGGAGCTGCCTCATGGGGTCAGTTCTACTGTCCTCTTCCTGTGGACAGGTTCCAGGGACCCTAATGGCTCAGCTTCCCAGCAGGGAAGGAAAAGCTTGGCGGCCTTTGGTGGTGCTGAGCTTGGGAGGCTGAGGGGGAGCCAAGGCTGGAGTTCTATCTGGAGGCTTCAGTGAAGCAGATGGAGAGTGTGTGGTAGCAGGGAGGGGTGCACACTTCCACACATTCAAACACACCTGCTCACTCTCTGTGTGTGTCCACAGGGGACTCACACACAGTTGTTCACTCATGAGTTCACCCCTGTGTAGGCCTGCGGGGAAGAGGAATCCGAAGGCTCTGTAGGTCTGGGTGGAAGGAACTGGGGTGTGGATGAGGCTTCCATCCTGGGCTGGCCTAGAAGGATGTGGTCGCAGCGTAACAGGTGGGCAGTCAGCTCAGGCATTGGTCTTCCCAGATGGAAAGGTAGCTCTGGAAGTCCTGGGTGATAGCAGGTCTCTTCCTGGAGTTCTAGGGAAAGAGAGGAGAAAAAGAGGGGAGAGCAGGGGAAGAGAACTGGTGAGAATGGGCCCTCATGCACCCTCAGAGTTAATCTCATTCAGCCCATATGGTCTTCTTGACAATGCTGGGAGGTGATCATTTTCCTCCCCATTCCAACAGGCTCAGGGAGATTAACCCACTTGTCCAAGGTCACACAGCTAGCAAGTGGCACAGCAGGGTTTGAACTCAGGTCTGCCTGACTCTGAAGCCCATGACTGACTTTTCCCCTGCACCTGAGGCAGGGGTCTAGAGGAATGCAGGGAGGGGAAGGAAAGCGTTCTCTCTGGGGAAGGATGTAAATGGCAATGGGGTGGCGGGTTCAGCCTTGAAAGGGATGTCTCAGGTCCCCAGTCACTCTATCCTGTACCCCACTCCCCACTTAAAGTCCTAAAGCAAATACCCTGCTGGAGCTTACCTTTGGGGAGGTGGCACCCAGCCCTCAGTGCCTGCAGAACCAAAAACGAAACTCATTGTGTTGATTCTGACTCATAAGCGACCCTGTAGGGCAGAGTAGAACTGCCCCTTAGGGTTTCCAAGGCTGTAATTTTTATGGAAGCAGACTGCCACATCTGTCTCTCATGGAGCGGCTAGTGGGTTGGATCTGCCAGCCTTTTGGTTAGCAGCTGAGTGCTAACCCCTGCGCCATCAGGGCTCCTCGCTGCCAGGAGGCTGGGGCACATTTCCTGTGCTTTCCAGCAGGGGGAGCTCTGCCCTGCTGGATGACTTTTCTAAGGTCCACCTGGGCAGGAGGGCCAAGGCAGAGGGCATGGGCACTGCCCTCTAAAGACAGTTTAGGCTGGAGTTCCTCTGCCCAATGACTGGAAGAATCTGGCCAGCCCTGGATAAGGCCTCCCAGACCTCTCTGCCCCTGCCCTGCCTGGCCTGGGTGACTACTGGCTTCTCATGAGATTAGGCATAAGACTCAGGCTATTAAGCTCCCAAGCCCCTTTCCTCTGGCAGGCCTGGGCCCTCCCCACCCCTCGGAGATGGCAGAGGGGTCCCGGGAGCAAAGGACAGCCTCAGGAGGAGAAATACTAATCAGAAGGCCTGGGAGAGGGCTCAGGCTGGAGGGCCTCATGGTCTGCACACCCAGACTCAGGGATTTGCTGGGTGAGGTTGCAACCTGCTTCCTGCCCATGTGCCCACCCTGCCCTGGGTCTGGCCATGTTTGGGACAGTGGGCTATTCACTTAACCAAGGAGGCTGCCCTAGGATGGGGAATCCAAGAAGCAGGAACTTTTCTTGCCCATCTCACCATCTAAAATATTTTACCAAAAACCTACTACCATGGAGTTGATTCTGACTCATAGCGACCCTACAGGACAGAGTAGAACTGCCCCATAGGGTTTCCAAGGCTGTAACCTTTATAGAAGCAGACTGCCATATCTTTCTCCTACGGAATTGCTGGTGGGTTCCAACCACCGACCTTTTTGGTTAGCAGCCGAGTGCTTAACCACTGTGCCACCAAGCATCCGTTGCTGAATGTGCCTGCAGATGTCAGACAGTTGGTGGCGCCTCCTATCTGTGCTGTCCAGTATGGTAGCTGCTAGCCATACATGGCTGTTTAAATTCATTAAAATTAAGTAACATTAACAATGCAGTCCCTCAGTTGCACTAGCCACATTCCGGTGCTCATAGCCTTATGAGGCTGGTGGCTACGTATTGGAGAGCACACATGTCAAATGCTTCCATCGTCACACTAGTTCTATGGGACACCTCTGGTCTGCATCCTCAACACCTGGGGGAGGCCTTGGTGTGGGGGTTGGGTGTTTGCTGAGCCTGGAAGCTGGGTAGGAGCAGGTTGCTTTTCTCACAGGAAGGTAGGGAGGTGACGGGGAAGGTGGTGTGTTGCCGTCTGGAACCCTGGACTAGGGTGTTAGGGAGGGGCATTGAAATAAGGGGGCAGGCATCCAAGGGATGAGCCAGTTCTGGGGTGCTGGGGAGGCGAGGCCAGGCCCCAGGCTGTTGGGGAGGGAGGGGCAGCCTCGCGCGTTTTAGGTGTACTTCGGCTCTTCCTCTGCGTGGTGTGTGAGCTGGGGCGAATCTTTTCACCTCTCTGGGCTTCCTATGCCCATTTACAACCTGGGATGAATAATCCTATCAGATGGTGCAGTGGGAAAAGCCAAGAGCGGCCTAGGTTAGCTTTGTGGTCTGCCACTAGCGGTCTCACGCGCTGTGTGACCGTGGGGGTGGGTGCCTTTCTCCAAGGGCTTGGCAAGGATTACCAGAGAGACCGAGTGAGCACTCAGTGAACCCCCACTGGATGCGGGAGCAGAAAAGACTGAAGATCAGCACTTCCTTGTCTCTCCCCGTCCTGAGGGACCTCAGAGATGCTTGGGTTCACCTCCTCAGTTCTTTAAAATTATAATGTATACATACAGTCTGCCTCTAAAGGAGGATGTCAGGCAGCTAACCCCTTATTTTACAAATGAGAAAACAAGCTCCGGGAGGTTTAAGGATTTACTCAAGTCACGTCCCTGAAGTTCCCTCGTGTTTGTAGCCAAGAAAAGTTTCATTAATGCAGCCTCAGCCCTTTAGCCCCACCCCCACCACATCAGAAGCCATCTTCCCCTGAAGGGCCCAGGGAGAGGATGAGGAAAGGTGGCTGCCTGGGCAGGTGAGTGCAGCCTGGGACAGCGCTGGGGGTAGGGGCTTCGAAATGGCCACTATAACCCAGAGAGGCCCAGGCCCAGAGAACAGGGTTCAGGTGGAGCCTGTGTGGAGTGGCTCCTTTGGAGCCCAGAACTGGGGGTGTCCAGACTCCTGGCCTTAACTCCCGGCACTTACGCTTTTGTCTCCACATCTTCCCATCCCTGGGTGACTTTGTGATAGCACTAATATTAAGAGCAGCAATTTATTGAGCACCTGCTATATGACAGGCATATCAGTTGCTGTTGAGTGGACTCAGACTCACAGCGATGCCACGTGTGTCAGAGTGGAACTGTGCTCCACAGGGCTTTCCATGGCTGTGATCTTTTGGAAATGGACAGCCAGGCCTTTTTGCCAAAGTGCCTCTGGGTGGACTCCAACCTTTTGGTTTAGCAGCTGAGCACATTAACCATTTACACTACCCAGGGACTTCTTCCTGACAGGCATAGCACTAGATAGTTTACCTACATTTTCTCCTTTAATTCACTCAACAATCCTCTAAGGTAGACTTATTAAAAAAAAAAGAACAAACTCGTTGCTGTTGAGTTGATTTTGACTCATGGCGACCTCCTGTGTTGCAGAGTAGAACTGCTCCATAGGATTTTCATGGCTTTCAGAAGCAGGTCACAACATTTCCATTAGTATTCAAGTGCTTAACTGTTTGTGCCACCCAGGGACTCCAAAGTAGATAATATAATTGTTAGGTGCCCTCAAGGAGATTTTCGACTCACAGCAACCCCATGTGACAGAGTAGAACTGCCCCGTAGGGTTTTCTTGGCGGTAATCTTTACAGAAACAGACCACCAGGTCTTTCTCCCACGGAGACACTGAGAGCTTCGAACCACCAACCTTTTGGTTAGCAGCCGAGGGCTTAACCTTTACGCCACCAGGGCTCCTGAAGTAGATAATACCCACTGCCGTCAAGTTGATTCCAACTCATAGCGACCCTATAGGACAGAGTAGAACTGCCCCTTAGGGTTTCCAAGGCTGTAACCTTTACCAGTGCATCACCAAGGCTCCTCGAGGTAGCTAATAAACCAAAAATCCAAACCCGTTTCCGTCAAGTCGATTCCGATTCCATAGTGACCCTTTAGAGCAGAGTAGAACTTCCTCATAGGGTTTCCAAGGAGCAGCTGGTGGATTGGAACTGCCGAGTTTTTAGTTAGCAGCCATAGCTCTTAACCACTGCACCACCAGGGCTCGGGGTAGATAACAGTCCCATTTAAAACATACGGTAAGTATCGGTCACAGAGGTTCAGGCACTTGCCTGAGGTCACTCAGCCAGTAAGGGGCTGGCTGTATCAGGTTTCTAGTTAGTTCTTTTAATCCCAAATGCAGGGAGCTTTCCACCAAATACAGTGGCCTTTCCAGCACCTGGGGGTCTGGTTGAGAATGCACTTCCTGGGGTGCTGGGATGAGGGACCCTGCCTGCCAGGGAGAGTTACAGTCGGGTGGAGGGGGGTGCTCCTGGCAGAGCCTGGTCTTTGATGGGGAAGTCCAACTTTGATCTCCTTTTGAAGTCCTGGCCTCTGGAACCAGCAGCTTCAGTGGGGAGAGCACTGGGGAAGAGGGGGAGATGAAAGGGCAGGAGAAGCCAGAATGGGAGAGGGAAGGGGGATGCAGAGCGGGGTGGGGGGCAGAGGAGACAGAAGAGAGAGAAACAGATGTGTGAATGAGAACAGGGAAGCGGGCCAGCTGGTGTGAAGGAGAGAGGCTGGTGGGAAAGGGGCTGGGGAAGAAAGTACTGTGGGCAGACTAGGGCCCTGCCAGGCCGAGGGAAGAGGAGGGATAAAGGTCTGAGTGTGCCCTGGAGGGTGGGGCGGGGGGGCGAGAAGACTTGGGAGAGACAGGCCTGGGGGAGAGGGCAGCTAGTGGAGGCCAGCTTCCAGCCTCTTCTGCTCAGGAATCTGGGCTCTGGGGTAAGCCTGCCTCCGGAATCCCCTCAGCCTCAATCCTCCCCCAGTTTCCCCAGGGTGAGCCCCCTCTCTAACTAGCTCTTCCACGGCTGATTGTTGGTGTCTCATGGTCCAGAGGGACCAATATGTTTCTGGCCAAGGCCTCCTTGCAGAATCAAATGGCCTGAGGTTGGGATGGGAGACGAGGTACTCACACCCAGGACTTTCTCGGGGTGCCTGGCCTTGGCCCGCACCCCAGTCCAGGGGGCAAGGTGGAAGGATGAGGGAAGGGGTTTGGCGAGTGGCCTGCACCTGCTCCTGTCTGACATCCATGTTCCTCCTTCTGGGCCGGACAAGCTGCATGCACACGAAAACACCCGGTGGGAAGGGGCTGGCAGGCGGGGATGGCTCTCTAATTCCCTATCTCCCTCCGCCCCAAGCATACGGGAGTGCGGGAGTGCGCAGGCCCTCTTTGACTCCCACTGAGCTTGAGTTGGAGGCCCACACCACCCCCACCCCTGTGCGTACTTGGTGCCCCGCTCCCCCAAAGTCCCCAGGGGTCTGGTCCTTGCAGCTTCTCCCCTGTCCTGGGCACACTGGCCCAGCACCTTCCAGATTCTGGACCCAAACACAGGCCCCCCAGGCCCCAGGATGGCACCTCTTAGCTCTGCTGCAGGTCGGAAGGTTTGCAAGGTGGGGGAGGAGTCCCGTGAAAGCCGAAGAGGGAGGCAGCAGAGCCCCTCCCTTCCTTGGGTTTCTGCCAGGGGCACCCAGGATGACACCTGTCCCAACTCCGTGTAGTTCAGAGAGGCTGGGAAGGCTTCCAAATTAGGATTTATGGGATTAATGGCTTTTTTCTGGCCCCCCAGCCTGGCTCCCCTACTCCAAGCCCCACGCCCTCTTCCTGCTGGGCCTCCCTGGGGCCTAGACCTCACAAGAAGGCTGTGCAGTAGCTGGGCAGGCTTCCCCTGGCTTACTGGGCAGAGGAGCCAGGCACTCAAGCCTGTCTGCCAGATCCTTCCTCATGCCCACAGCACTCCTCGCCTCCAAGGACAAGTTGGAGTCGGGAGACAGCTTGGGTTCCAAGGCCAGGCTATGTGGTCACTGGCTAGGTGACCTTAGGGGAGTCCCTGTGTCCCATGGGCCTTTGGTCCTCCACATCTCACAGGGGTGGGAGGCTCAGATGAAACTCTGTTAGTAGAAGTGGTTGGGGATGATGGGTTGCCAGAGTCCACAAGGTTGCTGAAATGGCAGTGGAGGTGGAGAGCAAGTGTGGGATGCAGGTGGGCGCAGAGTCCTGGCCCTTCCTGGATCCAGGGGCCTAACATCCTGCTGGTGCCTGGGGCAGCCCCTGGGAGTCCTCCCATCTACACCAGCCCTCATGGGCCCTGTGGGGCTTTTCTCATACTCTGACACTAATTTAATGCTTTAGCAGCCGCCTGTCTCCCACGGCCAACTGATCCTTCCTCATCCAGCCTTTTCTCTATACTTCCCCACCCTGTTCCAAAACCAGCTCAAGCACAAGGGCTTCCAGGTCAGGCTCCTTATCTGTACCCGGAGGGGGTAGACCCTTTGGCCTGGGTGGCTGGCCCCATCACTCCTGGTTCTGAGTTGGAGGGTCTGTAGCTTTATTTAACCCCTCGAAGTCTCACAGTTTTGCAACACTCCTCCAATCTCACCGTCCTTAAGTCAATATCTGTATTATCTGCTCTGTGGCCTCCATGCAACTTGCATTATCTTCCAGGGACCCAGCCTGCAGAGACAACCCTGCTCACCACCCCTGCAGAACCCACCAGGTCTTTTAGTCCAGGGGCTCCTGGGCCCTGAGCCATCCACTCCAGTGGGAGCCCCTTGAGGTCAGGGACTTTGCCTCAGCCTCTCTGAACACTGAGCGATCAGCACAATGCCTGGACAGAGCAGACATTCAATAAAGATCGATTGAGTTAAACTGTTTGAGTCAAGGGGGTCCAAGAGGAAGTGTGGTGTGCAGCCTGGACCTTTGGGGCCCCTTGGTAATATGATGAAGTGGAGCTCCCAGGTGTCAGGCGGGGGCTAAGGGACCATCTGTGATACGGGGAGTAAGGTAGCTTCTGGGGAGAGGTGTGTGCCCGTTGGGAGCCATGGAAGGATAAATGAGGACTGTCAGAGCAAGAAGATGCCCTGGAGATTATTGGGCCCACCTCCTCATTTCACAAATGGGGAAAACTGAGGTCTAGGTGACATAGTTAAGTTGGTGGCAGAAGTGAGATGACTTTCCAGGTCTCTTGCCTCCTGGTCCAAGTTCCTTCTCTGCACCTGCCTAGCCCCTGCCCTCCTCCCCAACCCTTTCCATTGTCAAAGCCTCCCAGCTCTGCATCCTTCCAGGCCTCCATGCATTTGGAGTACATGCACGGCCAGGAAGGGTGAGGAGGGAAGCCAGCAGAACAGGAGGGTGGTGGGCAAGGTGTACCTGTATTCCAGAAGCAGGGAGGGTGTCTAGGGGTCATGCACTAGGGGGCGCTCAGCTGGATGGTGGCATATTCCACAACCTCTCCTGGCCCCAGCACTGTGGTCCGTGGCCCTGGCATGGGTTCCAGGGCTGAGATGTCCAGTTCTGCATAGTGGATGTCAGTGTCCTTTAGGCCAGAGCCCTAGGGATGAGTCAGAGTGGACAGATGGCAAGAGAGGGTGAGGGGGTAATGTGGGGAGCAGATAAGAACCCGGTGTAGCACCCCAGGGTGAGGGGTCAGGATGAGATGAGGAGGTGTGGGGATGAGGTGGGTGCATGAGGGAGAAAAGGGAACCATAGAGGATTGTGGCGGGTGGGAGTGGGGAGAGAAAGAACCAACCAGTCAGTGACAACAGAGAACAGGTTTGGAAAAGGTGTTTACAAAATCTGGCCACAGGCATTCGTATAGTCTGCTCAGCTGTGTCCCGTTAGGTCACTGGGGGCCTGGGCCTGGGGTGGGCAGAGGCAGGGTGGGTCCCACTCCTGGCTCCCACTGTACTTGGCTCCCAGAAGTTATTTAGGCCAAACTTCTCATTTTGCAGAAGGAAGAAACCGAAGTCTAGAGAGGGGAAGTGACTTGCCTGGGGTCACACTGGAAGTTGTTAGAAGAGCAGCAATGGCATAAAATGGAACTTGGAGTCTAGAATGTGATCTTTAGGCAGACAGACAGATCAGCCTCTCCACAGAGCAGGGGCTGACGGAGAGGTGGGGGCTCTCATGGGCCAGGAGGGCAGGAGAGAGGACTCCAAGCTATCAGAGGCAGACTGCCACGTGACCTGGGCTGTTACCCACTTTTAACCCTTGGCTAGGTCACCTGGGTACAGGGAAGGCCAAGTGTCCTGATTTTGGTTGCCCTCTAGCAACGCCCATCTCATGCCCATCAATGACCGTAAGCAAGGACACATCGCAGGGCTAAGATTAGAGCAATTAGCTCCTGATTTCTCAGAAGTGAAAATCACGCCCTGACGCCTTCTCCTCCCTCAGCGCTTAGTGCTTCCAGAGCTCGTCTGGAGATGGGGGTGGGGGTGGGGGAAAAACCTCTTTCCCAGAAGGAAGGAGCCTTGGGGAGGATATTAGGGGTACAGGAGACCAGACATGGAAGGAAAAGGGGGCTGTACGTACAGGAGGTCTGTGTCCCAACCCACAAGCCTGAGGGTCTATGGGGGTGGCAGAGGGGTGGGGTTGTGTGGCTGAGGCAAGCAGAGCAGTGTGAGTAGGGGCCTGCTGGGAGGAAAGGGCCCCCAGGAGGCAGCCCAGACTTGCTTTGTCTTCGAGGGCCCCTGGAATTTGGGAAGGGTGGCTGCCATTATGGGATGGCGTGAAGACCATCCTGCAGAGGCAGGGGGATGGATGCATTGACTACGTCCTCATTCCATACACCAATGGTGGGGCAGGACCCAATGCACCCACCTCTTGTCCTTTCCATATCATGAGGATGCCTGGGGACAGGTGCTTCAGGTGCATGGGAGGTGAGGAGAGTCCTGGGGCTGCCTAGACTCCACAAGTTCCCACTGAGGCTACGTGCTTGTAGACCATCAGTGTCCAGATAACTTCTCCACATAGGCTTTCCCAGTTGGAGAGCCATCTGTTTGAAGTAACTTGACTCTGACCCCCAGGGAAGCCAAGGAGATTCGGGGTGGTGGCAAAAGGTGGTTTGGGAACATCTCACTCAGGTATATGGAGGGGAGTTCTCTAGTTCATTCTGTAGGTTCCAAGGGTGGAGGGTTGTCCAGGGAGAACTGGGTACTTTGCTTTCAGCCTTAATAGGAATCTGTCTTGAAGATGACAAGGCAGCAGTGACTTGAGACTCCTGTTTGAAGTGGGGGATGCCTTGGAGATGGGTCAGGTAGCCAGCACCTTGTAGGCCAGGTATAACCACCACTCCCTATGACCCAGTGGGGAATTGTGTGCTTCTCATCCCCCGACCCTGGGTTCTGTGGGGTGGGGGATCCCATTGAACTATAAGTTAGGGCTGCTGCCTAGGCACTTGGACTTCTGTGTTTGGGAGCCTGCAGGGAAGAAGATGAGCCACTGTCTTGGCAGGGGCAATTGACCCTGATCAGCAGGAGGTTAGGCTGAGGGTTGGGAAAAATATGTGTAGAACTCAGGTGATCTACTTGGGTGCCTCTTCCATTTTAACTGTGAATGGACACATGCAGCAACCTTGGCTTGAGAGGGGTCTGATTATCAAGGGTCAGACCACCAGGTAAACTGCCAAGACCAGCTGCAATGATAGCTGAAGGTGAGGGACTATAGAATAGACAGGGAAAGGAGGATATGAGTACCAGTTGTGGCCCTAAGGTCAACTGAAGCAACAAGGCCTGTAGTTCAGCCCACTAACCACCCTTTCTAAGTCTCTCCTCAGGAAAAGAGGTCCACCGGAGTCATGGAGGAGCTGCCCCCTGAGCCTGGATGAAGAAGAAGATCCACATGGGGCAGTCACTGCTGTCTCCTGCTGTGGGGAGCACGGTTGATGGACAGCCCGAGCTGCCTCCCCTCTGGGTCTACCATACCTTGTGCAGAGCCCACACTTTCCCCAGGCTGTGTCCAGCCAATGACTGAGCACGACGGGTCTGCTCAGTGGGATGCTGTACTCCTCAAGGGGCAACAATGGCTCAAGGACTCCTCAGTGGTCTGGTCAAAACTTTTTTAGAACTGAGCTGTAGTCTGAAACTCTTCCTTCTCAACCCTCCTTCCTTCTCACTCTCCTTTCCCAGATGTGGCCTTCACAGGGGTTTCCCCAATGACCATCTTACTTCTTGGAGGACCTGAACTGACACAAGAGCTCTAGGACTCCATCCCTCCAAAGGCCACTGTGTTCGCTCTTCCGCTTATAGCCTGGGCTGTCTGTCCTCACAAGACTGAGGAGATAGGAGCCCCTCTGCTTAAAAGTAGGGCAATGTCTCCTCCTCCTTCCTCTGCTAGACATCTACCTTGGATCCTCTGGAAGTCCTCTCTGAGATCTAGCCTAGATCCACCCAGTTCTTCAAATAGTATCTGCCACCTGAATTGACTTCTAGCCCAGAAACCTTGGCAGAAATGGAGGGGAGCGCCATGGCCTTAGTGTCCTTGGGTATGTGTGCGGCATGGGCCTGGCCCACCCACCCAGGTTGGGGCCACTGAGCTTGGACGAGCTTCTAGTTGCTGGCCACCACAGGCTGCCTGTAACCTTCCCACCTCCTCCAGAGCCCTGCTGCGGTGAACAGTGCTTGCTTGCTGCCTGGCTCCCTCTCATTCCTTGTTGGGAAGGAGAATTGATGACAACATCAGTAATGTGACTTGTATACAAACTGCACTGCCAACAAACCTGAGTGTTGGGGATAAATCCTTTCCTGGCCCAGTAATCGCTCTGTAAGTCAAAAGGAATTACACTTCTTTCGGCAACAACACCAGAGCGTCCCCAGGAGGAGGCCAAGGTTTCCCTTCTGATTCCTGCCCTCTGGTGACCTCCACACACCACCCCCACAGCCATTCTTATGCAGGATGCCCTAGTTATATGGCCCCTGGGTTCAGGACAGAGTGCGATGCTCTCCTGGCCCTAATCACTTATCCCCTCCTGCCCATGGCTGGTGGGTGGAGGTGGGCATACTCTGCTTTTTGTCCCAAGTGGCTCTTGTCGTTCCCAGGACAAGCTCCCTTGGGGTTTCCGTCAATCTACATGAGCACAGCCCAGGAACGGAAGGCTGTTAGGGAGGAGAAAGGGCCTGAGCCATGTGCTTTTACAGTGAGAAGGGGGGTAGGATTGTGCACGGGGAAGGGGCTGAGGAGGTGGGGAGCTGGAGCTGCCAGGCTTTTCCTGGTTCCTCCTGGGGCCCCCAGGGAGGGCTGTGCATGCCAAACCGAGGGGGCAGCAGTCAGAGCAGGAGGAGAAGTCGTTAGCGGGGATTAGGGCCAGCTGCAGCTGTCCAGTTACATCACTGTGATTTTTATGCCGAGCCTGGGCCCACTCTACAGAGGATACCATTGGAATCTTCCAACTTTCCAAATTGCTAATATCCATCATCCTACCTCACCATCAGTGCCTTCTGCCCCTTCCTATCCCATACTTCTTATTTTCCCATCTCCTCCCCCTTCTCTTTCCCTTCTCCTTCCACCCAGGGCTCTGACAAGTAGACTTGACTTGGGGCTGAGGGAGAAGGCTGATTTGGAAAATCCTGAAAGGGGCATGGCTTTCTCTTTTCTGGAAACATGGGGGTCACCCCACTCCATGCCACCTCACCTCACCTCACCTCACCCATTTTTAGCCCTGGGGATAAAAATGTCTCCCATCGTCAGGCAGATTCCCTCTGAGGCAGGGGGTGGGTCAGATGGGGCTCTCCAGGTAGGCTGATTCCAGCCCTGCTAGGCACCTGTTGTCTGGACAAAGTGATGCCCTTGTCCTCATCCTTGGGACTCTGAACCCAGGCTCCCAGGGCTTCCTGCCTCACCTTGAAGCTCTTCAAGCCCCTCCTCAGGCTCTTTTGTCTTCATGCAAACTCCCTAGACATCTGATCATCCCAGTGGCTGGTGCGTGGTTAGGCCCTGGACTTGGGAGCCACAGGACCAAGAATTTGAACCATGCTTTCCCCAGTGACTAGCTGGGTGATTTGGGCAAGACTCTTTTTTAAAAAATTGTGGTGAAAATATACACAACAAAACATGCCAATTCAAAAATTTCTACATGTATAATTTAGTAACATTGATTCCATTCTTCAAGTTGTGCAACCATTCTCATTATCCTTTTCCAAGTTATTCCACCACCATTGGACAAGCCTCTTAATGTCACTAAGCCTCAGCTTCCTCATCTATAAAATGGGGACAATAATAGGACTTATCACATAAGGTTGTCGTGAGAATTAAACAGAAAAGGGTTTGAAAAGTACTTAGCAAGGGGCCTGGGAAAGAGCTCTGGTGGCGCAATGGTTGAGAACTTGGCTGCTAACCAAAAGGTCGGATGTTTGAACCTACGCAGTGGCTCTGTAGGAGAAAAGACCTGGCGATCTGCTCCTCTTAAAGATTACAACCTAGGAAACCCTATGGGGCAGTCCTACTCTGTCATATAGGGTTGCTATTAGTCAGAATTGACTTGACGGCACACAACCACATCAATGACAAGGGGTCTGGCACACAGTTCCTTCTGTCAGAACTGGCAGGGCCATGCAGGGAAACTGGGGAGCAGGGGCTGTGCCCTCAGATAGGAAGGAGAATGGTACGGGGGTTGCCCAGCTGCTGTCTGTAGAATGGACTTTGTGTCCACAATGAGTTCCAATTTGCTTCCAAGTCTCTAGGTTGGTTGAGGAATAACAAATGGCTGGTGGCCTTCTTGCCGCCTGGACAGAATCAGATGGTAAGAGGCTAGGCTGATCCTCTGGGCTCAGCACACTGGAAAAGGAATGCTACCTCCCTGGGGGCAGGATTTGGCATCTCCAGATGGGCCCACATTGGCATATCCAGCCAAGAGGGAGGATGGCAGTGCTATGGAGACAAAGCCTAGCTTTCCCACTAATGCCAGGAGAAGGTGTGTTATCTTTGGGCCCAGGTGGTCTGGCCTGGGTCTCTGGGCTGGCACCATCTGGGTGCCGCCCGCAGCCCCCAAGTTTGATGAAAGGAATGGGCTATAGGCAGAGGTGGCAGCCATTCAAATGGTCGCTGGCCCTCTAGGCGGCTGGGCATGGGGCCAGGAGGAGGGGTTGTGGCTGGCTTTCTGGTGGTCATTGGCAGGACTGGGGACTGGGATGCAGGGTACAGAGCTGGGGAGTGGGAATTGGGGAGGGAGAACTGGGCATTGGTTGGGGCTCAGCCTCGTTGGAAATGCCACCCTCCCTCACTGGTCTGTCCATTGTCCAATACCTCCTTTGACCTGAAGACCCATAGTGGTGCAACAATGAAGGGCCCGGGCCTTCCCTCTCCTCCTCCCCTTCAGCCTCCCCTTGCTGGGGCCCCTCTGGCCTCCCTCTACCCTCCCTGCTCTTGTCTTCTCATCCTCCTTTGTCCTCTTTCCCTCTAAAGCAGCTGGGCACATGGCCAGGCTGGATGACCCAGATTGGGTACCCTGCCCTGAAGGTTCAGTCATCCTTACCAAGGGGTGGTAGGAGGGGGAGGCACCCAGGTCATAGTAGGGGGTCTGCAGGGGCAGCTTCTGCAGTTCCTCCTCTTCCTGCTGCAGCTGCTTCTTCCCTGGATCCAGGTGGAGAATCTGCAAGAGAAGGAGTTGAGCGGCTGCTTGGACTCTTCCATGTCCCCCACTCCAGGTAGCCTTCTTGGACCCCTAGTTTGATTGCTATTCTCCTAGCATTCACCACACTGGTGGATGTCTGGGAAGGTACATGTGTAGCCTGAGCCTTTAGCTTTGCCAGGTCTACCAGTGGTCAGCACAGGGCCATGCACTCCAGAGGTGCTCAATGGTATTACTTTTTAGTGAATGAATGGACTGAGGTGGAGGAAGAGATTTCCCTGGGCGCCCTGGGTAGGGAGGGTCCTAGTTTGTCATTTCCCAGGGTGGGGAGTAGCAAGGAAGCCTGGACCTAGGCCTCTACCTTGGATCTGGCCTTGTGGGAACTAGTCAGGGCTAGGGGTGTGCTGGGCGCTGTTCAGGGACCCATGGAGGTGGGAGAGCCTTGTCTTCAGGTTGAGCTCCCTCCCTGGGGCCATCTCCCATTTTTTTCTCCCCAGCTTCCAGTCTAGGGACCTTGTTCTCTGCTACTCCAGACCAACCTGGATGTCCTCAGGTGCAAGGTGGCTCTGTCTATCGGTAGGAGGCTCCAGCTTCTGGGAGGGGGCTGGATCAGTCCTGGGGGAAGAGAATGACAGCTACTAGGCCCCTGTGCCCCACTCAGAATGATCCACCCTGGGGCTCTGCTGCCAGACAACCTCCTGAGTGGCCAGAGCTTGGGATGTGGAGACTCAGCAAAAAGGGGTGGAGGCTGAGAGTGCCCCTCCCATCTTTCCCAGGATCTCTATCCCCAGCCCAGCCCAGCCCAGCTCCCCCTCCCTCTAGCCTGGGTCTTCTGCTTCCTAGACTGAAGGACCGACCATGCCCAGTGGGGCCTCATCCAGGGCCAGGACCAGGTGAGGCCAATGAGGCCTTAGGTGAAAAGTTTAAGGGGCACCAAAAGCCTCAGTAATCCAGATAAATCATATTTTAATGTAATATTAAAAAAAATTAATGCAAAAAATCCACAATAAACAAAATATCAAAATTTTAAATAAAGACAGAGTCAGTAACAGTCCCTTGTTGAGCCATACTGGAACCTGAGGCAAAAGGAAAGATCAGTAATACTGATCCTGTCTTTACTTAAAATTTTGATTTTAAGCACTCTTGAAGGTTCACTATTCCTGCAGAAAGGCTTCATGCCCCTTCCACCTCACAGGGGCAGGAGGAGTGAGTAAGGCCTGTGGGAGAAGCCCTAGGAGGACCCTGAGCCTTTGACAAGCCAGGCACTTCAGCATGTTCCTGCTGAGGAGGCTGAGGGGCAGGAGCAGAGAATGGGGTGTGGGAGTGGGCAGAGGGATAGGCTTGTCTGCACCCACCAGTCACTGTCTATCTCCAGCCTGTTCTTCTGCAGCTGGTGATACAAAAAGAAGACAGCAAGAGCCACACCAAGGATGAGGGCCATGGCCACGGTGCCCCCCAGGAGCCTGGCCGCACTTCCAGGGCCCTCCTGGGGGAGGGGCTTTTCTGGAACGAAGACCAAGGCAGAGAATCAGAGAGAAAGACAGACAGATACAGCCAGGGAGAGAGTCAGGTTAGAGAGGTGGCAAAAAAATAAGCATGAGATCCTGCATCAGTGCCCTCAACAACGCCCCTCCTCTCCCCCCCTCCCCCATCACATTCCAGTTCTAGGAGAGGCTGTCCCTGCTAGGGTAGGACAGACCCTCACACTGGCTTCCAAGGGCCTTGTGGGGGGTGTGGGACAACGGGAGGGGGATGGGGAACACAGGGTAGGAGGAGGGGTGCTCAGAGATGCGTGTCCCCCCCACTTCATTCCATTTCTAGCCCTGCAGGGAAGATTCCTGTTGAGGAGCTTAATTTCCTTCCCCTCCCTACCCAATTAAACAAGCAAATGAACTAATTGGTGCTTTGCCCTCCTGGCTCTGGAAAGAGGGTGAGGATCAGAGATGAGGAAGATGGGGACTGTGAGACTGGATGGGGGGTGGGGCACGGGGGTGGGGGCTCCTCAGGGGAAACCAAGTCTGTCCAGCAGGGAGGGGGCACGGTCTAAGGGGAAGGGGGGCTGTGAGCTCTCTGTCTGGACCTGCCGGCCCTCGCCCCAGGAGCATCCACCCCATGGGAGGGCAGTAGGGCTGGGGTGTCCAGCAGCCCATCTCAACTTGCCTTATGGTGGGGCATCCTACTCACTTTCTCCGGGCCTCGGAAACAAAAGGACCTGACAGGCTGCGAAGGTTTGTGGAGCTATTTTTCAGTCTGAGCAGGAGCCCCCGTCCTGCCCCTGCAGACAGGAACACCACAGGCTACTGCCACTGACTGAGCCTGTGGCTGGGGCCCGTGCTGCTTACTGGCTGCCCTACTGGCCTGCGCTTGGCGTGTGAGCCTGGAGAGTGCGGACCCTTTGTTGCCCTCCCCCTGCTGAGCTCCATTTCTCACCTCTGACCCTTAAGGCACCCAGGAAGGAAGGGACCAGGGACCAAGTTGAAAATCACATCTATCCTCTCCTTCCCCTCCCCCTGCCCTATTACATATAATTAAACACGTAGAGCACCTGAACAGAGACGTTCAATTGCAGTTTGCAATAAACATCACGGAGCCAATTTCCTAGCAGCGGGATTGACAAGTGCCTGCCTCTCTCTCAGCCTCATCCTAGTGCCCTAGAGGAGGGTGTCTGGCAAAGATCTCAGCCCAGCCTGGCTTCCAGTGAGTCTAGTGCCCCTCTCTGGCCCTAGCCCTCTCTGCAAAGCTCTGGCCTAGCATCCATCCGTCCATCCCCAGCTGGCTGCTAGAGGGCTATGTCCCTGGAGAGGGTGGTGTCTGCCGGGAGGGGCCTGAGTGGGCTCCAGGGGCTGAGCTCTGTGCATACCACGTTGCTGTTGTGGCTTGCTGCTGTTGAATTAACTCATGGTGACCCCATGCCCAGTGGAGCAAAACGCTGCCTGGTCCTCTGCTATTCCCACGATCAGCTGCAGATCAGGCCACAGTGATCCATAGGGTTTTCATCAGCTAATTTTTCAGACGTAGATTGCCAGGCCTTTCTCCCTAGTCCGTCTAAGTCTGGAAGCTTCTCTGAAACCTGTTCAGCCTCATAGCATCACGCAAGCCTCCACTGAGGGACAGGTGGTGGCTGTGCTTGAGGTGCATTGGCTGGGAATTGAATCCAGGTCTTTGCTTGGAAGGTGAGAATTCTGCCTCTGAATCACCGCTGCCCCCTGTTGTATAAGAGGGACTCCTCCTTGGACCCTTTACCCCTGCACTGTCTCTCTTCCCTCATTTCTCAGACCTCTTGGGCTGGAATACTACAATCAGTTAAGCAAACCTTATCCCCTTTTCTCTAAACCTTAGCACCCACCATAACTTTCTTCCCCACTCTCTCTTCTCTTAATCCTCAAGCCTCCCTGCTGCTGCTCCTGCAACCTCCTGAACTTACTTGTTGCTTTGGTTTAGCAAAGGTTCATTGAGCGGGTGCTGTGCTCCGGACACTGTTCTGGGCACTGGGCAATGGAGATGCCTAAGGCGCAGTCCCTGCCTCTGACCTCCACTGTTCCTCATTCTCCTTGCTTCTACCTCTCGGACAGCTTTCTAGTATAGCTGCTTCCCCTCCTCTCCAGTGCCACCACCCTCGTCCAAGCCACCATCAACAACACCATCACTGTGTAACAGCCTACTTAGCCTCCCTGACTCCAATCTTGTCCTCCCCAAGCCCTTCTCCGCCCTTGAGCCCGAGTGATCTTTTTCGAATACAAATTTGATCAGGCCACGTCCCTGCTCAAAATCCTCCAAAAGCTCCTTGGGGCCCTCAGTGAAATGCCCAAGCTCCAAGGCTTAGTAGGTCCTTCGATATCTGGCCCCTGCTCACTCTAGAGGCAGCGTCTCAATGCGTTCCCCTGCCCACCCTGCTGCAGCCAGCCTGGACCACTTGCGGGTCCCTGACAGTGAGTTTCTGTCATCTGCAGGTTTTAGTAGGAGCTGCTGTCTCTGCAAGGATCTCTCCTTCCTACACCCTCTTTGCCAGGCCAACCCATCCTCCAGGTTTAAGCTAGACATGTTTCCTCCAGCAAGCACCCCCTGTCTCCTCTACTGGCACCATGAGAAAAGATTTAATGTCTTTTCTCTAGACTTCAAGTTCATGTCTGACTTGTCTCTGTCTTCCTAGCCGCTGCCACGGCGCGAGCCGAGTATGCAGGAAGTACACAATAAGTATTTGATGAATGAATGAATGTGGAGGGGACAGTTCTGGTAGAGGGTTCCCCTGTCCCCTGGAATCTCACCTTCCACCAGGGGGTGCTGTCACCTTGAGTCCCCAGACCTCAAAGTTGGAAGCTGGGGATTCTATTTCTCTATAAAGTCCTGGACACAACCCAAACCTATATCCCTGCTTCCTCTCAGCACAGCTGAGGCAGCCTGGCATTTTCAAAGGACTGGGGGAGGTGAGCAGTAGGGAAATGAACAAAGAAGCACAGTGCACATACCCTGTCTTGCTCATGGAGTTCAGGTTTCTCTCCTGCCATAGCCAACTTTGGCTCGGCGGGCTGGCCCCGCATGAGATCCAGCCAGAGGAAAAGAAGGTTTCACGACAAAGCGTTGGAACTCAGCGCCTGCCTAACTCCCTACTTCCAGATGATCTCTCTCAAGGCTTCCACCCAGCACCCCTGAGGGTCTTGGGGGCCATTTTAGCAACAGAGGGAGGCAGCTGTCCTTATAAGCGGTGGTTAAGCGCTTGACTGCTAACCAAAAGGTTGGCAGTTCTAACTCACCGGCCACTAGCGGGAGAAAGATGTGGCAGCCTGCTTCTGTAAAGATTACAGCCTCGGAAACCCTGCAGGGCAGTTCTACTCTGTCCTATAGTGTCGCTATGACTTGATGGTAATGAATTTTTTTTTTTTTTTTTTTAATATATACTGCTCTTGGGTGGTGTAAACAGTTAACGTGCTCGGTGCTCAGTGCTTGGCGCTTGGCTCTAACCAAAAGATTGACAGTTCGAGTCCACCCAGAGGAGGCTTGGAAGAAAGGCCTGGTGATCCACTTCCAAAAAATCAGCCCATTGAAAACCTGATGGGGTACAGTTCTACTCTGACACACATGGGGTCTCCATGAGTCAGAACTGACTCCATGACACTGGTTTTTATATCATCCTTACAACAAAAATGATTACATGTGACGAATGAGTTGGTGGATGCACGCATGTGGCATTAGGGAGACCAAGGACCAGTGTGGATAACTTTGATTTTGCTCACCCCAAACTCCCCTTTCTCAATGTCCCACTGCTTCCCTGCACAAATATAAGTGCAAGTTCCCTTGGAGACCCTGGGCCCTGCCCAATCCACCTGGAGGGTCCCACCCTAGTGAAGGAAACACTGTTGTTGTTGTTGTGCTGTTGATTCTAACTCATAGCAAACCTAGTGGAAGGAAAATGAGAAATGGGGACAAGACAAGGGAAGGAAAGACAAGTGAGAAAGAGGAGAAGGGAGAGGAAGTGGCCTTGAGTCTGAGGCTTGCCAGGCACTGTGCTAGGTGCCTCTGCTGATTTGGGACCCGTTTGATCCTGCAAAGTTAGCTAATGCTATTCTCATGAGCAAAGTGAAACTCACAGACGTTAGGTCACACAGCTAGTCCCCTTTCTAGTAGGAGTGAGGAGCGGGCCCTGGAGCCTGTCTGTGTGCTTTCCCTGCCTCGTGCTGCTGGGTCCCTCATGGAGCCCCCCATCCTCATCTCTCATCCCTTACCAGACACATCCTTAACCTAACCCCGCTCCTCCCCTGGCTCCGAGTTGAGGGCCCCTGGTAGCTTTGTCTCTGAGGCTCCCCTTGACAGCTGTGGGGAGGCGGCTGGTACTAGCCCCAGCTGCAGCCCTGGTATCAAGCCCCCAGCTACTCTCTGGTTTCACCGCAACGAATCTCTTCCCCCAAGTCGCAGCTTCATAGGCTTTAGGGCAGGACCAGTTACCTGCAGGGGGAGCTGCAGGGGCTACGGGCATCTCCTCTCCTCTGTCTGGAAGTGGACACGTTCCTCTCCTTCCCAGTTCAGCCCATACAGGAGGGACCAACCCAAAGGCCAGAACTGAAGGGGTCACAGAGCTCTTTCCTAGGCCTGATGCAGCCAGTGCCTGCCTGGCCAGCCTCACTTGGACTCAGCCTGCACCCAGGCTGTAGGGCTCAGAGGCCTGACCCCTGGACCCCTGGTCTATAGCATGAGGCAGCCCTGGGCTGCCAGGAAGCTAGGCCCCTCCCAGAGCCCTCTGCCTGCCTCTCTCCCAGATGGGCTCCTGGTTGCTCCCTCTGGCCTGGACTGGGCTGTGCTTCACCTTGTAGCTGCTCTGCCCTGGCCTGCCCTGGTGGGCCCCTCGGTGCAAAAAGCCACTTTGGCCACAGAATTTGCTCTGGTTCTGAACTCAGTTGGAGGTCACCTTGCAGTCACCTTCTTTAGACCTCCTGGATGGAGGTCGGAGGCAGAGGCTCCCGGCTCTGTAGCCCTGCCCTCTTTTCTCCCTTGCTCCTGGCTTCTATTTCATTTGCTTGGAGCAAATGAAAATTATGTCAAGTGTTTAGTATAGTATGTGGCACATAGTCAACATGTAATAAAGGGTTGCTGTTTTTGTTATTAGCTACTCAATAAATAGAAATTGATGGTGGTATGGCCATGACTATGATGGTGGTGGTGGTGATGTTGGTGATGATGGTAATGATGATGATGGTGGTGGTGGTGATGTTGGTGATGGTGGTGATGATGCTGATGGTGATGAAGATGGTGGTAATGTTGTTTATGATGATGATGGTGGTGGTGGTAGTGATGATGGTGATGATGTTGGTGCTTCTTCCCTTCCTGGAAGCTTGGCTTCTTCACTTAAGCTAGCATTCTGGGTCAAATTATACCTGTGGCCGCCACATTATAATAATGTCTATTATATCTTTTACTCAAATTATCTCATTTGATCCTCACCCCCCTTTGCCTTTGTTAACAGATGAGTAGCTGGAGACTCAGAGAAAATTAGTATAATGCACAAAGCCATCAGCTTATTGATGCATGTTAGAGCCCTTAGCAGTGTCTGGTACACAGTCAGGGTTTAGGAAGCAATAGTTCTAGTAGGGCTTGTTTCTTAGCAAATCTGCCAGGCAGCTGGGGCTGGGACTCCTACTCTAATCCTGCCTGTTGGCTCCTCTCACTCCTGCCCTCAGCTTCCCCAAGTCCCTTAACTTTTATCATCTGTAAACTCCAACTTGTCTAGGCCTGAGCAGACCTCAGGACAAGGGGGCAGAGCGTCCTAGTGTGTGAGCACTTATGTGTGACTATGATACCCCTTGGAGAGGGTTGAGGGCCATCAGTTTCAACTTTGTGCAGATGTTCCCTCTACCTGGAATGCGCTTTCCAATGTCACCATGCCCTCCCACCCAGCCCTTCACACCTTGGGTTGTAATTAGGAGAAAAAAGGAATATGAGCGAGACTAACTTTCCCAGACACAGGCCCCTCACCACAGAGTTTGTTCTTGGCGCCCCCTCCAAGGTCAGGCCCAGCTGGAGAGAGTTACTGGGATTTCACGCACATTCCTGGTGAGAGAGGGACTATCTTCCTGTTGGGGACCCTGCCAGGCAGGGCCCTGACCCTCAGGCCTCTGGGAGGGGGTGGGGGATGATGGGGGAACCAGGAAATGCCCAGCCAGGTGGGGCAGGGATTAGGGGCATGGGGGAAACTATTAATCCATCCCACACCCTGCGGGCCAGCCTCACTCTTTCCTGCCCGGCACTCCCACCAATCCTTCCAGGCGCCCTCTTTTCTTTCCAGCTCCTTCTTACTTTTTCCTCGACATCTCCCCACAAAGCGCTGCTTTCAAGGGGGGAAAAGAAGCACCAAATATGAGAAGGTGTGTAATGTAGTGGGAAAAACAATGGCTTGGATTCTCCACTTTGTAGCAGTGAGACTTTAAGTGTTCCAGCCCTCAGTTTTCTCCTCTGTAAGAGAAAGAAAGGTAGAAATAAGTGAGATCATGCACATGAGGTGCCTAGCACAGAGTGGCCTCTTAAATGGCAGTAATAGCAGCGGTGGCAGTCTTTATTATTATTAGAAGGTACAGTGTCAGTAGGGGAGGGACTTTTTCTCTCATTTGCCTGAGTGGTGGTGGGGCCCACTGCTTCTACGTGAACTCCAGATTCTTCCAGCACCAGTAGGGTCCTCCTCTATCTCCCCCACTGCTGCCCTCTCGAGCCACTGTCCAGCTCCCAGCAGGAGAGTTGGGCAGAGCAAGGGGCCTCATACTCTGTTCCTGCAGAAAACAAACCTGACTGGCTTCAGGTCAGCGTCACCCCAGGAGCCAGGTTCTAGGGCCCCAGCGTCCCTGGGTGGGGCAAACAATTAATACACTCAGCTGGAGATCTGGGTCTAAGATTGTGTGTGTGTATGTGTGTGTGGTGGGGGGAACTAGGTCCATGACCCTGGGGGGAGCTGAAAACTCGAGGTTGGCTGGCATTAAACAATCTGGGGATTTTAGGGCAACTGTGAGAAAGCACACAGAACCATCAGGACCTGAACACATCTGGGGAGGTGTTGAGGAGTGGAGTGGTTTAGTTCTGGCAAGTTCTATGGGCAGCACCACGGGAAGCCTCAGAGAGAAGATTTGATTAATTTGTCTTCCCCTCTCAAGTTGAGGGGAAAATAATCTCAAGAGAAAAATGGGGACAGCTGGCCTGCAGTCTCTTCTGGCGAGAAAAGCTGGAAGGGTCTGATCTGGACTGGAGGTGGGCGTGGGACTTGGCAGAAGGAGGCATGTGTGGAGCTGGTATTTTCTATGTGCAGGCCATGTGCTTCGTGTCTCTCTTGCCCCTCACTGCATCTCCAGAAGTAGGCATTATTGCCTTCGTTTCACAGGAAATCAAGTGGAGGTTCAGGGAAGCTAAACTTGCCCTAAGTCACCAGACGAATAAGAGACAGAGTTGGTGACTGAGCTCGGGCCTGTATGACACTAAAGCTGGTGACCCCTATGTTTGCTTTGACATTCCAGAGCCCTATCTCAAATGGGGAAACTCTGGTGGCGTAGTGGTTAAGAGTTCCACTGCTAACCAAAAGGTTGGCAGTTCAAATCTGCCAGGTGCTCCTTGGAAACTCTATGGGGCAGTTCTACTCTGTCCTATAGGGTTGCTATGAGTTGGAATCGACTCAGTGGCAACGGATATCTCAAATGGGGAGTCCCTGGGTGGTACAAATGTTGAAGTGCTCTGCCACTAACCGAAAGGTTGGTGGTTGGAACCCATGCAGAGGCACCTCAGAAGAAAGTCCTGGCAATTTACTTCCAAAAAATCAGCCATTGAAAACCTTATGGAATACAACTCTATTCTGATACAATGGGGTCTCCATGAGTCAGAATCGACTCGACAGCAACTGGTTTGGTTTTGATTTTTACTCAAATGGGACCACACATCGTTAAATGCATTTAGTAATCTGTAAGCCAATGTAAAAATTCAAGTCTTGGTGGTGTTTTGTTTCTTTTTAACAGGAATTCAGTGCAGAAAGCACTGGGCTTGGAGTCAGAAGCTAGATCCAAGTTATCAGTCTGCTACTCCACACCTGTGTGACTTTGGGTGAGACATCTCTGAGCCTCAGGTTAATTATCACTAAACTGGGTTAGGAAGACCTGCCTTGCTTACCCCCTAGGTGGCTGGAGGATCCTAGGATGCTCAGGTTCCCTTCCTGCAGCCTGAGGGTCTGCTCTAGTCTAGTTGATTCTTGCCTCACACATGACCTGGAGGCCTCTGCTCCTCCCCAGTGCTGTGTATTCTATAACTTTTCTGGATCCCTTCCAGTTTACAAAGTCATCTCTGATACCATATTTTCCAGGAAGTCTTTCCCATGAGCCCTGCCTCCTTCTGATGACTTCACTTGATACCAGTTGTGGTTCCTACAAGCTCAGTTTGTACCTGCCTGGGGCACTTGCTGCTTTGCGGATGTACTGAAACTTGTATGTGACCCAGGATCTCCCAGGGGTTAGGCTGCTGCAGCCCTCTTCCCCTGGATCTCCCGCCATGTGTCCCGGTCGTCAGCACATGACTCTGCCCTTTAGATTCTCTCTACAGTGGGAGGAGGGGACCTTGGTGTTTCAGTGTCAGAATTCTTGCTTTTCTTGTGGGAGACTTGCACCTCATCTGCAGCCACCACCCATCTGTCAGTGGAGGCTTGCACATGGCTATGATGCCAAACAGGTTTCATCGGAGCTTCCAGACTAAAGACAGACTAGGAAGAAAGGCCTGGTGATCTACTTCCAAAAATCAGCCAATGAAAACTCTAGGGATCACAACAGTAAGATTTGCAAACGATCATGGAGATGGCATAGCACGGGGCAATGTTTCCTTCCGTTGTGCATGGGGTCGCCATTAATCTGGGCAGACTCGACGGCATCTAACAACAACAAATTGGGGGAGGCAGTGGGCAGAGTGATTGGAGGCAGGAGGCATGGACCCTGCAGCCAGACTATCTGGGTTTGAAGCCCACCTCCCACCAGCTAACTCTGAGACCTTGGGCATCTCTCTTCATTTCCCCTGTGTCCTGGGGGACGATGGTAGTAATAGTTCCTACCTTCTAGGGTTGAGGTGAGGGTTTCATATGGTGAAGTACTTAGAACAGTGCTTGGCACTCAGTGAGTGATAAGTCTTAACTATTATAAAATATCTTGAGTCACTTTATCATTTCCAAACATTATATAAATGTAAAGAATTCTTACTGTTATTAGTCTCCTGGGACGCGATTTCCCCATTTGAGGGTTGAGGAAAATGATCTCTGAGGCTCCACCTGGTTCTAATGGTCTGTAATTCTGAACCAGGTAGTTAGAGCCCTTGCTTGGCATCTGCATGTGTTGAGGTGTAGGCACAAGCGAATCGAGCACGGGCAGGAGCCCCCATGGGCCCAGCCTTGGAAAGGAGAACCTGATCTCTGGGAACCCTAGAGGAGGCTGTGGATGTTGATGGGGGAAACCTTCCCAATCAGGGAGGCCCTGGGTGCTATCTTTATCCCAGAGCCTGCATCAACCATGGGAGCTCCCGTTCCATAGGGACCTGAGGATGTCCCTCAAAACGCCACATGTGAAGGTCCTACAGTTTTATTGATTCAAACCCTAAATCTCCCTAGGTGAACAGACACTTCTCTGGAGGACACTCTGGAGACAGATAGCAGCCACACTCTTCCTTGGGGTTCCAGCCTCCCCCTTGGAGCTCCTTTAGTGGGCTGGGAGAGGAGACACGTGGAGCCCACATCCACCATGCCTTCCCTGGGGAGACTTTTCTCTGTCAGCCATTTGTTTTGTTAGCAGGGTGGATTCTTCACTTCTCTGCAGGAGAGAGCCAAGCGGGGTGCTCTCCCCGGTATAGAAGTGGGGTGCTGTCCATCTTCCCCGCATGCCCACTGCTGCTGCTGCTAACCAGATTCCGCTGGAAGCTGCCAGCCACTTTCACTCAGGCACTGGGTCTCAGGATCAGTTGCGGAAGATAGAGGAGATGGGGTGGGGTGTGGTGATCCATTACTGTCAGGACTGGCCAAGGAGGCTTTGTGGAACCGCCAAGCCGTCCTGCTCAAGGTCTGGCCGCTTTGTCTCCGGAGCAGCCCAGGAGAGGCCAACCAGCTTCCCCTCCCATCTCCCAGGCCCTTTGTTCCATGTGTGTGTGTGTGGGGGGGGGGCGTGCCCCAGGTCTTCAGTCATGGAGTCAGAGGGGCAAAGAGCATGTTAAAAGTCACCCAGTGCAAAGTGGCTGAGCTGGAGGCAGAGCCCAGCTCCCCAGATCCCAGTCCAGGGAGCTTTCCACGCATGGGCCTGCCTCTCCTCCTGCTGTCCAGCTTAGACCACCTGCCTGTCCCCTCCAACACACCATAGTCATTAGCAAAGGCCGGATCTGGGTGTGGCTCACTGCCTCTTGCCCTTCTTGTGAAACCCCAGGAAGAGTGCTGTGCTAGGAATCAATCCTGGGACCAGAGGACGCTGTCCCAGCTCACCCCTCCTGGAGTGGTCACCCATTACACCTCAACAACTCACCCAGCCACAGGGCAATGCTCTGTGTTGGGAGTTGGGATACCTGTTTTCTAATTGCTAATCCTTCCTTCCTGCTCATCTGGGATCCCTGAAGGCACAAACCACCCCGTCTCCTCTGGCTCTACCCATTTTGTCCCTGCCTCCCCAGCACCTCCTAGACCTGTAGGACTACAGCCCGGCTGGAGGGACTACATGCCAGCCTCTCTCTCCTCCTGAGCTCCAGGGAATGTATGACAATGGTTTTTTCAAACTTTTTTTTTTTTCAGAGTGTACCAATTACCAGTTGCCATTGAATTGACTCCGACTCATGGTGACCCCATGTGTGTAAGAATAGAACTGTGCTCCATAAGGTTTTCAACGGCTGATTTTTTGGGAAGTAGATCACCAGGCCTTTCTTCTGAGGCTCCTCTAGGTGGCCTTGAACCTCCAACCTTTCAGTTAGCAGCCAAGCACCTTAACCATTTGCACATACAGGGATGCCTTTTAAAGTGTAGGATCCTTATAAAAACCAAAAATCTCTGATAGTCATGTGAAAATTGCTCATCATCATTAGTCATCAGGGAAACGCAAATTAAAATCACAATGAGATACCACTATACCCCTGCCAGAATGGCTAAAACTAAAATGACAGATGATACCAAATGTGGGCAAGGAAGTGGAGCAATTAGAATACTCATATACTGCTGGTGGGAACATAAACCACTTTGGAAATTGGTCTGGCTGTATCTCCTAACCCTAATTCCATTCCTGGATATATACTCAACAGAAATGAGTGCTTATGTGCTCCAAAGTCACTCACAAGAATGCCTGTAGTAACTTTATTCATAATAGCCCCAAAATGGAAACCACACACATAGCCACTGACGGTAGAATAGAGAAATACATTGATGCGTGTCTACACAGTGGAATATTACACAGCAATGAAAAAAAAGAATCCCTGTGGATGAATCTCACAAACACAATATTGAGTGAAAGAAGCCAGACTCCAAAGAGTATACTCTGTGTGGTTCTATTTATGTGAAGTTCCACAATGGGGATACTGACTGGGAGGAGCATGAGTGAGCCTCCTGTGTCTTGATCTGAGGGTGGTCATATGAGCATATACATATGGAGCTCTACCTTTAGGATCTGTGCACTTTACTGTTGGTATAGGAGGCCCTGGGTGGTGCAAACGGTTCATACACTCAGCTGCTAACTGAAAGATTGGACGTTCAAGACCATCCAGAGGCACATGGAAAGAAAGGCCTGGCTATCTACTCCTAAAAACCAGCCATTGAAAGCCCTATGGAGCACAGTTCTACTCTGACACACATGGGGTCACATGAGTTGCGGTTGACTTCATGGCAGCTGGTTTATTATTTTTAATGTTTGTATGGTATCCCTCAATCAAACAGTTAAAACACTAACATCTAACAAAATACCAAAACCTTACACAGAATCCTGATGAGTGAAATAGACAAAAGCTGAGCCCCTGCCTTTTGCTCCCTACCTCAGGTGGCTCCTGGGGCATCTCTGTGGATGAAACTTTGGAGGACATGCTGAAAGCCTTTGCCCATGGCCTCATGGTCCTACAGCTGGCCCCAGTCCCAGTCCCTTGAAGGGACACCTTCCAGCTTGTCCATCTCTGTGTCCCTCCCCTCAGCTGGTGGGTTGCTGTGCAAGGAGATGCGAAACAGGGAGCAAGAAATGAGGGTGGTGGTCACCACACAGCCAGGAAGTCACAGAGCTAGGGTCCTACCTAGAGCTTGGTAAGTGTCCCAATTTCTGATATCATTTCCGTGGTAGTCTCAGTTTCTGTGCTGCAGTTTGCTCCTTAGGGCAGATAGACCGTGGTAAGAATAGTAAGAGATAATGCCATCCTAGCTCAACTTGACTGAGCACCACTCTGTTCCAGGCATTGTGCTAAGTACTTTACAAAGAGCCTACTCTCCTTTAATCCTCACAACAGCCCTCTGCGGTAGGTGCCACTATTATCTGCTTTACAAATAACTGTCTCTACATTTGAACTATCTTTATTTGCCCCAGCAGTCTATTCACACAGATTAAGAAATAAAGCCCAGAGAAGTCAAGCAACTCACCTAAGACCCACACAGCTGGTAAGTGGTGGAACTAGGGATTGAATTCAGGTCAGTCTGACTCCAAAGCTCTGCCTGTCTCCTCTCACCAGTCTTTCAATAAACGCCTGCTGTGAAATGAACTGGTGATAGAATTGGCATGTAAAAGGACTACAACAGGCTGAAATGCTGACCTTGACCATTAAGATGAAATAGCAGAGTTACATGAAAAGCACTACATCTAGGGAAAAAAATAGACCGCTACTTTTTAGGTACAGAGTAAGGGAGACTTACTTAGAGGTAGCACACATGAAAAAAACTCAGAGGTTTACTTTTCCAATCCATCCATCATCTATCCATCCATCCATCCATCCTTCCATCCAACCTTCCATCCACCCATCCATCCATCCATCCCCCCCATCCATCCACCCATCCACCCATCCATCCATCTCTCTCCCTCCACAAATTTAACCAGCAGGATTGAGCTGTCTGTGTTCCATACCACCACCATGAGGTAAGCTGGGTTGGCTGTGTACATGGTGTAAGAAGTTGTAGCGCCAGGTTCAGGGAGGACAAGCAGATACCCCCCTCCCATTTCCCACTGGTCAGATCAGTTCCAGGAACAGTATTTCATCCTGGGCCCTCAGAGTGGGAGGGAGCTGGTAATGTGCTTCTTTCAGAAACAGCTGGGGGGATTGGGGACTTTTAGTGTCAGTTGGAGTGTCTGCGCTGTGCTGGGCATTGTGATAACACTTTCCAACAGCTGCTGGTCATCGGAGCCAAAACTTGAACTTAGGTTTGCCTGACTCCAAAGCCCAGGCCTCTAACAGCTGTATTGCTAAGTGGCGTGATAACTCTAGCATGTTGTTGTTATTAGGTGCTGTAGAGTCGGTTCCAGCTCATAGCGACCCTATGTACAACAGAATGAAAAACTGCCTAGTCCTGTGCCATCCTCACAATCATTGCTATGTTTGAGCCCATTGTTGTAGCCACTGTGTTGATCATTTCATCGAAAGTCTTCCTCTTTTTCACTGACCCTCTACTCTACCAAGCATGATGTCTTTCTCCAGGGACTGGTCCCTCCTGATAATACGTTCAAAGTACGTAGGACAAAGTCCCGCCATCCTCACTTCTAAGGAGCATTCTGGCTGTACTTCTTCCAAGACAGATTTGTTTGTTCTTCTGGCAGTCCATCATATACTCAATATTCTTCGCCAGCACCATAATTCAAATGCATCAATTCTTTGATCTTTCTTATTCATTGTCCAGCTTTCACATGCACATGAGGCGATTGAAAATACCAATGGCTTTTCAATCATGCGTCAGGAGTACCTTAGTCCTCAAAGTGACATCTTTGCCTTTTAACACTTTAAAGAGGTCTTTTAAAGCAGATTTGCCCAGTGCATACGTCACTTGATTTCGTGACTGCTGCTTCCATGGGCATTGATTGTGGATCCAAATAAAATGAAATCCTTGACAACTTCAGTATTTTCTGTTTATCATGATACTGCTTATTGGTCAGGTTGTGAGGATTTTTGTTTTCTTTATGTTAAGGTGTGATCCATACTGAAGGCTGTAGTCTTCGCTTTTCATCAGTAAATGCTTCAAGTCCTCTTTGTTTTCAGGAAGCAAGGTTGTGTCATCTGCATAATGCAGGTTGTTAATGAGTCTTCCTCCAATCCTGATGCCTGGTTCTTCTTCATATAGTCCACCTTTTCAAATTACTTGCTCAGCATACAGATTGACTAAGTATGGTGAAAGGATGCAACCCTGATGCACACCTTTCCTGACTTGAAACCATGTACTATCCCCTTGTTCTGTTCGAATGACTGCCTCTTGGTCTATGTACAGGTTCCGCATGAGAACAATTAAGTGTTCTGGAATTCCTATTCTTGGCAATGTTATCCATAATTTGTTATGATCCACACAGCTGAATGCCTCTGCATAGCCAATAAAACACAGGCAAACATCTTTCCAGTACTCCTTGCTTTCAACCAAGATCTGACATCAGCAATGACATCCCTAATTCCACGTCTTCATCTGAATTTGGCTTGAATTTCTGGCATTTCCTGTTGATATATTGCTGCAACCATTTTTGAATTATCCTCAGCAAAATTTTACTTGTGTGTAATATTAATGATAACTCTACCATAAAACCAAAAAACCTGTTGTCGTCGAGTCAATTCTGATTCATATTGACACATGAAAAATACGCAGAGCAGAATTGACCCAAAGCGTTTCCAAAGAGTGACTGGTGGATTCAAACTGCCAACCTTTTGGTTAGCAGCTCTGCTCTTAACCACTGTGCCACCAGGGCTCCAACTCTACTATACCAAAAACTCATTGCCGTCGAGTCCATTCTGACTCATAGTGACCCTATAGGACAGAGTAGAACTGCCCGTGGGGTTTCCAAGGAACGGCTGATGGATTCGAACTGTCGACCTTTTGGTTAGCAGCCAAGCTCTTAACACTGTACTGCCAGGGCTCTAACTCTAGCACAGGGTTCCAAAAAATAAAACAAAACAAAAAAAACCCAAACCTGTTGCTGTCTCGTTGACTCCGACTCATAGCCACCCTATAGGACAGAGTAGAATTGTCCCATAGGGTTTCCAAAGCTGTAATCTTTATGGAAGCAGATTGTCACATCTTTCTCCCGTAGAGTGGCTGGTTTGTTCAAACTGCCGACCTGGCAGTCAGAAGCTGAGGGCTTAACCACTGTACCACCAGGGCTCCTTAGCATAGGGTTAAGTATATGAAAACAAGATTTGGTAAGGATGTGTAAATATCTCCAAATAGCTGAACAACTGTCCTGGGAAGGGAGTTTTTCTAGGCATGTCTAGGGAAATGCCTAGATCAATGGGTGAAACGTATAGGAGGGAAATTTTGTCTGAAGAGAAGAGAATGGTGGTAGGGCTTCACTCCAGAGGAGTTGGTGGTGGGGATAAAGAGTGGGAGAGCAGCCCCCAGGGAGGAGGCATTGGCCTGGCTCTGCCGGCACACATGTAAACCAGGGGAGGAAATAGGGTCTGTGGGGGGCCACAGAAGCCAGTACCAAGGCAGAGCCCAAATATTGCTCCCCAGAAGTGTCCGGCATGGAGTCAGGCGTAGAGGGAGTCCAAGGAGCCGGGTCTCACTGGTGTTCTCCTCAAGCTTTCAGAAGCCTTTCTTCCTCCAACTTTTCCCACTCCCCTCCATATTTCCAGGAAGTCTTTCCCAATGAGCCCCACCTGACTCTGATGGCTCAACTGAACAAACGGGGCTCCTGCAAGCCCAGTTTACACCCCAGTGGGGGTTCTTGTTGTCCTGTGGGTGAAGTGAACCACATATCAGGTTTAGCATCACCCCAGGCCTTAGGCTGGTCCCACTCCTTCCCCTGATCCCTTTCCCCTCCCCGTTCTTAGGACATGGCCCTACCCTAGAGCACATCTAGTGCAAGCTTTCTGACGGTCTGGTTGGCAAAACATTACTTTAGCCTCTAGGCTTCAGTTCTCCCTATGCAGAATGAGCATGTTGGACTAGGGTGATCTCTATGGGCCCTTTTAGAAAAACTACCATAAAATGCTAAATTATCAAATTTGCCTGGAATACTTTAATATTTTTTTTTTAAAATTTAATTTTATTGTGGTAAAATATAACAAAAAATTTGCCATTTTAAGTGTACAACTTAGTGACATTATTTTCACCATATTGTGCAACTATCACCAGTATCCATTCCCAGAAGTTTTACATCAGCCCAGACAGAAACTCAGTGTCGCTTCAGCAATAGCTCCCATTTCCTCCTTTCCCCAGAATCTGGCAACCACTAATAAACTTGGGTCTGTATGCATTTACCTATTCTAGATATTTCATATTTCATATTCAATTCATACAATATTTATCCTTTTGTCTCTGACTTATTTCACTCAGAATAATGTTTTCAAGATTCATCCATGTTGTAGCATGGATCACGATTTCACTTTCATTTACGGCTAAATAATACTCCATTGTATGTATATACCACATTTTGTTTATCCATTTATCTTTTGATGGACATTTGGGTTGTTTCCACCTTTTGGCTATTGTGAATAATGCTGCAGTGAGCATTGGTATACAAGTATCTGTTTGAATCCCTGCTTTCAAGTCTCTTGGGTATATACTTAGCAGTGGAATTGCTGGGTACCTGGAATACTCTTAACTGACCTCTGTCTGGAGAGCTCCTAAGTATCCTTCAAGGCTTCATCTGCCAAGTCCTGAAGGCCCTCCCAGACAAAATTAGTCACTCCCATCCTGTGCTACCACAGCCCTTTACCCACAGCTCTGCTACTGCCGGTGGCCAGCGTGGCATTGGCTATTTCGGAATCTGGGATTCCTAGGGGCTCTGTGGTCTTTGAAAGCAGGCACACTGTGTGGGACTACCACAGTATTACCAGCTCTGAGTACAGTGCCTTGTCTAGGGTGGCTAAAAATAGGACGTAAATGAATGAATAAATGAATGAGTGCATTAGTAAATGAATTCCTCAATTCATCAAGCTCATCCCCTTAGCCATCTGCACCCAGGAGGGGGTAGCATAAGGGCAATGGAAGAGAAAGGCTGCCAAGGTCTCCAGAGTGGAGCATCTAGCTGCCCAGCCGTCTTCACCAAAAAAACCCCAAACTTGTTGTGGTCAAGTCGATTGTGACTCATAGTGACCCCATCCTGCTTAGTTCAATAGCCGTCCAAGATGTGCTCCTGTTTAAAATCATCTCACAGTCAGGCCTGCTTTGGCCATCCATGTGTCAGGCCACATGTTCTGATTTCCAATTTGGAGAAGGTAGTCACTGGGTGCCCCAAACTGAAGTGGGACAAGGGTGGGTATATCCCCAGGGCGACCTTAGCCACCTCCGGCAGGTCAACCCATACTTGGTTCTCTGCTCTACTGAGGGTGGGCGCTAGGGTCAGGTTTTGGGTGGAAGGAGCCATGGCCCAACCAAAGTTCTTCCTAAGCCTAATTCGGCTAGAAAGCTAAGAGTGTGCCCCAGGACTCCCTGCGTCCTGGGGCCGGGATGTCTTCCTCAAGGGAGCTGAGGCATCTGGCACCTGGGCCTGGGGGAGGGCTTGGGACTGGCTTCTCCAGCCCAAAGCTCCACCCAGATAGGCTTCGGCTGGGACTAACTGGCTTGCCCTCCTTCCTCTGCTGGAGAAAGTCTTGGCTAATTTGCTGGAACGCTCTAGTTAAATGCCAATGAAGACGCTCTGTCCACTGCCCTCTTCCAATATATTAATAATGTAATTAAGCATTTATTGCCTGCGCAAATTAAAAATTAACTTAAACGGACAGCTTGGAAAACTGAGGAAGTAACCACTTAAATGATCAATTTGCATCTCATTCGAATACCAACATCTAAACACAGCCGGGGTCGGGTTGGTTTGGCCTGTCTGTGGCAGGCCCAGGCAGCTGCTACCAGCTGTGGCCTTCTCCCTGCCTGATTCAGTCAGCCCCGCCCCTCCCTCCTGCCCCAATCCTAGGCGTGGAGGATGTCGCCTTGCCCCAGATGGGCAGGGCTTTCTGCTAAGCAGCCACCTTGGCTTCCAGTTTCCCTATCCCCTTCCCCAGGGGTCTGTGGTATGGATTTCAGTGAAAGGAGATGCTAGCAGGGGTGGCTGGGAGGGGGCGGTCACTGAAGCCCCTGCCACTCCTACCCCTAGGATCAATTTGTCCTGCATTCCAGCCCAGGAGATGAGAAGCAGATGGTGCTGGTATGGGGAGGGGGAGCATAGCAGAGGGACAGTGAGACCCTCCCTTCAACTAGTCCCCCGGAGAGAAATGGCGGGGAGGATCTCCTAGGAGAGCTTGGCAGGGGCCGAAGCACCCTAGAAATAGACGAAAGGATAAAGCTCTCACCTCTTCTGTCCTCAGGGATCTGTCTAACACGACAGGTGTAACACTGCTGGTTCTCTTCTCCAAACAGCCACAGGAGGGGACTTGGGGGGTGGGTTGGTGGACAGCAGGGCATGGGGCGACAAGGGGAGTTGGGGAAGAGATTGAGAGGGAGCTCAGCTCTGAGTCCCAGGAAAGCAGGGACACCTTCCCAGCCAGGCATAGTGCCCTCTCCTGACCCTTGTTCCACAGCCTTCTCTTCCCTGTCCTCTTCTCCACCGAGGTGCTCCGTGACTGTCTGCAGACACCAGCAAAGATATCTCCATCCATGTCTCCCTACTGGTGTGGAAGGGGCTCGGGGCAGTCTCTGAGCTGTGAGTGGTCTCAGGTAGGGCTTTCCCATTCTCCCTCGCAGCTCCTGCAAGATGGTGGCATGGGGTTCTTCGTCACTGTCACAGAGCCATGGGACCCGGCACAGGGGTGCAGGGCCCCTTCCCCTCACTGTCCTGCTGTGAGGGCTCTGTCCACCATGGCCAGCTTCCATCCCAGCCCCCATTGTTGTAGAGAAGGGCCACAGCTGGGGAATGACAGGCATGACACACAGGTTTGTTTTAAACAGTTTATTTATAAAAAAGTACATTTTTTTCCTCAGTACATCTTTAACCCAGAATCTTTTTTATACAAGTAAAAGGGGGCGACGCAAACACCCCCTGGGTCAGAACCAGGAGAATCTGCTGGGCAGTCCCCAGGACCAAAGACAAAACCATGACAAAGAAACTGAAGCAAAGGGTCACACTCAGAGGTGAGGGGTGGCAGCTTCTTCGTGATTTTGTTTCCATTTATACAAAAAAGGAATCCCGTTCCTCACAGCAGGGGTCAGAAAGGCAGCAGCCCATGGGGGAGGGCCTCCTCTGGCTTCCCAATCAGGGCAGTGGCAGCAAGGCTCAGGGGCCCTCAGCATGGGCACAGCTGAGGCCTGCTTCCCTCCTATCTCTGGCACGGGGTGGTTGCACCTGCCTGTGGCCAGAGCGGGTCTCCCCCGCTTGGGTGTGGGGTTCTGGGAGGGGGTTCCTGTTGGCAGTCAGGCTTTGGAGGTCTCTGTTTGGACCCCCAGAGGTCTGCGACCCCTCGCCTGCACCCAAGAGAGGGGGCACCTCTACCCAGTTAGCTCAAGTGAGCTACCTACATCCACCTGGTCCTTGCCTATTCCTAACACAATTCCCGATTCCTCTGCTTTGAGGATGGCAGAAGAATTATTGCACAAGGGACTTGGGCACGTGGTGGGTGGTTGGCAGAGGGGGTGCATGCCCCAAGGAAGTGGTCCGAGTACTGGGGCATTACAAGTTCTCCTCATGGGCTTTCAGCAGGATCAAGCCCGCCCCTCTGCGTGGATGTGTGTCCGTGCAGGCTGTGCTCCATCTGCATGTGCCGGGCTTGTGCGGGGTGACTGTGCTTGAGTCTGTCTCAGTGTGTGCCCACTACGTGCAGAGCTGTGCCTGAGAGGCTGCCTCTGCAGGTTTGTGTGCATGGACTCCATGCCGCCACTTTCCAGATCCTTCTGGAAAAAGGGGACTCAGATGGTCCCATTATACTTTAGAATAGTATCAAAATCTGTCAGGATGTGGGCTGAGGAGGGTAGGGACAGGGAGGGCAACAGGAGGCACAACTAATACCAAGTTCATCTCATTTCCAGCAGAGGCAGAAGCTCAGCTCATGCTGAGGGCATGGAGGAGAAGCAACGCATCATCTCTCTGCCAGGCCAGGCTTCCCCTTTGCCCTGGCTAGGCCTCTGGCTGTGTCTGTGGGCCCAGCAGCAATGCCCATCCTCCTATGAACTTGGGGCACAGAAAGCCCCATCTCTCTAGTGCAAACCCTGCCCCATGCCCCCCTTCAGGGTAGCAGCTGTCTGTAGTGGGCATGCTGCTGCTGGGCTCCTGAGGAGGCAGGAGGTACCAGCATGGCCTGTTCTGTGTGGGCCCCACAATTTGTGCTTTGCTTGGGGGAAGGGTGTGGAGGTACTTAAGGGGGACTCAGTGCTTTGGCTGGGCCCGGAGGCCTCCTAAGTCCATTATATAATAAGGAGTAGGGTGACAGTGCAGGGTAAAGAAGGGGAGACACAGGAGTCCTTTTAGTTTCTTGGTTTCAAGGGGATGGGGAGTGCCTCTTTCAGGCAGGCCCCTGGGATTGCCTCCCACCTGGTGGCAAGGGGACCAAGCACAAGGGCCAGAGGAGGTGACATGAGGTGGTATGGAGCAGTGATGTGACATGGGAAGGGTCCACTGCCCTGGGTGGGGGGGGGGGCACTAATACTGTTGGGAGAAGCAGCCCAGGGGGCTCTCTGGACCCAGCTCCCCCACTTTTCTCTGCCCTGTGGCTAGAAAGACCCCAGAATTTTCTCCCCCAACTCTAATCTATCCAGTACTCCCAATGCCAAGAGGGGAGAGCCACCCCAGGGCTGGCATGGCTTCAGACTTCTGCTACATGGCTACTGGGTGGCCTGGTTGGGGCTAGGGCAATGGGAGCTGGGCAAGGGTGGCCCAGCAGGTGGGCCCAGGGTTGCCAGGGCAGAGACAGAGCTGGCTGGGGGTTCCAGTAGCAGCACCAGGGAGGAAGGAGTAGGGTGGGGGGCTGGGCAGCTCCCTTGGGAAGCCTATGGTAGGGCAGGACAGTGCCCGTGGGGCACAAAGTGTTCTGCCTCCCTCCGCCCCAACACTTGCCATCCCACAGAGCCCTTGACACTCTTAGCTAACTGGAATCCTAGTGGGCAGGCACAATAGAGTCCTTGGAGCCTGCCCCTCCCATCCCAGGGGTCTTCCCCACTAGTATGCCTGTATAGAGTGCTGGCGGGGGGGACCTGGGCAGATGGAGGAATTGAGGCACTTGGAGCTGGGGGTACAGAGAGGGCTAGGAGAGAGGCTTCCTCCATTGATGGGAAGCCCGAGTCGTGCGTGACTGACAGGGCACCTAGAGTCCCATCCAAGGAGGGGAATCTGCATTCAAAGGGAGGGCTTCTCCAAGGTCTTCCCCTTCATCCCAGAATGGGGACCAGGGACATCTGAGCAGAGAATAGACTGTGGGTGAGTAGAAGGTTCTGACTCAGGATCCCTGGCTTCCCCCGCCCCTTGCACTTTCAGGTAAGCCCATAACATCTTCTACATTGGCCTGCGTGTGAGAGGTGTCAGTCTGTTATCATCAGAGCCTATCAGACTATGTCCGCAGGCTGCCAGAGAGGTTCTCCCCCGTGGCTCCCCTCTCCGTGACACTTCATCTCCATCTCCTGGAGGTCCTTGACTTTTGGGAGTCCCAACCCTGACTCCCCTCTTCCCCAGGAGAATCAAGAGTTCTAGCACTTGATAGACAAGGGAGAAATTCGAGAAACTTCTATGCCGTGAGAGGCAGTTTGGGGCCAGATCTGAGATCCTAGGGCAGAGGTACCAGGGGGCCTAATCTCAGCTGCCCCAAAAGCTTCTAACGGCTGCCCCCATTCTCAGCTGAGAAGGGAGAAGAGGTGGTGCAGAGAGGATGAGCCTTGGGCAGTGACAGCCTAGGTAAGGCATGTGACCCCAGGGAAGGGCAGGGCGGCCACCAGTGGGGTGTACATGTCTGTATGTGTGTGTGTGTGTGTGTGGTGGAGGCAGACAGGAAGTGCAGGCAGAACCCACCCTGCAGTCCCACTATGTGTGGGGGCAGGTGGGAGGGGTGAAAGACGAGGGACACACCAGAGCTGGGCCAACTAACTCATCTAACTCTCTGTAGGCCAATGAAGAAAAAAATGTAAACTCAACCTCACCAGCAAACACACTGCCCAAGGTCCCAAGTGGGGACCTCAACTTGATTCACTTAGCAAATAAGACTCCCCTCGGTGCTCTGGAGAAGCCACACCCCCACCCCTACCTCTGGGGAACAATCGCTTTCTAGACCAGGGGTCCAACCCCGGCTCCGACAGTGTGTGGTGCAGGCTGGTTCCCTCTCCCTGGGAAAGGAGGAGCAGCATCTGGGGGTGGGGTGGGGGTTTTCCTCCTGGAGCCCCTTTTGCCTTCCACCTCCAATGAAGAGAACACAAATTCCAGTGTTGGGGGGCGGGGAGGGCGGGCTCCCCAAACCTTGGAGGGACGCCCAGGAACACAAGACGAGAACAGGGCTCCCTGCACAGAGGGCAGGCGGGTGGGGGCAGTAAAGGAAAGGTACAGCAACACCAAAGCCACAGGTGAACACAACACCATAGGGAAGGGTCGGGAAGGGGGAGGAGATAAAAAACAAAGCCAAGTCGTGTCTGCCCTGGGCTCCCCTGGCTCCCCAGGAGTTTGGGGCTGGCTCTGGGCAGCTTGGTAAGTCAGTTGAGCTCTTGAGGAGCGGGCTGTGGGGGGCGGGCAGGGGGCGTGCGGGTGGGGGCTGGGGAGAAGTGGGTGCAGACAAGAGGCTCTGGAGAGTGGGCTACACGTACCACTCCTTCTTGGAAATGAAAGACCCGTCGTTCTGAGAAACCATGTTCTCAGCCAAGTCCAGCTGCTCAGGGTCGTACTGGTAGCCCAGAGTCCGGTCACCATAGCCGTCCTGACGGGCCTCTGCCTCATCCACAGTGAAGTAGGGCCGTTTGGCGTCCTCGTCGTATTTCAGGTGGGGGCCGCCCACCTTGTGCTCGCCCCCACCACCGCCCTCCTCCTCCTCTTCTTCCTCATAGCTGCTTCCCCCCAGCGGGCCGGCCTTCTTCTCGTCATCCGAGTCATCGGGGTACTGCAGGTTCTGGGCCATGGGTGGGTGGTGTTGGGGGATGCCCGCCTTACTGTAGCCGTTGCCGTACACGTGCTTCTTGGTGCTGTAGTCGCCTTTGAAGGTGTGGCGGCGCCTGCGCAGGGCGACCACGATCCCGCCGACCACAATCAGCACCAGCAGGATGCTCCCCGCCACGCCCCCAATGATGGCTGTGGGCACAGGCCCGGCGCGCCGCCCGTATTCGGGAGGAGATGGGGTGTAGGGGAATTCTGGATGAGGAAAAGAGGTGGAGGGGGACAGAGTCAGTGTCTGTTTCTGGGGCAGGCGGCAGGGAGGCAGGGGAGGGAAAGGCCAGGAAGGGGGCAGGTGGCGTGAAGACAGGCTATGCGCACGCACCCCAGGTCTGAACAGCTTCATACCTGAGACCCTGGGTACCCCACCCCTCCAGGAACCCCACCGAACTGCAGGATTGGTAGTTGGAGGGAGAGACAGGCAGGAAGAGAGAAGTGAAGAATGACAATCTTCTACCCCAACTTTCTCCTTGGATGTGGTGCCAGCCAGGTTCAGCCTACTAGGGGTCCAGGAAGGACATGCGCCAGTGCTGCCCCAATGCCATGCCCTGCGCAGCACTGCAGCTCACGAATCCTCCCAGCACCCTTGGAGGTAGGTATGCCACCAACTTCATTTAATGAGGAATTGAGGTTTAGAGAGGTTAAGTAACTTGCCCAAGGCCACACAGCCAATGATGCAGAGTTGGTGCTCCTGCATGTGAAGTCACCACCGTCCGTCTGCTCAACACGTGGCGGGCACTGTGCCCCAACAACTGACTTTAGTTCCTGGCTTCCTAGACTCAGTTCAAACCTGGAGGAGGCTGAGTGCTCCACACTTGATTTTGCCTGTCCCCTGGGCACAGGGAGAAGAATGGGTTCCCAAGTACTGGCCCAGCAGGTGCCCTGTGAGTGCCAATCAGGTGCCAAGAAGTGAGGGCTGTGGTTCTTGGCCGTGGTCTGGCCCTGCAGGGCAAGGTGGGGCCAGGGATGCTGCCAGCAGAAGACAGCCAGCATTGTGGGGTACAGGCACAGAGCAGGCAGGGCAGAGAGGGAGAGTGAAGGCCTATGTGCACCCAGCAAAGAGACCATACACAAGTAGACACAGGAGAGCAATGTAGGTGCTCACAGCCTGGTCACTGTGTGATGAGCGCGTGTGTACAAATGCATGCACACGGAGGACAGAGTGGAGACAAGAAGGCAGGAAAGGTGGAAGGAGGTGAAAGGAAGCAGGTGGGAGGAAGAGAAGGCTGGATGGGCAATTTCCTTTGCTAGTGGGTCTGGCTAGAGTACTGTTCTGCCTGGGAAGGTGGGTGAAGCCATGCCAGAGGCCAAAGGGGTCCCAAGGCATGGCTAGGGGAGGTGGTTCCCAGCATCACCACAGGGTGGCATCGGAGACCGTGGCTGGCCTTGGAGTCCAGGTCAGCAAGTCGTCAGGGCAAGCCCAGAAGGCTGATCTGGGCTTCTCTCTCCTCCTCTCTTCAGGCCAAGGTAAAAGGGTTAGTTTGAGCATATGTTCCGGCCACTGGGAGCCTGGTGCCACGAGCTTATTCCTGACTCAGCGTCACTCACTCCACCAGAATTGAGCTCCTCCTAGGAGCCCATCCCTCCTCCCAGAGGTGGAGCTACCGTGTGTGTGTGTGTGTGTGTGTGTGTGTGTGTGTGTGTGTGTGTGTGT
>NW_004444079.1:1819389-1876814 GCF_000243295.1 Trichechus manatus latirostris | reverse complement strand
CAAGAGTAAATTGCCTTTTCACAGCCTGGCCTCAACCTTCCCTTCCAAAATCCAAACACCTGTCTCAGAATGCTCTAGGAAATAAAAATAAAACAAATAGGGAAATAAGTCACACCTGGGCAGGAGGAACGTGTGTGTGTGTGTGTGTGTGTGTGTCTGTGTGTGTCTGTGTGTCTGTGTGTGTCTGTGTGTGTCTGTGTGTGTCTGTGTCTGTGTGTGTCTGTGTGTGTGTCTGTGTGTGTGTCTGTGTGTGTCTGTGTGTGTGTCTGTGTGTGTGTGTGTCTGTGTCTGTGTGTCTGTGTCTGTGTGTCTGTGTGTCTGTGTGTGTCTGTGTGTGTGTGTATGTGTCTGTGTGTGTGTCTGTGTGTGTGTGTCTGTGTGTGTGTGTCTGTGTCTGTGTGTGTCCGTGTGTGTATCTGTGTCTGTGTCTGTGTGTGTGTGTCCGTGTGTGTATCTGTGTCTGTGTCTGTGTGTCTCTGCGTGTCTGTGTCTGTCTGTGTGTCTCCGTGTCTGTGTTTCTATGTCTGTTTCTGTGTCTGTGTAGCTTATCTGCAGCAGGCAGGGGCAGGGTAGACATTCTAGAAGAGAAGAGGAAAGTCCTTCCTGGAGTTCAGGCTGGAAGTGCTAATGCCTCTAAAACTCTGGGGCCCAAAGAAGGGGAGGCAGTTTGTCCAAGGTCACATGGCTGAGCTGGGACCACCCAGATGCTCTGTTCCCGGCCTCTCTGCATGCAGGAGTTGGCAAGAGAGAAGCACAACCACTGAAGGTCACCGAGTCCTACCACCTACCTCCAGAATCGGCTCCTTGGAAGCTCAAGCCTCTCCTGGCTCACGAGGTCCCTATCTGTTTACTGCCTGTAATAGGGCTGCACACCTGCTCCCCATGAGGTGGGAGCTGCCTCCTCAAGGGCTGTTCCAGAGGCAGCTGGCAGGAACCTAGCCTCTTCTGCACTTTAACCCTGCCTGCCCCCTCTTCAGTTCTTGCTCCAAATCTGAATTATCACTCCTCTCTACACCCACCTTCATCCATTCATCCATCCATCCAATCAGCGAACATGCTCCCGGCATCTATTATGCTAATCGTAGCCTAATTGAGGAGCCAAATGCCACTCTTAAAAGACAAAGGACCATGCAAATATCAAGGGAATGGGCAGTGAAGTGCCACAGGAGTGAAGGGGAAGAACACTGTGACCTGCAGTTGGAAAAGACTTCTGAGAGAAGAGGTGAGTTAAGCCGAGCCTTGAAGGATGGCAAGGACTTGGAGAGGCCAAGAGAACAGCAGGTGTGGCCATGTGGAGGGAACCAGCCTTTCTTTTCTGAAATGTTTCCCCTGCCTTCCAAGTCAAGGATTTCTTGGTCCTTGGCTTTCCTCTGAGTGTTGTCTCTGGCCACATTGCTGGGCCTTCTTGGTGCTCTGGTTGCCTCACTAGAGGCCCTGTCTCTAGGCTTTCAGATTCACCCTAGGCTTTCTTTCCTAGTGATGGATCTGGTCTCAGTTTCATGAGTTACCTTTATCACCGAGTCTCCAAACCATCTCAGGTTTGGACTCTCACCTGACTCTGGGACTTTATCTCTAAAGGCCTCATAGATGGCATTTCCCAAATTGTGGCCTATGGAACCTCAAACCATTGGTTCAGAGGATCAGCAAAAATACTAGGGTCAAATACATTTGGGAACTGTTGGTTTAAACACAGCCTCAGAGCCCCAGTCAGCTCATGCACACTGAAACTGTGAAAGGGGCATGCAAGATACAGTGTTTCCCAGCTGCTCTGAGCATGAACCCCACTCCCTCTACTGTCACCAGGACCACCTTACAGGACAAATATTCGGGGGTACTCTGAAAAACTCTTCTGTAGCATACCCTTATTCGGAATTCTCACCACCACCTCAAAACCCATCTGTTCTAACCTGCTTCACCATCTTTTCTCTAAACCCTCTCCATTCAACACCACTCCCGTTTCTGCCACTGACTGACACCACCGTTTGTTCAGTCTTCCAGCTCAGACTCTCATTTATCTTTTAACTCTTCCTTCTTCATCTTTTGGGTCAAAATCTGCCAATAAGTTTTGCTGACTCCTCCTATTCAATATCTCATTACTTTATGCTTAGTTTTACTATTGCAGTAGATTCCTGAGTCTCCTCCCTTCATTTGGCCTCTGTCCCCCTTTAGTCATTCCATCTATACCGACCAGATTAATTTTCACTGTGTAGACACTGCCATTCCCTTTGACCATCAATGACTCCTCACTGCCTGTTGGACCAGGCCAGTATGGCCTTCAAAGCTTCCCATCCAACAGCTTTATCTTGGGTTTGGCCAATTCACTTTCCCTGCTATACAAGTTGAGTCCTTACTGCCTTTGCTCTTGCTCTTCACCCTGCCAAGAATGCCTTTCCTCTTGCCCCCTGCCTGTTTCAATTCTTCAGTCCCTTCTTCACATAGCCTTCTCTTCTCCAGCTCACACATATCTTTTTCTCTTAGAATTTTTTCATACTAATGGTCTGCACTTCTCATTTTGGTTTAAGCAATTGTCAATACTATTCCATCAATCATATACTGATGTATTACAGTAAAGCCTGAGAAAGACACCCTACAATGAATACAAACTAGGATCTACCACAATTGGCTCTGCCCCTTCTGCCCGTTTTCAAATGGGGGCAGGCTAAAGTTCTTCCCTTCTGCAGGAATGACGAGAGGGATTTAGAAGCGACAGCCTCATGACAATTTAGCATTGACTCAGTTCAGTGTGTTGCAGCTGTGTACAATATAAGTCCCACTATATTTACTTCTGTGCTTTTCGTGGTAGCAGAGACCAAATGGAAAATAAAGCTCTCCTATGTCTGACTTGACTGGAGTATTTTGGAGCCCACTGATCACAGAATGGTCGAGTTTATTACCTGTTTCACAGGTATGGCTTATGTTCCAAACTACCCTGTAAATTGTAATTCAAAGCAAATCTAGAACCCGTCTCCATTACTACCACCCTGATCCAAGCCACCACCATCATCTGGGTTATTACAAATTAGCCTAACTGGCTTCCCTGGTTCCCCTCTTTTCCTCTATAGCCCATTTTCAATACAGTAGCCAGAGAGATCCTGTTAAAATGTAAGTCACATCATATCACCTCTCTGCTCAGAGCCCTCCAACAGCTCTCCCTGTTTCACTCAGAGTAGAAGCCCACATCTGTAGAGCTTAAAATGCTCTCCATGACCCATTGCCCCTGCCCCCACCTCTGACCTCATCTCCTGCCTTCCTCCTGGTTCCCGCCCCTCCAGGCACACTCCCACCTCCGGGCCTTTGCACGGGCTGCCTCTCACCCTGGAAGACGCTTCCCCAGATGTCCCATGTCGCACTCGCTCACCTCCTTCAGGGTTTGACTCAAATGTCATCAAGGCTTTCTCTGACTAACCTATTTACAGTGGCAGCTGGTGACACACCCCCTCCACCCCCACACTTGACCTCCCCCCTACCCTGCTTTTCTTCTTTTCTCCACAGCACTTACCACCTTTAAAATTACTACATGATTTTTAAAATGTATTTTATCTATTGTTTGTCTGCCCCCCTGTGCTAAAATGTGATCTCCAAAAGGACAGGGACTTTGATTTGTTCCTTGATGAATTCCAAACACCTAGGTTGCCTGGCAAGTGGCGAGAGTTCAAGAAATATTTGTAGGATGAAAGAACAAATTCTACAAAGGCAAGGTTATGTCTTAGAGGCTAGCTCTGTTCTGTGCAGAGCAAGTATTCAGGAGACACTCAATAAATGCATGACTGGAGCACAGAGGGGAACAACCCCGTTTCACTGGAGTTGGCCATTGGAGTAGGGGAGTCGGGGCTTGGGGCCAGATTATACTGCCTCTCTTTCTGCTCCGGGCCCTACTATTTAACTTTTTAAAAAGTCCTAAGGAGATTTACTCTTCCCTGGGGATCTTTCAGGACCAAAGGAAACCTTGGTATATTTTGGCTGCTTTAAGTCAGGACTGTTGAGAGGCAGAAGAATGACTAAGATGACCTGGCCTTGTAGACTTCGGAGTAAAGATGCTAGGTGAGGGCTTGGAAATTAGGTATGAGGACCTAATTTATCCACAAACAGTGGGGGCTGTCGGTGTGGGATGGAGCATCCTTCCCCCACCCTCCACCCCACCAGCTGTCACATTCACCAGTAGTTCCTGTCTCTGTGCCAGGAGCGGAGCCTCAGAGCCGCAGCTGGGAGAAGAGCCGGGTGGTGGGGTCATTGACACTGCTGGCAGAGGCCTAGCCTGGCTCCTGTTTCTGAAGGGTTGCAGCCTCCCCTCTGGGATCCCAGGCTGGTCGGGACCATGGGGTAGTGGGGGCTCTGCATTCCTTTGGGCCCTGGTTCTCTGATGGAGGTAGGGAGGGGGGCGTCATGAAGGTGGGTGGGCTGGTGCAGGGCTTTGCAGGGATCTGAGGTGGAGCTGAAAGATTAGGGTGTAGAGTCTCGACCTAGGAGCTGGAGCAGGTTTGAGGTCAAGAGAACGTTTGGGCTTGCTTCCAAAACCATTGCCTAGCGCTTCCTCAAGCAGGAAATGCTTCGGCATCCAAGGATCAGGCTGGGGACCTGCGAGAACTACACATCCCAGCGTGCAGTGTGGCTTGCCATGGAGAGAGTGGGAAGGCACGAGGTCCAATGCTGGAAGCCCTCTTCTCGACCCTTCTGCAGCTGCAGCAGCTGTGCTTGGCGTCAGACCATTGGGGGAGGGCAGGGCCTTGTCAAGCTGGAGGAGAACAGAATCCTCCCAGAGGCACGGCTGCAGCTGTGCTCTCGGACTCACCAACACACTCGCATTTGCCTGCTAGAAGGGCACGCTCGCCCAAAGCACAGCCGCAGGCTCCTGTTTGCACACTTGGTCCTGTTTACACGCTCAGAGACATGCACACTGTCAGGCTAACGTATCCCCTTCCAGAGGGACGCTGTCCTTGAAAGGCCTAACACCTTGGTCTGAAGAACTCCCGGCCGGGTGGACAGACCCTGTTACCTTCCCCTCCAGTGAGTAACAGATGGGTCCTGAGGGTTTACTGGGAAATGGGAATTGGGTCAGACACCCTATGTCCCAGTGGCCTGCCTGCCCTGCTTCTGGGGGTTCTGGGGGTTGTGGGAGGCTGAGTCCCAGCCAGAGAGGCCTGGATGCCTTTCTCTTGACACCCACAGCCCCAGAGATAGATGCTGCCTCATTTGGCCTCTTTAGTCTAGTCAAGGCCAACCCCTGGGCCACCCCTCCCTCACAGGAAGAAGGGCGGGAACTCCACTGGTTTGTTTTGTGACCTGGGTCAAACGGCTCAGCAGTACAAAGGCTGCCGAAATGGGTTTTTTGGAGGGCCCTGGGCACCTTGGAAGTATATACACAAATTCCATTATGTTTGTCTCCCCCTTTTTCTCATCCCCACAGCCTGGGCCTGGATCACTTGCTATGACAGCCTCTACCTGGTCTCTCGGTGCCTGGCTGGGCCCTTTTTACCCACACAGCCTCAAGATCACCCTTCTTGGCTAAAAACCCTTCAGAGGCTCCACTTTGCCCACAGAACAAAGGCCTTATGTGGCTGCCCACTTGGCTCCAGCCACTTTCCTTCCATGTGGTACCCTGCCTGGAAACCCCAAACTTCCATTCTCGCCCACTCACTCATCTTGGTACTCAGGTGCCTCCTCCTCCAAAGTTGGCCTGGGTTCTCTCATCCAGAGCAAAGCCCACCGCTCCCACCCTGCCCTGTATTAGTGCTGGCTCAGGAGGCTGAGAACTCGGCCCCTGGTGCCCATCTGTACCACCTGTGTGGTGCTTCGGAACTTGCCCAGGATCTGGGGCCCAGAGAGGCCAGAGCCAAAGCGCGTCTACGCAGTAGTGCAGGCGGCCCTGCACACTGTGCCTGCTCACCTATGTCTGTTTCTTCAGTGAGCGCCCGCTACACACCTCCTCTGCCCCTGCCCCAGCTGCTCTTCATTTCCCTCTTCAGATAAGCCCAGGGCAAAGCTATTACCCGAACGGGTGGCCAGAATGAAAAATTAAATTTCCACTTATCCTTCTCACTCATGCATTCCCTGCGGATGAAGGGGACTTGGCGCTCAGGACATGGCTGTGCCCCGTGGGGTGGGCCCCCCAGAGAACGTGGCAGGCACTAGCCCATGTGGGATGAAGGTTTGTGAGCTTGGCTGCTGCTAGGAAATTGCCCGTAAGCACAAGAACAAACAGTCCTAAAGAGGACTTGGCTGGCTGAGTCCTCCTGGGACCCTCCCTTGGGAGGGCAACTAACAACTCCGGGCTCATCAATGAGTCAGCGAGCACTAGGATTCTTTGGTTCCTGCCTAGCTGGGCTGTCAACAGAGTCACCCTAATAAAAGGCCCTTCTAACCACCCAGAGTATGTGTGTCTGATTACCACCCCACCCCACCCTGTGCCTTCCAGGAGCCCAGGAAGGCATTTGTACCCCTCTCCCAGCTTGAGCCCTGGGCGGCCCCTGGGCCATCTGCTCTCCTACTCACACCACCATCATGATGTCCGCCGCAGGCACAACAGCACGTACCACCACCTACCCCTGACCACAGGCACCACAGAGGGTACCATTACAGCAGTGCTTCCAAGGAGACAGCCCTCCCCACAGCTGGCTTCTTTTCCTCCTTCTGCTCTCTTCTTTGTCACCGGGGCCTGGGAAGTGCCCCTTCCCTTCCTCCTTCCTGGATCTGGTGTGACTCCCTGATGAGCAGCCCTGCACTCACCATTGTCCTGTATCCTCCTAATCTTTGGGGGAAGGGAGACCCTGGATCTCCTGCCGCAGCCCTGCCTCTGGGGCTGGGCAGCACCACTTAGCTCCATAAGCCTGGCAGGGCCTGTGGCCGACCTCTCATGCTGGGAGTCGGATCAACAGGAGAAAGTTGCTCTTGGGTTTCTAGGCCTCCTCTCCGATTTCCCAATCAGGAGTTCCCTGGAGAGCTTGGGTGACAGAGAGGGATGTGGTGGTAGTGTTGGTCATCCATTAGGCAGTGAATAGGTATTTTGCATGTGTATCTCCTTGCATGATCACAAGAAGCCTGAGATAAGTATAATTATCTGCAGATTACAGATTAGGAAGCTGAGGCTCAGAGAGGTGAAGGACTTGCTCAAGGCCACACAGCTAGGACAAGCCGATCAGGCCAAGTCTCTGCCGGCCCTGTTGTGACACTGCCTCCCTGCGGGGTGATCACACTTTCTTACGACTTCTGCTAATGCAGCTACAGCACTCTGCCCTCCTCACCTGCATCTGCCCACTGGCCCCAGTGTCAGAGCTCAGGCCGCTATCAGACTCTTGCTGAGCTTTGCTCAGACTTTCTTCAGGAAGGGAGAAGTGTGGATTCTACCCCCCAACCACCGCTTGCCAACCTGTGGGAACCCTCCGCCTGGGGGAGGGGCTGCTCAGTTTTTCCCAGGCCCCAAGCCTGGCACTGCCACTCCTTTAAATAGTCCTAGAGCCAAGGGCAGCAAGTGACTCCCCCCAGCCCAGGTGACAGAGGTGACAGAGTGGCGCTGAGGACAGACAGGTCCAGCCCCTGGATAGCTTTGGGCTGCTGTCTCTGCAGCTCTGCCTTGAATGTACTCATAAACGAGACACAGGTTCAGTACTAATGAATCCCCAAGGCTCACCCAAGCCCTGATGGAGTCTGGTAACCACCATCCAAGTTCCTGTACTCCTGAGCCTGGCCCAGCACCTCCCTGAGGGCAGCCCCTGTGCATTACACGAACCCTCCGATGTTACTTCCTGTCCTCAGCAGCAGCACGACGTCACTTCCTGTTCTCGGAGGCTCTTTCTGTAACTTTCTCACTCTGCAACTCACTCAGTGTTACAATGCTAAAGACACTCCCTCTTCTGGTTGTGAAGTTGTGATGGCAGTTACCCCTCTATTGACTTGTTTTGATCCTTCTATTAGTAGCAGTGATAATGATAGAGGTCATGATCATAACAACGGAGCATTGGCCATTTATTGACAGGCAGATATGTGCTAGGTACGTGACCTACATTATGTATAATTCTGACAACCCTTCCAGACAGGTCATATTATGCCTGTTTTATAGAAGAGGGCTTGTGCAGGGTCACCTGTGTCTGACACTGAAGCCCATGCTCCTTTCACATGCCATGTGAATCTCTTCCTGGAACATCCTAGCCCTTGTTCTCCCTATGCCTTGAGAGCAGGTGATGGCACTTCCTTATCCACGTTGACTGAGAGAAAGATGCAGGGAAAACAGCAGTTCAGTCACAGGGCAGTCAGAGTCACCATGGGTTTGGGCTTTGTCCTTGCTTTCCCCTCAGCATACCTGCTTGAGGTAAGCCTCACCGTCCGGGTTCCTGAACTCTTGGTGGAGAGCTTAGAGGAAAGGGGCTCCCCGTGCAAACCCACACCTACCAAGCCGGCATACATGGTGCTTTCTGTTGGCAGATCATGGCTAGGTTCCACCCCCCAAACAGCACTGCCATACACAGCAACGACTTCCTCCCTTCCTTCTGACTGGGGGGCACCCTGACTGTCTGGCTCATACCTTAAACACACAGAACCTTAAAGGGAGAAAAGAGAAAAGCAACACAAGGCCTGCCAACAGCCAGCACTCAAGGGAGAAACAGAGAAGCAGGGAGAGGAGAAACAAACTTCCTGCAACAATGCTACCCGAAGGGAGGGGCCCAGGCAGTGGAGGAACCAGTGGGTGGGAAGAGGTAGGGAAGGATGCAGCTTCCTACCTGTGATATTGACCTCCACCTGGCCTGAGCGTGTGCCAATGGGGTTGGTGGCCTCGCAGATGTAGGTCCCTGCCAGGCTATAGTTGATGGGCCCTCTGAAGAAGAGGGTTCTGTTCTGGGCCTCCACGCCCCTGGGGAGAGAGCCATTCAGCCTGCAGGGATCAGGGGACACAGCACAGGGTTATTGCCTTGGCCCTTCTACCTGGGCGTGGCTCCCAGGATCAGCGCACCCACCTCCCTCAGGGGAATCGCCATCCTCTCCAGCCCTAGGAAGCCTCCCCTGTGTCACCCACTTGGCTCCAAGCCCACCAGCCCTTGCTGAGGTCATCAGTAGGGTCTTTCTTGGAAGGAGAAAAGGCAATAACAAATACAATAATAATCTCTTGCATGTGGCAGTTTTAGATTATTCAGTGTTTTCACATTTGGTCATCATAACACAAATATATGCAGGACAGGTAGGGACTGGTCCCACTTAACAGATGAGGAAGCTGAGATTCAAGGCCAAGGAAACACAGCTAGCAAGTGGCAGAACAAGCTTTAGCCAGATGACTGGACTCCTGGCTCAGTGTTTTCTACCACTCATGCTTCCTGGTTGTTGGTCCTTGGACTGGTGCTGGGCTAGCTGCATAAGAATCTCCTCTGTAGCTGGTTAAAAATACAGATGCCTGGGTCCTAACAACAGAGCTACTGAACCAGAACCTTCAGGTCAAGGGCTGGGAATCTGTATTTTAACAAGGTACTTGGGCAACTGAATGTGTTTTGTAATGGTTATGTTCCACCTCACTATCTGGGTTTTTGCTGGGGCTATTGTAGACTTTTTCACCTGGGGAGTGTGCTGGGAGTTTCCTGAGGACAGGACCTTCTTCCTTCCTCCTGCTCCCCAGTCCGCAAAGCTATTATACTGCTTGATGAGCAGCCTCTTGGACCACAGTGCTGAAACTGGCAAGCAGGCCCTGCCCACTGCACCTTTGGAAGCAGATTTGGTCCAGGAAGTAGAACATAATAGGCAGGGTGGGCTAGTGCCCTCTAAACCAAACCAAACCCATTGCTGTTGAGTCAATTCCAACTCATAGCGAACCTATAGCGACTCTTCCTAGAAAAAGAGTGTAGGCTCATCCTAGGCAGCCGCTTTCTGGCCACCATGGCAACCTTCTTCTTGGCTTCCCCCAAGCCCCCATGTCCTGTGTGTTCCCCCCAACTCTTCTTTGGGAAGAACTTGGCCCAGGCCATCAGAGCTGGCTGGAGGGGAGACAGGACCCTCTGAAGGCCAGGCCCAGAGACATGAAGCCAAGGGTAGGCTGACGGGAGGTGGGGAGAGCACTTCACGAGCGCCAACATCTGGGCTGATTGCTGCCACCCCCCCCGAGAATCTAGGGGTGCTGAAGAGAATAGGAACAAAGAGAGATCTGGGATGCTCCAGAAAACCAGCTTCCCTGGGGACACCTCGATAAAAATAAATACTGGGGGCTGGGGTGGGAGTGACTCAGGCTGAATCACCAAGGGAAAGGATACAATTCTTTATTAGGGAGAGGAAGAGTGGCAGATCACGAGGGAGCCCCCTCTGGCATCCACCGACCCTGATATGTCAGACACGGGGGTGTGGGTAGTGGGTCTCGCATGCCCACTGACCTCCTCACAGAGAAATGTGGACTCAGAGCCTGTCTAGGGCTCCTGAGCTGGGTGGGTGGGCCTCCCTGTGACCTGTAAGGCACTCACGTGGTCCAGTGGTACTCGGTGGCTGGGGGGTTGGCATCTGCTCTGCATGTGAGCTTCACGTCCATCCGCTGCAGGTACCAGTTCCCATCAAACCCCTCAATGGTCACCTCTGGCTCGTCTGTGGGGCAAGGGATGATGATGTTTGAAGACGGTGAGAACAGGACTTAGAGAGAGGGGAACTCTGAGGAGGGAGGGATGGAAGGAAGCAGGGACATGGAAACAATCAGGAAGACAGGGAAGAGTGAGAGGGAGGGGGAGGTAACAGAAGCTTAGAGCAGAAGTGAGAATGAGAAAGGAGGACAGAAAGAACGAGAAAAGGGAGGAGATGGGGGAAGAGCACAGGGGAGTTCCAGGGAAGAAGAGTAGAAAGGAGCGGGGGAGACAGGGGCAGAGAAGAAAGGGAGAAGGAAGGAGAGAGTAACAGGAGAGGAGAGGCGAAGGAGGAGGGAAAGAATGACAAGGGTAGGTGGTGAGGAGAGAGGCACTTGGTGGGAAGGGATGGGGGCACCCGCCCAGAGGCCCACCCAGCTGGTTCCTTGCCCGCTCACACTGCACATTGAGAGTGAGGCTCTCCCTGAAGCGGTCCATGTGGTAGTTGACAATGCAGGCCAGTGACTGCTGATGGGCTTCCCGGCTGGGCACCAGGCGGTAACGACTGATGACGGTCACTGTGCCATTGGGGTTCCGGATCTCCTGGTACTCAGCCTCGCCCTTTAGCCGCGTTTCCCAGGTCACCACACTGGGAGGCTTCCCATTGGCCGAGGTGCAGGTGGCCACTAGGACCTTGTGCTCCTGTCCCTTCTTGGCTCGAAGCACTGCCTGGGTGCCCTCAATCCAGTTGGTGGGTTTGGCTGTGGGGAACCAGAGAGAGCCATGGGACCAGCTCTACTAACTCATCAAAGATGCACAGGCTACCTAGGCCTTCCCTGTCTCTCAGCTGTGCTTCACCAAAGCCTCCTTCCAGAAATTCTCACAGGGAATTCTTCATGTCTAACCTGTCCTTCCTGCTCTACTGTTTGTATCCTCTTTAGTCAAACAAGTCTTCTTGGAGTCTTGGCATGCTCACGTGATCATCTGCTGCGGCTCCTTTCCTTATGTGGTGTCTGATGCCTCTGCCTGCTCCCTGTTTACCCACAAAGTGCCCTGTGCATGGAGGGCTACAACCTGAATACTGGTCCTCAGCTCTGTCCAGATCCCACCGCCTAGTGAACTGTGACTAGAAGGGACCAGACGCGTGATGCCTGGAGCTATGGAACCATGCCTACATAAGGAGAATGTTTGGGGCCAGCAAGGCACATACTGAGATGGCCAAGCCTCCCCATCGCTAGAGAACAGGATGGACTCTTGTGTGGGCTGCTGGTTCAAGGGCCCATCCTAGGGGGTTCAGGCCAGCTTACCCATGACAGTGAGATTGAGCTGGCTCTCACGATTGCCCTTCGGGAAGGTGGCAAACTCGCAGATGTAGACACCCTCGTCCTCCAGCTCCAGGCGGGAGAGGCGGATGGTGCCATCAGTGAAAGAGGGCTGCAGGAACTCCACGCGTTTTTGGTAGGGAGGCAGCACAGAGATACCCAAGGCTGGATTGTAGATGGCCACGTTCTGCTTGGAGCCATTAGTGGCCTTCTGCCATGTGACCTGGGTGATCTTCACACTGGGCAGTGGGTTGGCAAAGCTGCAGTGCAGGACCACGTTGGTGCCGATGAAGCCGTACATGGAGTCATTCACCTGGACCACCTGGGTGTGTGCACCTGGATGGGGAGACAGGAGGAGGCGGTCAGCACAGGCATAGTTCCCACCCCCTCCAGCTTCCTGTGCTCTTGTCTTTTCTTTTACAGCAGTCATTATTCTTTTTATTCTGCTTATAAAAATAATAATTGCTTGTTGTAAGAAATATAGACACTCTGGGCAATACTGAAAAATACTGAGAGGAAATGACAACAATCCATGATCCTACCACTCAGAAATAGTGCTGATATTCTTGTAGGCTCTATCCTTTTTTTGCTCTCTGTGTATCTATATAACCATCCCACCACTCATCTGTCGGTTTGTCAGTAGCTTCTATGTTTCTATGATGATGAAAGCCCTGCCGCTGGTATTTCAAATACCAGCAGGGTCACCTATGGTGGACAGGTTTCAATGGAGCTTCCAGACTAAGACAAACTAGGAAGAAATGCCTTGCACTCTACTTCTGAAAATCAACCAATGAAAACCCTGTGGATTACAACAGAATATTGTCTGATACAGCACTGGAAGATGAGCCCCTGGGTTGGAAGGCACTACATAATAGCTGCAAGAATGGACTTGAGAATACCAATGATCATGAAGCTGGTGCAGGAATGGGCAATGTTTAGTTCTATTGTACATAAAGTTGTCATGACTTGGAGCTGACTCAGTGGCAACTAATGACGAAAACATATAACCATCTAGTTTTTGTTTTTTTTTAACAAAATCAGAATCATACTATGTATACAGTTCCATAAGCTGCTTCTTTGTTGGTGCTATATTATAAATGTCTCTCCATGTCAGTAAATACACATCCACGATCTCATTTTTAACGAGGAGGGTTGAACACACTGCTTTTCAAGTAGAGCTCAGCCTAGGGGTTGGGGCTTGTTTTACCTCTCTGGGCCTCAGTGCCCTCATCTTATAAATGGGGCAGATAGTCAGTCCTCTCTGCCTCACAGGGTTGCTAGGGGAACCAAAAGGCCTAATGGATGAGAAAGTACATCAGGAGTCAGGAAGCTCTGGGTGCGTGTGCGGGTCCTCAGTTATTATGGCCACCCCACTGTCTTCCCCCGACCCTTGGGGGAGCATGGGCTTGGCCCCTCTTACCCAGCCAGGCAGGGAGGAGGTGCTACACAAGGTTTGGCCTTCACAGACTCCCCGGCTGCCTTCACAATCAAGTCTAAACGCCTTAAATTGACGTTCTCGCCCGTCGGACTCTGCCTTTTTGTCCACATCTCCCCATACACCCTGTTTTCCAACCATGTCAGCCTATCCTAAGGGGAACTTCTCATGTTTCTGTGTTTCCTTCCTTGGTCCACCCCCTTCCCACTTATTTAACCACCATTTTCTGAGTGACTGTATTCCAGGATCTATTCTAGGCACTTGGGTCAGATCAATGAACAATTCAGTCCTGGCCCCCAAGGAGCACAGAGCCTATTGGGGTAGCACTTCTGGGTTCTTGCTGTTCCTTGAGCCTAGAAGGCTCCCTGCCTACCTGTGGACATTCCACTCAGAAATACCTCCTTCCGGAAGCTTCCCAAATCCCCCCAGCCACCTCTATTACCTCCCACCCAGCCACCTCTATTACCTCCCACCCAGCCACCTCTATTATGGCTCTTTTCTGCCTTGGATGTGGTTGTTTTACAGGTCTGACTTCCCTATCAGGGCAAAGTCTGTGTCTTTTCCATCTCTGTAGCCCCAATGCCCAGCACAACATCTAGCACACAATAGGTGTTCAGTAAATATTTGCTGCCAGACAAATTGCAATGGAAAAGCCAAGAGAGTATTTGCAAGAAGGAGGAAGTGGTCAGTGGCATTGAATGAATGCATGAATTCCCTCCAGTCTCCCCATCAACTGTCTTATCCCATCTAGCATGTCTTTTGTTTGAGCTCCCAAGGCCCTGGGCTTCCTGAACTTTCCTGGACCTGGATCAGCTCCCTAGCTTGAGGCAGCTGCCCTAGTAGTAGGCTCTGCCTTCCAGCGCAGTCCTCCAGCTCTGTACTGGTGAGCTCACCCCAGAGCTCTGGGAGATCCCTGCAAGCCGTGTCCTTGGCCACACATTTGCACACTGCATGTCCCTGCATCCTGACTTCACTCACTTAGTTTATCGAGCACCACCAATCATATCAATACTTCCAGGCCCTGTACTGACCCAGAGGGAAGGGAAGGGCCTAAATGGCCCCCAAAGGGACTCTGGGATTCAAAAGTGGGACTTGGGCTCACACTCATCTCCTCTACATGATGGAGGCCCGGGAGCAGGGCAGGTTGCTCAGAAGACTCCAAAGCCTGAGGTCAGCGAGTCCCCCAGGAGGGCACAGGCCTAGTCTGTTCTGGTCACTGTGGTAGCCCCTGTGCCCAGCACACAGTAGGAACTCAATGCTTGCTGAATAAATACATCTTTGCCCCCATTGAGCCAGTCCCTGTCTATGCTCTGAAAGCTTCCCACCTTTTCTACACCTGTTCACATCAACACAGACTTCAAGCTGGCCAGGGCTCCATCTGACATCTCCATGTGCAGAGTGCTGCTGGGCTCGGAGGGGTACAGTGGAAGGAGCCCCTGCTGGAAGTCAGGAGAGCTGGGTTCTGGCCTGGCTCCATTTTAGCTTGCCCAACCCCAAGGAAGGGACCCTGGACAGTCACTTCCCCTTTCTGAGCCCCATTCTCCTCATCTGTCAAATGAGTAGGCTGGACGTCCCAATCTTAATGGGCCCTTCTGGCCCTAACTGTCCGAGTTCCTGACTGAAGCCCAGCCCACTTGGGCCCCGCCCCAGACATAGTCCCACGGTGAGGTCAGTGGACCAGAGAGCCCAGCACTCTTGCTGACTGGCCAGTGGTGAGCAGCTAACCCGAGGTCCTCCCCGGCAGGGTAAGTGGGTGCTCTCGGCCCCTCCCCAAACCTGCTGGAGGCTGCCCGGGGCTGAGATAATGTGGGCATAATCGGGGAACTTTCAACACACAAAGCCAGGAACAGGAAAAGCCAGTTGGGAGGGCTTGGGCCACAGGTGAGAGCAGGGTGGGGAAGGGTGTGGGTTCCTAGGAGCCATTTGGGATTGGTGCCAGGGCATGGTGGGCCTGCAGTAGGACATGGCCCACCAAGCCCACCAGGACCCTGTCTCTTCCCTCATTCCCTTGCAGGTATGGGGACAGGCAGGGCTCAGCACCTGGCTTACAGACAGATATTCATTCTCTGCATCTTCAGCAGTGACCTCATCCTCAGAGCGCCAATGCCAGGAGGGGAGATTGCTGATAGCAGCCGGGTGTGGGGTGGGAGGGTGCTTTTCCCACCTGCAAGGGCTGAGGCACCCCAAAGGCCCCCCCATCTATCAGTCCTCACCCAGGGGGTGGCTCCTACCCACCCGCGTCTGCTTTAAGGTTGAGGCTGCTCTTCTCTCCTGGGTGACTTCCTCATGTCCTCCCAGAAGCGACCCCACAGCGGCAGTGAGGAAAGTGGCTGGTGCCCCCTCTCACTTTGCACAAAGCTGGTGCCCCCTGGCTCCTACCCTTCTGCCCCAGTGATGGGCACAGCAGACGGAGCAGGGAGGACCTGTAAGCATAGGCCTGGACTCACTCCTGCTGTTTTCCTCTGCTCACAGCTGACTGTGTTAGCAGGGCCAGGGGAGGTGGGCCTGGGGGTGGGCATAGGGAGCTCCTGGAGTATGAGATTTGGCGCCCTTGAGTTTGGGGATCCCAGAATTCTGGAGCTTGGGAGGGTCTGGGAATACTGGCAGGGCCTGAAGACCCACTCCACCCCCACTTCCAGGGCTAGGGTCCCAGAACCCAGGCTTCTGGCCTGGTCTGGATGCAGAGTGGGGAGACTGTCCCTAGTTCTTTGGAGGGTAAATTAAGAGGCTTTCAGAGGGGACTGGGGGTGCGGGGTGGGGGTAGGAACCCAGAAACAGGGCCCTCCTTGGTGTAGGAAGAGATAGAGTGTGTACCCTTCTTGTAAGCCTTCATCGGGAAGGCCTGGCAGAAGGAGCAGGATAGACGGAGGTCTGCTCCAGGGGCAGGCAGCAGACTACACAGCTCCTCTGCACAGTCCCTCTCCATCAACCACTTCTGCCCTGACAACCCCTAGACTGGCATTTGTGCCTCCCCCACATTGCTTGAGCTCCTCTCACCCTCTAAGGTGCCATCACCACCTGCTTCACGCAGCATAGTGCGGTTGTTAAGAGCTAGACAGTGTGGCTTTGCATTCTGCCTCTGCCCTTAGTAGCTAATGACTTAAACTTTTTGTGCCTCAGTTTGTACATCTGTAAGATAGGCATAGTAATACTTATCCCATAAAATTTTTTAAGGACTAAATGAGTGCATACATGTGAAACGTGGAGAACAGCATTTAACATAAATTAAATGCTCAGTAAATGTTAGTGGTCATCATCATCATCATCATCTTTCATCCAAGAAACAGTGGGCCTCCCTTCCTGGAACTTCATTCAGCAATTATTTACTGAGCACCTACCATGTACTAGGGGTCCCTGGGTCATGCAAATGGTTAAGGGCTCAGTTGCTAACTGAAAGGTTGGAGGTTCAAATCCACCCAGAGGCTCCTTGGAAGAAAAGCCTGGAGATCTACCTTTGAAAAAATCAGTCATTGAAAACCCCATGGAGCACACAGTTCTACTCTGATACACATGGGGTCACAATGAGTCGGAAAACGACTCGATAGCAGCTGATTTTTTGTTGTCGTTGTTACCAGGTACTGGGAGTTACTATGTCCCCCTCTTCCAGGAAGCCCTTCTTGACTCTCATTCCTTCCTACTCAGCCGATACTTCTTATACCCCAGCCTCGACAGCATCTAACATTAATCTGTACCCTTCTATTTTCTGTTTCCTGGCCTGTGTGTCTGGTCTGTTTCCAGCTGACCATGCCCTCCTGTCCCTAACAGATTGCAAGTTCCCTGTGGGAGTGGGATGAAGCAGGCTTAACCTTGTTGTGCGGTTACCTTGTCACGCTTAATGCTGGCAGGGTCCAAGGCTTGGAGAGTGCCCTGCCGACTCCCCATGCAGCTAGGGTTGGTCCACAGAAGGCACTGTCTCTCCTACCTCCAGGCCCCTCTGACATGAGAAGCAAAAGCTGTCCCAGTTGTGGGAACCAGGACCACTAAAATGGGAGCACACTGGAGCCCAATGGACCAAGCAATCCATCATTTTACAGAGGAGAAGAGCAGAGTCTATAGGGGCAGGGTTACTTGCCCAGGGACATAGAATAGCAGCACCCAGCCCAGGGCTCCTCCTATCTGCCTCACAAACAGAATCAGGCTCTTCATCTAACTCCCCAGGGCCTCGTGCTGGGTGGTTGCCTCCTCGAATGCAATCTCTCAGTGCCCACTGTCCCTTTGGAGAAACAGCATGAATACCAGTTACAGTACTGTGGCCCCGCTCCTGCAGGCCATCCTGCACAGGGCTTGGTGGGTGCACTTGGGTTCAGCATATAGGTGGGTGGAGGGGCTGGGGGACAGGGATTGGCCCCAGCTAAGCCCAGTGACAGCAGCTCAGTGCTCTTGTCACCCAGTTTGTCTGTCTCCAGGGGAGAGTGGCTAGGTGCCAGGTGGTGGGTCGGAAACAGGGACCTTTAGAAGCTCAGGTGGGGGGCACCTGCAGGAGGCTGCTAAATGTGAACAGGAACGGGCCAGAGTGGTGGGGAAGCGAAGGGTGGAGGTACTCATGGGAACTTGAGCCCTTGGCAGATGGTTCTTGCATCCCAAGGGTATGAAGAGAATGAGTCTCTTTTCCTGACCTCAGGCACTGCCTATATTCTCCTCAACCACCCTCTGAGCTCCAGGGTCTAGAACCCAGGGCCCTGGACCCTGTCCTCAAGTGCCTCAGTTTCCCTACGTGAGCTTGGGTTGGGTGGTTCAGGTTGCCTGGGTTCCCAGAAGTGCTGAGCCAGAAAGGCAAGCGTCAGGCCGGCCCCCCAAGACGTCATGGACCTGCAAAAGCCCGAGCTCAGCAACAAAACACAAAGGCTCCTCAGTTATGGCAGACAAACCTGCTCCCCGAGGCCCTGCCCACCGGTCCTGCCCACCATAGAGCTAATCTGCCAGCTGGTGCCACAGGTTCCCACGTAGTGGGGTGTGGCAGAGTGGGGGTGGGGGACACTTTGCTTCCCTCATATCCACCTTACCCTCTCTAAACCTCAGGCCCCTCTCTCCCCAGCCAAGCAGGCTGGGACTGGGCCTATGGGGGTGGGTGAAAGGGCACACCCAGGTGAGGCGAAGGGGCTCCGAGGATTTCTGGCAGGGGGTTCTTGCATCTCAGGGTTGACCTCAGACACTGCCTATGTTCTCCCTGATCACCCTCTGAGCTCCAGGGTGGCCTGCCTATGTGGTGTGGACCACCTTTTCCTCTGTCCTGGCTGTGCCAGCCCTCCCTCCCTCCCCTGCCTAGGCACCCTTGGGCCGGGGGCAGGGGGAGGGCGCTGAAGCGGCAGAGCTGGTCTGGAGTAAAGTGGGAGCACATCGGGGAGTGTGTGTGTGTGGTGGGGGTGAAGGGGCGCTGGGCTCCCCAACAAGGGCCTCTCTGAAACCAACATCCTCTGGGACCCATCTCTAGGGCTTTCCAGGGATGTGCCCCAAATCTCCTAGGAACTGGCAGAAAGGAATAGGATGTCCATTGAGAAACTGGCTGAGTGTTAAGTGAGAATGACTCACCCACTGAGGTGGGGGCCTCTAGCCGAAACCCTGCTGACTCAGTGCAGTGATTTAAAGGTTAGAGGCCCCCTCCTCCGGGCGCAGCCACTTCCCCAATGTCAACTCCCAGGGTTGGCCGGCTCCTCACTTTCTGGTGCCAAGGCCAGATCTATCTGGGAGGAAGAAGGTGAGATCAGGAGGGAATCCCCTTGCTTGGGTCCCCTCCTGTGGGAAGGTTTTGCCAACCAGTGTCACCTGGACCTAATCATCCCACCAGCCAGAATGCACACGGGTGGGCGTGGCTCTCACTAAAGCCCTTTGAACTTGTCCTGTCTCAAATCTATGCCCCAGGCATGTCTCCCTATTAGTCCAGGGGCTCCCCGAGCGCTAAGGCTGTGTCTTCTCTGTCTCCAGACTCCTTTCCGCACCCAGGATGAGGTATAGAGTGACCAAGGCCAGAAGGCTCAGTGAGATGAGAAGCACCAGCTGGCCCAGGTCTGTCCCAGCGCTCCCAGCGAGATAGCCTGAGGGCCGAGTTTGCATTGGAGCACGCCCTGGACCTGAGCTGCTGTTAGACCAGCCTCCTAGCATCTCCTGCCTCCTGCATGCAGCGTGCACTTGGGCTGGTGGGAGTTGCGCCCTGGGACCTCTCTCTGGTGCCTGCTGGGACAGTGCCAGTTGTCCTGGGGCCTTAGGCCGCCTCCACTACCTCCTTGCCAGCAGAAGTGATAACATCCCATGATCCCACAGTCAGGGGCTAATTGCTACTGTCCAAGCCCAGACGCCTCCGCCCCTCATTTGGGGTCACAGAAACTGCCGATGTTTTCCCCTTGGCTGGTGCCCCTCCCGCCAGCTCCCCACATGGAGCTGGTTAATGATGGGCTGTGGGGCTGGCGCCCGACGCCTTGGGCGGGTGAGCGGCGTGCGTGGGAGAGGAGGGGGCGCGGCAGCCTGGGAAAAGCCCCAGAGAAGGAGCTGGAGCCTAGGAGTTTCCAGACAGGCTGGGCCGCCCTGCTCTCTCAGCGGTGTGGAAGCCCTGGGGTGGGGGTGTGGGGGTGTGGCAGGGGGTGCTGTGGCAAGTCCATTTCTCCCTGAAACCTAGAAGGACAGGCTGGGGACAGGGATGAATCAGAGAGCTGGGTTTTGGCTTTCTCCCACCGAAGGAACAAGTCGTCCGAGGACACCTGGACTGCTACTTGCAGCCCTGATCCATGCTGGCTGCCCAAGCCCCGAGGCAGCCCTCGGGAGCCTCAGGAACATGGGGCCTCTCTTTCGGCCCTGCCCCTTGGTTCCCTCTTTCCTGCTCATCTTTTACCTGACACCTCTACTCTGGTCAGGTAGAGGAGGGGAAGGGTAAACCAAAAAGCCAAACCCATTTTTGTCAAGTGGATTCTGACTCATAGCGACCGACTGGAAAATGGGAGAGGCAGGCTCTGATCCCCAGTACTTGGTCTTTATTTTCTGTATGGTCTTAGGTAGGAATGTCCCCTCTCTGGCCTCAGTATCCTTTTCTGTAAAATGAGAGTGTTGGACTCGACTCCAGAGGACTGTGCTTGGGACATCACCTGTCCAGCTTTCTCTCTGCCCCAGCTCTGTACCTTCCCTGGGTCAACCTCTGGGAGCTTGTCTACTGACTGGCTGCTCCACTTTTGTACACTCCTCCAGGAAGACCTCCTGGATTAAGTGGAGTGTATGGAGTCCCTGGGTGGTGCTGAAAGGTTGGAGGTTCAAGTCTACCCAGAGGTGCCTCAGAAGAAAGGCCTGACAATCTACTTCTGAAAAATCAACCATTGAAAACCCTAGGGAGCACAGTTCTTCTCTGACACATATGGGGTCAATGAGTCCAAATCAACAGCAACTGGTGGTTGATGTGTGTGTGTGTGTACATAGGGGGTTGGTGGTGGTTTGATGTGGTTCTTCTACAGCCAAGCAATCACCAAGTCTGACAGATTCTAACTCTGAATCCATCTTCGTTCTCCACCCCTAGTGGCCCCAATCCAAACTCCTTCCAAGCCCCGTCCCACCAGCTCACCCTCCCTCCCCACCTCCAGCAGAGTCTCACTTCCTTATTTTCTCAACACTCCTGGGCTGGGACTCCAAGCAGTGAAGGTAATCCCAGCCCCTTTCCTTTGAACTTTAGCACCGATCATATCATCCCTCGCACCCTCTCCCCCACTTCTGCCCAAGCCTTACCCTTGATCAGGCTACCATCTTCTCTCACCTACTCTACGCTGGTGTCCTGCTAGCTCTGTAGTCTCCCTGGCTCCAGGCTCTCCCTCTAACCCATTCTCCACTCAGCGGCCTGAGTAAGCTCTCTAAAATGTAAATTACTCTCTACTTAATAACCCTTTGGTCATCCTATTATTTTCTGCTTTGAATTTTTTTTGAATACCATGTGTTTTCATTAACGGAAGTATGCTGAATCATGGGGTATGTTTAAATTTCTTTTTGGTAATACGGATTTTGAGAAATATTATCTGGGACTACGATAGTTACTGCTGAACTTTCTGCATTCTCAAGCCTGCTGATTGATGGGCGACCAGCTGTCCCAATGAAGCTTGGTGGCTGAAAATATGGTGGGGCACCTTCCATTAGGTTACATGGGGAACTTCTGTTTTTCCAAATATGATGCAAAAAAACCAAAACCAAGCCCACCAGTGCTCCTGAACTATCACACAGGAAACCATAAATATGTTTACAGGTTTATCTAGAGGTACAAAAGCCAAAAGAGACAAAATTTTTACCCAGTCACACTTCCTGGTTGCACTACCTTACTTGCAAGCCAATTTCATACTCCAAGTATTTTGCTTCAACTAACATTTCTTTCACCTTTTGCCATTACGCAAGTCCCCACTGAAGGGCAGCAAATACTTTCAGTGGGAAAAGTATACTCCCAAAGAGCCTCAGAGGCATAAAAAGTGATTGGGATACCGTATGCCTATGGGTCACCAAAACCCACTGCCGTCGAGTCGATTCAGACTCATAGTGACCCTACAGGACAGAGTAGAACCGCCCCATAGAGTTTCCAAGGAGCAGCTGGTAGATTTGAACTGCTGACCTTTTTGGTTAGCAGCTGTAGCTCTTAACCACTGTGCCACCAGTGCTCCTAAGAGTTATTAAAATCCTTCAGTGGCTTCCTACAGCCCTTAGGATCAAGTTCAAGGTCCTTTTAGGCTCTGGGCCTCATTTCAGGCATCCCCAGCCTCCAGAGCCTCCTATCCCTACTGTCTCTCTCCCCTCCTGCCACACTGACTATCAATTTCCTGTCGTGTTATTCCTGTCACTAAAAAACGCACCCCCTATGTTACCTGCCCAGGTCCTCATATCCCTCCCAGATCACGTTAGTCTTGACTTGTTGTGCAACCATTCCCATTATTTGTTTCCATTTGTTTTCATCACCCTTACCAGAAGCTCAGTGTCCCCTGAGCAATGACCCTCTTTCCCTCTTCCTCCTGCCCCTGGAAAACTAATGAACTTTTGTCTCTAAGCATTTGCCTATTCTGGATATTTCATGTAAGTGGGGTCGTACAGTATTGGCCCTTCAAATGACTGACTTATTTCACTCAGCATAATGTTTGCAATGTTATTGTTTGCTGCTGTTGAGTTGGCCCCCAACTCATAGTAACCCCATGCACAATGGAACAAAACGCTACCTGGTCCTTCACCGTCCCCATGATTGGTTGCAGATCAGACAGTTATGTTCTATAGGTTTTCACGGCCTGATGGATTCATCAGAAGTATATTGTAGGGCCTTTCTTCCTAGTCTTAGTCTGGAAGCTCTGCTGAAACCTGTTCAGCATCATAGCAACACACAAGCCTCCACTTGCAGACAGGTGGTGGCTGCACATGAGGCGTATTAGCCTGGAATTGGACCTGGGTCTCCCTCATGGAAGGCTAGAATTCTACCACTAAACCATAATTGCCCCTGTAATATTTTCAATAGCCTTGATTTCTGAGGGGAAGGCTTCCTGGCACATCCTCCATCAATGGATTACACACCTTGCACTCTGCGACCCCCAGTACCTGTGCACACTTCTGCCACAGCATTCTCCTATTGAGGGGACAGGCCAAGGCCTCATCACAGGTGGGCACCCAGCCCAGTGCCTAGCATATAGTAAGCATAACGGGGCCCCAAGTTGTTGGTGGAGAAGGCTGTGAACCAGTTGGGGCCCTGGGCCAGGATGAGCCATTTCTCAAGTCTGGCTGCAGTTTTCTGGAAATCTCCCATTAGCCAAGGGCAGAGGTGGATTATCCAATAGTCAAAGAAAGCACTGTGCTTACCTTGCTTGCCAGATCGTCTGTAGTGAACAAATTTTATTTTTTCACCACATCAAAGATTCTGCTTCTAGGTATGGCTGGCATCTGCCTCTCTCCCAACCCTACAGCACCTTCCTACAGAATCAAAGCCTCTTTTCAAACTTACAGTCCCTGACAGGGGTGGATGACCCAATAAGTGTGAAATTGTTCACTACGGATTAGTAAGGAAGCATAAGTAAGCCCACGCTTACCTTGCCTAAGGATAATCCACCCCTGGCCAAGGGGCAGTGCTCATACTAGGAGGATACCCCACAGTGTCGGCAGGTAGGGTGACAGGGCAGAGATGGAAGGTGAGGCCTCCTACCTGCATGGGAGGGAAGCAGGTCAGGGTCTGAATTTTCTTCCTTGGATTGAAGCAGACAGCTGCCCAGACCCAAACCAGGTGTAGTTCTACCTGACCTCTTGCCGGCCCTCCGACCCCATAGCCTCCTTTTGCCTCCCAGCTGCCATTTTTTGATTCCTTTTTCCCACCTCCACCCCAGTTCCTAGCACCCAGCCCCCATTCCTTCCCCACTCTAGACCATAAGGTGAAAAATATTTTTCTCACCCAAGCAGGCTGCAGCCCCCGGGACCTTGCTCCCAAGATCTCGGCCCTGCAAAGCCTGCCTGCTCTCCAGCTCTACATCTCTCCAAGCACAGCCTGGGTTCTCCTGCCTGGCCCTCCACGGCCTCTCAGGCCTGGAACTGCCGGCTCTCACCATAGGCCATGCAGGCAGGCCCCCGCTCTCTGCAGACTATGCCAGCCCTCCCCACCCAGCTGCAGCAAACACTGTCTCACAGCAGACACTTCAAGCTGGATTTCCCTCAGCAAATTGTGCATTTTTAATGACACATTTTGGGGAGTGCAGGCAGCAGCCTCTTCAGAAGGCTAATGCAGGGGTGGGAGAGGCTGGGGGCTGCTGAGAAGGAAGGAGACTTCCCAATGTTTCCCCAGAACTTTCTGAAAGCTCAGTATTGACATACTCATTGTCTCAGCCCCGTGGGTTCCGTACTGATGCTCAACACCTATTTGGAAGTGGAGGTCTCCCACTTGGCCTCAAACCAGGAGGGACCTGGCAGGCCGCCCCCATGCCCAGCTCTGCTGCTGCCCTGTCCTGCTACGGGCAGCTGCCTGCACCAGGCTGGGGGAGCTGAAGTAGGGGCTGGCCTAGGGGTGGAAGGAAGGCAGTCTGGTGAGTGTATGGGGCCTACCTTCAGGGACGGTTCCTTCTAAGAAGGAAGGGGTGAGGAGAGCCCTAGGGATGGGGTGGGAGACGGAGAGGGAAGGGGATAAGAGGAATATGGAATCCTTGGGTGGTGCAAACATACTCGGTTGCTAACTGAAAGGTTGGAGGTTCAAGTCCACCCAGAGGTGCCTTGGAAGAAAGGCCTGGCAAAACCCCCATGGAACACAGTTTCACTCTGACCCACATGGGGCGGCCATGAGTTGTAACTGACTCGATGGCAATTAGTTTGGTTTGGGTTTTTGCTCTGGGACAGAGGGTCCAGCGGCAGGTGAGAGCAGGGCTCTGGGGAAGGAGGGCAGTGAGGTGTGTGTTTGGGGGAGACAGGTGGCAAGAACAGGAAGGATCCGACAGCCACTTGCTAACTGAATGTGGGTTATGGAGTGTCTTGCACATCCTCGGAGGAATGAGGAATGGAATTGTATGCAGAAGGGGCAGCAAGGGGAAAAGACGCAGACAGAACACGTACGGTGGAACCTCCAACAGGGAGGGCAGTGGGGCTGCGAAGGCCAGGGGGCCGGGGCTGCATTTCTAGCAGCAGAAACGAGTTTGGGTAGCATCTTCCTTCGGTTGGTAAACTGCTATCATTCTGGAAGTATTTTCACCTCATTTGGTTCCTGCTTAAGTGAAATCCACAACATGTTTTCTCTGCATTAGTGGAGTGTTTGTGCTTAATTAGTGGCAAATTCTTTCATATTAAAGTCATTAAGTTTTGCCATTTGCTCTTCTCACCCTAGGCCTGGCTGTCCTCTGTCTTTCCTCTGAATTCAGGCGGGCAGATCTGCAGACACACAGGTTGTTCTGGCCTCGTGGTCCGAGGTGGCGTCACACACACCGCCCTCTCCCTGTGGCATTTGGACCCTCCAGCACCTGCCCTTGCGTCCCACCCTGGACTGGAATCTGTGGCTTCTGGCACCTCTGTCCATGGGCTGGCCCTGCTGCCTCCTGAGGGGCTTTCTCCGAGGCCAGGCTTTATGGTCAGATGCTTCCGGCCCAGAGGGCCTTTAGGGCTGGAGTGGGAGGGCTGGCCCAGCCTCCGGGTGTGGGCTGGACACTACTGCTGGAGGGCAGTGAGGATGATGTGACTTCACAGCTCACACATGCTAACAAGGCATCGGGACTCCGAGCTAGGATCTCTTGGCTGGCGCAGAGTTAAAGGCCACGGCAGTGGCACTGGGATGGGGCCTGGCTCTCAAGCCCAGCCCTGTAGGAAGGCTTTGGTCTCCCCAGGCCCTAGCGCTGAAATGCAGCTATCTCTGAGGCGACCCCAAACTCTTGGACAGGGAAGGGGTCAGTGACTAGGGCCTTAAGGCAATCTCTTCCCCTCCACCTGCTTCAAAAGCAGCTTAAGAAGCAGAAGGTGCCTGGGAGGGAGAGGTATCTGCTACAGGCAGCAAGCCTGTATTTCACTTTTGGGCCAGACTCATTTTGGTCCAGACCAAACAAGTGATACTGTCATCAAACTGCAGCATGAGGTTTGGAGTAGACACAATATTCCCAGGCAGGGCTAGGAGGGCTGGGTCTTCTGGCCGAGCCCCTCACTGCCCAGATAACAGCAGGCTGCACCAGGCCTTGGGGATTAGCTCCTGGGGTGCAGGGTGCTGCAGCTCTCTCTGCAGAAGCTCTGCAGGAGGCACTGCTGTAGGTTGCTTGGGGCCTGCTGTGGGGCCTCCTTGGTACCTAGACTCATGCGGGATGGGGAGTGGGAGCACCATGCCGAGGATGAGGCAGGGGCTCCTCGTCCTGCACAGCCCTTCTCAGTGACACCTGCCCTGGACCTAGCGTTGACCCAGCCTCTTGCAGGGCCACTCCCTCTCCACATCCAAAAAAAGCCTTCCTTGCCACCCTATGAAGTCTCCTGGACCAGGGACTTTAGGCCGGAGGAGAGCAGGCTTCATGTGAGGACCTCCAGGAGGTATTAAACCTTTTTAATGAGCAAGGTCTAGGAAGTAGTGTTGTTGTTAAGTGCTGTCAAGTCAATTCTGACTCATAGCAACCCCATGTGACAGAGTAGAACTGCCCCATAGAGTTTTCTAGGCTGTGATCTTTACGGGAGAAGATTGCCAGTACTTTCCCCCGAAGAGCTGCTGGGTGGCTGTGAACCACCAACCTTTTGGTTAGCAGCTGAGCTCTTAACTGTTGCACCACCAGGGTTTTTATAGCCCCAGTAGCCTTCCCTAAAAAGGGTCTCTAGCAGGGGGCTGGCGGTGGGACTGGAGGGAACAGCTCCAGGCCCCAGCAGATCAGGGCCTCAGGACTGCTAGGGTAGAGAGGAGGAGGCAAAACCCTCTAGTCCTTTTGCCCCCTTGGCTGATAAGGGAGCCTGGACCCACAGAAGAGAGACCTCCCAGTGCCCCATTGAAAGTGATTATGAGGCAATTCAGGCTTATGTCTGGAGAGCACTGGGATGGGACCTGAGGTGGACATCGTAGGATGCAACTCAGAAGGCTTCCTGGAGGAGGTGAGCCTACAGTAGAACTCAGGAGAAGGAGAGTGGGAGATACTCTCAAAGATGGATGTGAGTGGGTCCTGAGGCACAGGCAAGCAGAGGCAGCTCTTAGACTGAGGAGAGAAGTGGGGGAGGGTTAGTAGGACCCATATTTCATCAGGGGTTCAGCCAAAGCTGGAAAACTCCTCTCTAGAAACCCAGCCCCTCACAGAGATGCTGTGGATGCCCCTAGGGGCAGCCCTGGGGAGTTCCCACAAACTATGCATCTCCCAAGCTCCCAAGAGCAGAACCCCACAACCCGCAGCCTGTAGCCCCACTGCCAGGTACACAGCCTTTTCACCGGTCGAATGGGCCACCAAGGACACCATGCAGCCAGCCAGGCTCCTCCAGACCTAGGACGCCCAGAAAACTGAGAATAGATAAGGTGAGAAGTTTCTAGCACAGCCTGTGTCCACCATCAGGAAGCAGGCGGAATGGGCACCAGCAAGGCTGGTACCATCTACGGGGTGGTCACACAGCCATGTTCAAGTCCAGTGGCGTCATGGTCCCTGCAACACGTTCAGACCCCACCTACTTTTCATACCCTCACACTCTCTGGTTCAGCTACCACCTCGAGCCCCAATTCTCTCCCCGGTCTAAGGCTCAAGTGAAAATGAACATTTCTCCTCCAAATGTAAGCGATGGCCTTTAGTTCGATTGGTTCTAGGTCCTCCAAACTCACTCAGCCTCTATAATAATACCAGCTTTAGCTGGAATACTCCAACTCCCTGTACCCGCCCCAAAGCATCATCCCCATCTCCAGTGTAAACCCCAATGCTAGCCCCAGCCCAGGTCTCAATAATGCTCACCATGTTCTTAACAATGCCAATTAAAACTCCAACAAAAACCTGGGTCATAACCCTACCCTGAATGCTAACTTCCTGGTTTTAACCACAGAATGAAGCAGAACTTTAAGTGTGGCCACCACTTTTTCAACAGCACTAATCTCAACTCTTGTGGTACCCTAGGAGAACAGGCATGATTCAGTTTTCTCCCTTCTTGAGAGTCCCCCTCCATGTGGGGTGGGCAGAGAAAGTGGGGTCTTCGGAGGGTCCTGATAATGGTTTTTGTGCAAGAGGCTGGATGAACTTGAAGGCTGTCCACCATGTGTGTGGGTTTGCTTGGCTGCGGAGTGCATTGAGCATCTCACACTCTCTCCTGCTCTCCGTCCCACTGCAGCAGGGCCCGGTGGACATGTCCAGGTCCTGGAAAGTTCTCCCTGGGCTCCCTTTCCCCGGAGCCCAGGGGACTAAAATGTGTGGCAGTGGCACAGGATTTCCAGTTTTTCCTGGGTTCTAATTACAGCTTCAGTGCTTAGCAGCAGGAAGACCCACAAGTAAGTCCCACAATCTTCTGAAACCCATCCTTTCCACCTGTCAAATGGGCCCATGCACATCCACCTCACTCTGCTGGGTCGTGAGGATGAACTGAGGTCATCAGTATAAAATGACCTCCACAGTTCTGGAATTAACAGACCCAGGGAGGCACTGGGGGGGTCTTCTGGGAGACCTCCTGCCTGGCCGCATTCTGCTCCCAGCACCTGGCCATTATCTTCCCTCCCCTCCCCCTCCCTCTCTGTTCTCTTTCTCAGCAGCACTGAAATCATCACCTTATTCTTGGCAAAATATTGAGAGGGCACGACCCTGCCGCTGTCGCAGCCTGTCCTCTTTCTGCCCCACCAGGCAGGGGCATGTGGGGTGGGGGCTGCTAGAAGCTGGAGGTGAAAAGCCCCATCGCCAGCCTCTTCCTCCCAACCTTGCCCACCCTCTCCCAGCTTCCCCTGTCACAGGAGGGGTCAGTTTAGAGTGGGGTCTTTCCTGCCTTCCACACCCCCTCCTCCCCAACACCCTCTGCCCAACATGAATCTATCAGGAGCCTCACCCATCCCGCTTCCAGCTCAGACTTGTCGGGGTTTCAGGAGTCCCTGAGTAGGGGCCTGGCATGCTAGGACCTGCTTCTCATCCTGCCTTGCGGAGGGAGCCAGCACGTAGGCAACAGGGCATGGCGCCTGCTGCAGAGAAGCATCCCAACCTCTGTGGCCACCCGCTTCCCTCCCCTCCCCTCGTCTCTGGTCCCGTCCCTCCCCGTTCCCACGGCCTCCCAGCCCTGCCTACCACACTGCCTAGAGTGGCCTGTGGCAGGGATGTGGGTGGAGTGCAGATCCCTGTGCTCTGTCAAGTCTGGGAAGGGTGTCGCCTGTCACCTTCAACTGCCCCCTATTCCAAAATTGGGCCCATTCCCTTAGCAGCTGAAGCCAAGCATCTCAGATGCTCCCTCCTTCCCTCCCTCGGAGAGAAAGCACAAAAGGATCCCTTCCCTGCCAAGCCCCTGCATCAGAGAGCAAGAACGGTCAGCACGTGTACAGCACTTATCTGTGCCAGGCCCTGGTTGGAAGGTCTACATGTATTCATTCACTTAATCTTCATAACAATTCTGAGCTAGGTACCGTTATTATCCCCATCTTAGAGATGAGGAAACTCAGAGAGGGCAAGTAACGTGCCCAAGGTCACACAGCCAGTGAAGCAGATTCCAATCCAGGCAGTCTGGACCCAGAGTCCACGTTCTTCACCACCCCACTAGCTGCCTCATTGCCTCCTCTCCCTGCTTCCTGGGGAGAGGAGTGGCCAGCATCCTCCGAACACAGAGTCGTGGGTAAGGGTGCGGAAGTTACAGGGGTACCGCGGTGGGGTTGGTGAGGGTTCCCTGTAGGGAGGGCAGATACTAACTACCCCCTCTCCTCCTCTCATCCTTGGCTCTGGGGTGAGACTGGGCCCCCTCCTCACCCCATCACTCCCGTCACAGCTATAAGGGCCAGCAAGCTCAAGGCATGCCATGGCCGAACCACAGGGCAGCCCCAGCTACAAAGAGGTATTACTGGACACTTCATACACGAAATCTCCACTTCTCCCCTGCTCCCTTTTCCTCCTGGTGCAGCAGCTGAGACTTGACTTCCACTCCATACTCCACCATGCTCTGCCTGTGGGTTTTGCATAAAAATCACTTTGCCTTTCTGACCCTCAGTTTCTCCACCTATAAAATGCTGGTCATCATATCTTCCTTCCTTGCCTACTGGGCTGTGAGGAGCAGACGCAACACTGTATGTGGAAGCACTTCTGGAAACTGTCAGGGGCTAATGATGGCCACCGTTTATTAAGCACCCATGACGGCTTCGGCATTTACACATGTAATCTTATTTAATCTTCCCGACTATCTGAGGGGAGTCCCCTGAACAGCCTTAGGCCCAACCTCTGTCCTTGCCCAAGGCCCTGGAAATGTTATTTTATTGTCTTATTTATTTTTATTTTCTGCTATTCTTTTCTTTCTCACTTTTTCATCTCTGTTCCTCCCATCTGACATGCAGCACCCCTACTCCCACCCCCAGCCAGGCCTCCCCACTCAGGGTTATTAGCTGCCCTACAGCCCAGGAAGTGGGCAGCAAGTGTTAATGAAAAGGGCCAGGAGTCCACAGCCCTCCCTGAGCAGGGGCTCGAGGTGTAGAGGGGGTACTTCGAGGCCCAGCTTAGCCCCCAAGGTGGGCAGGGGGCTCAGGTGCGCCTCTGGGCCACCAGTGAACGCTGGCAAGCTCCACAGCCGAGCTTCCCACCAGAGGCTGCCGGGATAGCCTGTCAAATTAGCTTAATGAGTGAGGCCCCTGCTTTAATTGGGGCCCTCTGATTTGCAGCACCGGCTCCTGCTTTCATTTTTAATGCTGGGAAAGGGTGGGTTTCCTCCCTCGCTCCTGCTCATTTTCACCCTGGATAATAATGGCTCCTCTCTCAGAAAGGCCCTTGCAGCTGCTAATTGGATATAATGACTGGGGTAATTAATGATTCGATTGGAAAACTGAAATGTTGTGGGTGCGTTTTATGTATAAATAGTAGGAAAGTCAAAGGACAGAAGCCAGAATGGGAGCCAGGGAGAGACCAAGGGGTGGGGGGACAGTCCTTCAGCTGGCTGGGCCCCCAGATGGTGACCAGCTGGCCTAAGCTCCCCATTTTATAGATGAGGCAACTGAGGTGCAGAGAAAAGCAATTTGTTCAAGGTTGCACAGAAAGTTGGTGGGAACTAGGGGAGGGAGGAGTGGGCACAGATGGGCCCTAGAAGAACAGGGGTGGGCAGGTGTGACTTTACCCTGTGATGGCTCAATAATGCGATAATGGACTTGGAAGCACCTGGGGAACAGCTATTAGCCAGACACAAGCCCTTACAAATGTACTGTAGTTGTTTCTCTTGCTGTGGTTACAAAGGCCCCCTCGCCTCTGGGTCAGTAGATAAGCAAATAGCTCATCGAATCAGAAGGCAGCAGCCAGGTGTCAGAAGGGGAGCACTGGGCAGGAGTCAGGAGGCCTGGGCTTGCTAGAAGCACCACTTCCACACCACTTCTCACCACCTCTAGCTTCGGATCTTTCTCCTGTCTGTGCCCCCTTTTCCTGGTCTATAGGGGCTGGATGAGGCCATCTCTTAAGGTTCCTGACCTGCATATTTTCTGTTTGGCTTATACCCACTAGCTGCAGCCTGAAGTGATGGGCGGATACACATTTGTTCCTTGAACTTTATGATGATCTACAGGTTTTGAACTATTCTGAAGAGGGAGGAGGTTGGGGGAAGGAATATGAGACGAGAAGAGGGTGGATGTTTGGTCTACTCCAGGGTAGGCTGATATACTAATCCTCCCTGCTGGCCTCCATGTTGACGGCCCTGAACCCATGTGTCCAGCTGCCACCTGGGCACCTCCACCTGCCCACAATGAACTCCTCTCTCTAGCTGTTCCCTCACCCCCACCCCTCCCAGGGCCCAATCACGTCAGTCACCTCGTTATATCCATCTGACTCTGCTGTCACTGAACTTCTCAGATATGGCTCCTGCTCTCCCTATGCTCACTGCAGCTCAGCTGGGAGTACAGGCTCCCACTATTTCTTCTCTGGGACAATGGACTGCTGACAGTAAGGACAGCTAACCTTTATTGAGCACTCATGGTCTAACAAGTGTCATGTTAGGCACTGAATCTCATTTCATCGTCCCCAAAGCCTGTAAGATAAGTCCTACTGTTATCCCTATTTTACAGTGGGAGGGAAACTGAGGCTCACGCTGGAGAAATGATTTGTCCAAGTTATACTGCTAATAAGTGGATTCGAATACAAATCAAATCTTGCCACTCTGATTTAAAGTCCCTTGTCCCAATATCAGGTCTTCACAGTCTGCCCTTGCCTATTTTCTCAGCTTCTTTACCTGCCCCTCCCACTTTCCCACCCTCCTCCACACCACATGCCTGACTTCTTACAGGGACATACCCTGCCCCTTCTCCTTTGCAAGGAAAACTCCTACCCACCCCTCAACACACAGTCGGACACTGCCAACAGCTCTGTCCTCAAAGTTCCCACAGCACCTGGCTGCCGGCTCCGATAGTTCTCCCCATAGTACCGTGTGTGACTCTGCCAGGAATGGAGAAATGGTCATCTCTGAAGCTCCAGCGCCCAGCCCAGCACCTGGCACATGGGAGGAGCTCAATCTGTGTTTGCCCAATGACTGGTGAGCCAGGCCGAGAGTCAAATCTGAGAGAGCAGACTTGGGGACTGTGGGACTCCATAGACTTCTCGGTCACTGAGATCTTTTTAATCAAGACTTCTTTCTTAGGAAGCTGACTGACCCAAGGAGGACCAGATTCCCTGGTGAAGGCCATCATTATTTGCAAAAAGGAAGAATTCTCTATAAGAGAAAGGCGAAGGGGCCACATATGTGGGGGGTGCATTCAACTCAAGCCCTAATGAGAGGTGGGAGACACCCCTTCCTTTGCAACCCAGTCAAGCCTGCCAAGGCTAATCCCATCACTGTCCTCCCCCAGCCTCATTGACTCTGATGATAGTGGATTCTGGAATGGTCAAGAGGAAAGTGCTCCTCCCACGGTAGATGCTGACACTGAGATCCAGAAAGGTAAGGGGACTTACTCAATGTTACACAACAAATGAATTGAAAAGCCAAGGAGAGAATCCAAGACTCTTGACTTTCTTTTACTTTCCTTATCCTAAACGGATGAGGAAGAGGAGCTGGGTAGAAATAGACCCTGGCTGAGTGAAGGCTTCTGGGTTAAGAGTCTCTGGAGGGCAGGTGGGTGTCCCAGTCCAGCACATGGAGTGGTAATGGGCAGCACCGCCCTCTCCAAGAGGCCTCAGCAGCCCCATGGGCCTCTTGATGGTACAATCAGGAGGTGCTCTGGAGTTCAACCCCAGTCCCACCCCCTTGGGGTAGGGGTGGAGGAGGGAGAGAGAGGAGAGAGGGACACAGCCTCAAGAAGCAGGTTAAAGCAAATCCTCCCCACCCACCCCACCCCCACTGAGAGCGGGCAGAGCTGGAGCTGTAGGACCAGAACCCACACCCTGTCCTGACATGTCCCAGAGACACTGCTCAAACGAGCGGGAAGTGAGTCAGGGCTGTGAGGTGGGGGTGACAGAGGGGCAGGCAGGGCTGGTGGCGGGGGCGGGGGCGTCCCACCTCATTGGACATGGGGACCCGGACAGGCAGGAACCAGGGGCAGGGTGGGTTCCCAGGGTGGGGGTACAACAGTGTTTGCTCGGTGGGTCTCTGGCCCCAGGGCCCTGTTCCCTGGGTACAGGCTCAGACAGGCCCCATGAAGCAGGGCTGCTGGCTCAGATAAGGCAAGGTGGGAAGCAGTATCTTCCTCCATTGTTTAGGGAAGAGCCAAGCTGAGGCTTGAGAATAGTGAGAATAGCTCTGCTTCACCCTGACAGCACCACAATCAACAGGAGGCAGAGGTGGGGAAGCATCCTTTGTCTAGAGGCCCTTTCCCTGCCTCCCAGCAGGCTGACGACTCTGGGGCTCCCACCGCAGCGGGCAGAGGCTGGCCCAGGGGATGCGGGAGGGGGAGGCTGGGGTGAGGATTAGGGTGGGGAGACGCTTTGAACCCCAGAAAGACTGGTGGGAACTGGTTCTTGACTCATGGCAGAGAAGAGGGGGCAGCTGGGAAGGGCTTGTGCCTTATTGTTATTATTTTTTTCTTTTATGGGATGTGAACTTAAACAATTAAAAGTATGCATTTTATTTCACACAATCTGCCCTGCTGTGCCTCGTCATCATTGCTCCAGCCCTGGTCCCATCAGAATGGCTGGCATTTCACATCTTCAAAGTGAATAGACAGATTGAGTGTGTGCCTAAGTTTTTACAAGGCTCAGGCCCCCTCCTTTGCAGGCTCCCTTGCCCCTAAAAAATAAATACTGGTGGATAGCGTTTGTGCTCCCAGAATTCTAGCAGCAAGCTATTTTATCTCGTCTAATATTGGCTGGACTTCTTCTCTGTGCTAGGCACTAGGGTCTCATTTTCACTTCCATCTTCTGGAGCAAGTATCGATATTTCTATTTTACAGAAGAGGAAAGTGAGGCTCAGCAATGGAGAAATTTGTCACGTTGCATAGCTAAAACGTGGTGGATCCAGAACTTGAGCCTAAATCTTCTGGCTCCTGTGCACCATGCCCTCTGTTTTTCTGTCTGCTCAATTCGAACTCTCTTCTAGGACCAGATTCCAGCTTTCTAGACAGGCAGACCCTAACTCACTGGCTTGCACATATAGGATCTCACCAGGTTTGCTGAAGTGAATGGGGTGGATTTCCCAACGGGTCAGTGCGGGCATCAGAGGCCAAAGCCCTGGGTGACCTGTCTAGCCAGGACTCCTCCCAGCTCCTTTCTGGGGGCAGGAAAGGGAGCAGGCTGGGTTTTGGAGAGGATGAGCCCTCAATGTGGAGCCAACTGGTGCTGGGACAGGGTAGCTGGGAACCACACCTGCCCAGGTCCTGCCCAACATGCTGCCCCAGGCACCAGCTGGCAGAGGCTTTCAAGTAGACTTGGGCAAGGAAGGTTGTCCTTGGATAGATGACACCTGTGCCTGACCCTCTTGTCCAGGTAGCGGCAGATGGCAGGCATGCCCAGCCAGAGTTGGGGGCCCGATCCTCTGGAACTTTCCAATCAGAGGTTGGGGAGAAGGGCTGTTATACACTACCCTCTGCCTCTGGCAAGGTTTCACCCCAAACAACTCCACCTAGGTGACTAAATAAATCTCTTCCTCTTCTTTCAAGGTCTTTATAGTAGGAGATTCAACCATTTCCCCTGGGGAACTGCTAAAATGTTCTACACCCTTTGCTGGTGGAGAAGTTCTTCCTGATGTCTGTCCTTGATTCCTCTTGCTGCAATGGAAGCACGCTCTGTCCCGTAGTGTGGGTGGGCCTGTTGGATCAGGTCCCAGAGCTGGAGATCAGGCAGTTCCTCCCCTTAAGGAGAGAAGAGTGGGGGAAGGGAGGGACCTTGGGTGGCAGATAGACCTCTGTCTGGGCTCTTCTACTTACTGGCAAGTTTTGTTACCCCTGTGAGCCTCAGTTTCCTCATCTGTAAAATGGACTTAATATTTTATCAGAAAGTTTCTGTAGGGATTCAATAATGTATGTACATGGTTACTGAAATGCCTGACAGAGTTACTTATTCAGGAGGTGGTGGGTGGTATGTAGGTTCTTTGGGGTCATGGGAGAAGCCAACAAGCTGAGACATCCCTCGGGGTTGGAGCAGAGCCCTTCCTAGCACCCCAAAGTGGGCTCCAGGCCCTCCCCAAAGGCCAAGGCTGCTTTCATTTGTCTGGATTCTCTAAGCTGCCCTGCACCCTCCTGCAGAATGGGCCACCTCAAAGCTCCACATGGGTCTCAATCAGCTCAATTGTTTTTCCCTAAAAGTCCACACCTCACTCTGGCCTATGGTGACTGGCTTGGTCCAGGAGCCCCATGGCAAGTGGGCGGTGGCCTGAGGAGAGCTCTGCCAACCACCGGGGCATCCTTCCTCAGAGGTTAAGGGGCAGTGCCCATGCATCTCTCACCGCTGGCCTCCGGGGTGGGTACCAGCACAGACCTGTGCCCACATGGCATGCAATGGACCCTGGGGAGGAGGAGCAAAGAAGGGCCGGGGTGCCTGGGGTTTGGTGTGGTCTGAGGGGTCTTCCCCCAATCTCCTCCCCCATTCCTGGAGTCTAAGAAAGTTACTAGTGTCATCAGGGAACTCTGGGACTCTTCCCCACGTCTGGCTAGCAGACACCAGCTATGCCAGCTCCTCCTACTCCCTGTGTCCTTCTTCCCACTTCCGCCACCGAGGCTGTCCACACCCAGCGCTGTCAGTGCCAGCTCCAACTCCTGGAGAGCAGAGGCCCCTATCCCCATGGCCTATCACACCCCTGCCCTCCCCACTTCAGGTGGGGCAGGTGTGGCCAGCCTCTGGGCCTGGCTGGGAGGGCCCCATCCTAGCATCTCTCGCTGCCTCTCTCCTCACCCACACATGTGTGACCCAGAGTGGAAGGAGCCTGGGATAGCACCTTTTGAGAGACACTTGGTGGATCACTAAGCACTGGGTACTGGACTGACCTGGAGGTTGCACACACCTATCTCATTAAATCCTCCCAACAGCCTTCCAAAGCAAGCATCACTGAGACAGCTGAAGACACCACAGCCCCAAGGCACTCAGCGAGAGCCCCCGAGCCAGGACGCAAACCCAGGTCTGCCTGACTCAAGTCAGAGGCTCCTCACTGGCCCCCGCCCTCTCCAAGGCCTCCAGAACTAGCAGACTGCTTTCCAGGCCCTCTCCAATGCTTCCGGCCACTGAAGACGGGAAGACACACAACCTCTCTAGGTCTCTGTTTCCCATCTGTAAAGTGGGAATGACAGCCACCACCCTACACCTGCCTGTGCAGGTTTGTTGAGGGCATCAGATGAGATAAGGTCTGAAAAGGGAACTTTGTTATCTGAGAAGAGGTGCTGCAGTGAGATTACCGTTTTCATTATTTGCAGGCATGGAATAGGCCCGAACATCCCCTGGTGGGGAAGGGGTGAGGTCCTGCCTGAGAGGTTTGTCAGGAGGCCTGTGGGAGAATCTGTACTCATGGAAGGCAGGCAGAAGGTGAACGGACACTGAGCCCCTGGACTCTTGTGTGGTCTGGCCCCACTGGGCACATGTCTCACCTCCCCTCCCACCTCAGCACATTCTTGGCTCTGAGATTCCTGATGTAACACATTCATTTCCTTACGATGCCATTTATCAAGTACTAGAACCTAGTTCGGAGCCCTGGTGTCACAGTGGTTAAGAGCTTGCTAACCAAGAGGTTGGCAGTTCGAATCCACCAGCTGCTCTTTGGAAACCGTATGGGGCAGTTCTACTCTGTACTACAGGGTCCCTATGAGTCGGAATCAACTCGATGGCAATGGGTTTGGTTTTGGTCTTTAGAACCTAGTTCATGAAAGGGCCTGGACTGGGAGTCCATAGACCCAGGTTCCAGTCCTTGCACTGCCATGAGCCAGTGAATTCCATGGCTTAAGCAGGTCACTTCCTCTTGCTAGGCCTCAGTTTCCTCATTTAAAATACAGGAGGGCTGGCCAGTTGATCCTTACTTAAGGTTCCCGCTGGCTTGGGTAGTTGGGAGTCTCTGCCCTGTAGCCAGCCCCCAACAGGCTCCAGGTGTGGACAGTCACAAGCTCTCAGGCTTCAGAGGGTGCTGCTGGAGCTGGGGGGTGTCCAACTCCATGTGCTCCCCAAGGCTGGGGACTGCTGGTTGGCAGAAATGTAACCTCAAGGACATGTCAGGAGCCCTGGTGGTACAGTGGTTAAGAGGTCAGCTGCTAACCAAAAGGTCGGCAGTTCAAATTCACCAGCTGCTGGTTGAAAACCCTGTGAGGCAGTTCTACTCTGTCCTATAGGGTCGCTATGAGTCAGAATTGACTTGACGGCAATGGGTTTAGTTTAGTTTAGGGCATATCACAGCCCAGTGGGATACAGAACAAACTGGAGGTTTTGCAACCCTCTGAGGCTTTGGAAACAAGGTGTGGCTGATTCTCAACAGCTTCCTCTACGCTTGGCTGTGGAGAGGTGTTTCTCTGAAATGGCAGGGTTGGGTCCCGTTCTGGGGTGGGGGTGGATGGGGGGAGACACCCACTCTACAAATCTAGGCTCTTGGGCTGGGAGACCTTGAACTCATACCCAGGAAGTGAGGTGTCTGTTAGCAAGTAAAGACTCCCAGCAGTTGAGTCAGGCCACTGCCAGGGCCCAGGGAGCAGGCAGGGATGTGCTCAGCAGGACTGGCCAGAGCAGAGCACTGGCTCAGCTGAGTTCTAATCTTGCCTCTGCCAGTCATTTGCTGTGTGACCTTGATAAGGCACTTAACCACCCTGTGCTCCAGTTTTGTCATCCGGGAACTGGGAATACTAATCACTGCTCCTTACACCTCCTGAGATTGCTGCTAGGGTCAAACCAAAACAGCCTTGTGAGTATGAAGGAACTTGACAAGTTTACAGTGCTTTACTTGGGTTCTGTCTCTCCAGTATCAAGAGCTTACTTTGCTTTGAGCAGGCACTTGTCCTCCACCTCGTCTTTTCTATTGTGGCAAATATATACGTAACAGAAATGTGACATTTCAATACTCCCCACATGTACAGTTCAGTGATATTAATTATGTACATCATGTTGGTCAACCATCACCCTTATCTGTTCCCAAATCATACCATTATCCTTAACAGAAGCTCAGTGCCCCCTCCGAGCAGGCACTTGTTGCTTGACATCCTCCCAACAGCCCCGAGGAAGGCAGGCACTATTACTCTGTTACGCTGGTGAGCTGTGGAGGCTCAGAGAGGTTAAGTAACTGAGACTTGGTTCTATGGGTTTTCTGGGCTCTACCCAGAGGTGTCTCATCCCATGGTGGGACCCAGCACCCCAGGTCAGTGGACAAGATGACCTTATGGGGTCCCCCTTTGAGTACCTCTTCTGTCCTTCCCCATCCTGCCGGTGGGGATGCTGGGTAGAGACCAGGGCGGGGATCTTGAGGCCCAAACCTGGCCACTTTCAGACTCCTCCCTTCCTCTTGGCTCAGGGGGGCATCTGGAGAGGAGAGAAATCTAGGGGAGATGTTAATTAGTTCTGACAAATTAATAAAGAAAGCCTAATTTATTCTCCAGATCTAATTTCCTTCCCTGTGCTTTATTTCCCTGCCCAACAAGCTACTGCTAGGGAAATGGAAGGGAAAAGTGGTGGCTGGGGGTCAGCCCGAAGACAGACGCAGGCCAAGTCAACCAGCCTCCTCTTTGCTGCCTGCTCACTTCCTTCCATCCCACCCCACTCCGCCACTGCTCCAGGAAGCCAACCCCAGCCATGAAGCTGTCAAACCACTCCCAATTATCTCCCTCCATGCCCACCAGCTCCAGAGGAGACAGTTGGAGCAAGCTGGCGTTGACTCACTCTGTCACCAGCCTGCCCTGTTCTGGGAGAATGCAATTTAATGAAGTCCAGTGGCAGGGCCGGGGCAGACAGGGTGCCAGGAAGAGGGTGGCATCTGCTTGGGGATGGCTGATGGGCTCCCCTTTCTGCAGTACAGTGTCTTTGGTCTGTTTGACATGATCTCACCTTCAATGCCGAGTTAAAGACTCCAGGGGTGGAGCAGGGGAGGGAGAGGTCACTCTGTGCCTCTCCTGCCTTCCCTCCCCTCCTCAGTAACTCTGAGCAACAGGCATTAACCTTCTCCACGAGGGCCTCCATCTCCCCTGCCTGCCTGTTTTAATGGCGTATGGTCTTGACAGCTGGGAAATTCTTCCTGCTGCTTAATCTTGATCCCTTTGGCTGAAGAGGGAGCCTATTTCCCCATGCCTTTTGATACAGAGCCCAGGAGAGGGTCAGCCACCGCCAGACACCATCCTGGCCAGCGCAGGGCTAGGGAGGAGGCAGTCTGTGACTGCCAAGGCAGCTCCCGTGCTGGAAGACAACGTGTCCTCCCTTTCGATTTCAGCTGGCCCTGGGCCTGCCGCTTGCCCCCCTCTGGTCCTACCTCGCTTGGGGCATTTGCTGGAGACCCACATTCATGCAGAGTAGGGATGAACATGGTCTCTGGAGCCAGGCTCCTGGTTCAAATTGCAGCTCTAGCACTTGCTAGCCGTGAGACTTTAAACCTTCTGCGCCTTCTCCCTCATCTATAAAAACAGAGAAATAATAGTAACTTCCTCACAGGTTGCTGGGAAGATGAAATGAAATTATGTAAGCAAAGCACCGAGGGCAGAACCTGGCACCATGGAAGTGGGCGATCAACGTTAGCTGTTGCCTGCTGCTTGCTGCCCACCATGCGTTCCTGGCCCTCTCTGGAGCATGGCCTTCACACACACTCTTTCCTTTTCTCTTTCCTCTTTCTCCAGTGCCTATTCACCCTTCAGGTCTTGGTTAAACCCCCTTACTGTCCGCTCCCATCAAACCCAGGCCATGGACACACCTGTAAGAATACATTTAATGCCTGGTTCTTCACTAGCCCAAAAACTCCACAAGGACACAAATGGCATCTGCCTTACTCAAAGCTAGGCATGGGAGGTGATCAAGAGCTAAGAGTTGACTGATGGATGGCACGATCAGGGATCAACAATCAGGCCAGAGGCTCCGAGCCCAGAGGCAAAGGTGTTCCAAGGCTTTCCCCTGCTCCGGCGGGAAGTGGGCTTGGGAGATGCGACCCAGGTGGGCTTGGGAGATGGGAGGCCACCTCCCACCAGAAGCTTCTCCTGCCAGGCTCCACCCTGTGTCCCCCATGCTGGAGGGCCAAAGAAGACAGGAAGGCAGGAAGGGCCTTCACACTGGGCACCAAAGGGACAGATACATGTTACACAGTAAGCAGCTGGGCCATCTCCAGAGCTCAGAAGTCAGCTTGCCCCTCATGGCATCACACTCTCTTTTACCCTTCTTAGTCTCTGAGTGACCTGGAAACCAGGCAGTGTACACAGCCATTAGCCCCACAGACGCTCACTGTGCACTTAGGACGGGCCAGCCCAGAAGACGCCAAGGGCTTCACAGGAGCAACTAGCCCAAACCTCTTGCTGTACAGATGGAGAAACTGAGGCCAGAGAGTGCCTAGAGGGGCTCAGCTGGCAAGTAGCCTCACCTCCGAGGCTGATGCTCTTTCCACGAAAGCTTGCTTGGCACTTGTTGGTAAACCTGCTTCCGGCCTGACTCCCACACTGCATTGCAGTCGCCCTGGATCATTGTTAAAGTACCCTCCTCCCAATAACGCTGTAAGTGAGATCCCGAAAGGATCAGTCATGTCAAGTGTGCGGTGGCTTACCGTCAGGGGGGCGGTCAGCCCTTCCAGACTGCCAACTCCATTGCACCACCCACGCCCAGCTCAGGAAACGTTTTCCACAGGAATGGACGGCCTTCATCATGCCTGTCCTTCCATACTGGCTCGGAGCGCACGTTTACTGTGCCTTCCTGCCACCTCTCCTCCAAGACCACTCCTCCGCAGTCTCCCTACTCAGCTCCTTCAAGAAGTCTGCTCGGTGAGCTCCACCAGCTCCCCAGCTCAGGGACCTGCCGGAGCACCAGGAACATGGATCTTGGGGCTTCAAAGAGTGGCCATGGTGACTTCCCCGCGTCACACAGCTGGTGCTTACTTGGGTTTCCTGGTTGGGATCATTTTCCTGAATCTGCACTTGTGGGCAAGGGTATCTCCCTTCTCCCTCTGGGATTTTTCCTGGGGCTACCCCTGTGTTTTATAGAGAGAGGCCAGAGCTGGGAGGGAAAGGCTCCTGGGATGGAGGGCCCACCTGAGCCAGAGGCCACAGATTTGAGTCACGTGGCAGAGTCCAGGAAGAGGTCCCTTGGGTCCTCCCAGCTTCCATGTCCCCATCTGTAAATTGGTTTACTGAGCATTGTGAGGGCTCAAAGCAAGTCTTTCTTTCCTCCTGGGGGTAATAGGGAGCCTTGGAGGCACCAAGAGAGCCCTGCTGCACCCTAGGAGCTTCTCCCCTGCTAGGTAGACAGATGCAGATAAAGGGCTAAGGACCAGCTTTGCCTGTGGGCATGCAGGGCGGGGGGCAGCATGGGAGAAGACCCAGATGAGTTGGAACGCTGGGCAGCAAGTTGTCAGCAGAAGCTAGGCTAAGACCGAGCTCCGAGAGGGGGCACATCTCATCACAGCCAGGATCAGGAGGGTCATCCGGCCCGCTGCCTCGACTTCCCCACTTGAACTCCCTGCGGCCCCAGGAGAAGACAGCAGGCACCCCAGGCCAGGGGCCAGAGCCCACGGCTGAGCCCAGAGCTCCTCCCTGGGGTGGAGGCTGCTATCTTATTCCTTAGGTTCCAGGGCAAAAATGCAAGTGATTAGGTGAGCTTCTGTGGAAAATGCACAACCCTGGTGAGGACCCGAGTTCGAGTCCTAGCCATTTATGTGTTGTGGTGTTCTCAGATGAGTCATTAACCTCCTTGAGCTTTCTTTCCTCACATGTGAAACAGGGACAACAACCCTGACCTCAGACGGTGGCTATGAAGACGAGGTGGGTGGGAGAAAGCCCTGCACGTGGGTAGCCCACCTAACAGACTGGAGGGAGCCCGAGCTGTGCAGGTCAGGGACAGCCTTGTGCAGCAGGCTGTGGGAGCAGGGGTTTTAAGGAGACCGTGTACATGTGTGCATGCGCTGGGGACATGGAACAGAGTATGCAAGGGCAGAAGGCAGCCGGCTCTCCATTTGGGTATTCATTCATTCAAGTATTGCTGAGCATCCATTAGGTGCTGAGGATACAGCTCTGAACAAAATAGTCAAAATTCCCTGTCCTCATGGAGCTTACAAGATGACAATAAGTAAGATAAAATGTATATGTATGTGTGTGTAAAACCCGTTGCCAATCAAGTTGATTCTGACTCATAGTGACCCTATAGGAGAGAGTAGAACTGCCCCTATAGAGTTTCCAAGGAGCGGATGGTGGATTGAACTGCCAGCCTTTTGGTTAGCAGCCAAGTTCTTAGCCACTGTGCCACCAGGGCTCCTGTGTGTGTGTGTGTGTGTGTGCGTGCGTGTGTGTGTACGTAGGATTCTTTAATTTTAAATTGAAGGCAGCCAGGGAAAGCCTCACTGACAAAGGGGACATCTGAGTGAAGAACCAAAGGAGGTGTGCAAGTCAACCGTGTGGCTACTTGGGAGAACATTCTAGGCAGAGGGAACAGAAAGTGCAAAGGCCTTGAGGTGGGAGTATACCTGGCAAGCTGGGCCCATGTAGCTGGAGGGGAGAAGCACAGGGCTTTCTTTGGGCATCATAGGGAGCCAGACTTTTCCTCCAAATCAGCCTCAAAGGGTGTGAGCAGGGGAGGGACGTGATGCTGACAACTGTTGAGAATAAAGTGCAGGGTGGCAAAGATGGCAGCAGGGAAACTCATGAGGGGCACCGTGGTGGCCTCTGCAGAATTGGGGAGGGAGTGCCAAGGCCAGAGCTGGGGCAGGGCAGCCCCCTTGGAGCCCCCTTTCCAGCTCGGCCCAGGTGAGACAGCTGGCAGCCAGTTCCCTCTCCTGACGACAGGCTGTCTTCTGCATCTCGGGCCTGAAAGGGAGGTGGGAGGGCAGGGTGGGGAGGAAGCCCTGCACAAAGAACAATGGCCTTGAGCCAGGACATGAGAGATGCTTGTTCCTCTTTATTTATGATTGTAACCAGGAGAAATAAAGGCCTCCATGGCATGCCTTCTCTTGGGCTAGGAGAGCCAGGCCCTTATTCCTCTCTTTCCTTCCACTTTCCTCTTCTGTCCCCACCTCTCCCTTTGGCCTGGGCATAGGCTTTTCTCCAACACACAGAGATCAAATAACTTTTCACTCAAAGGGAAAGATATTATCTCCCGTCATGATTCAGCACCAACACCAGTGACCCAACATCCCCAGATTAAAAGGCAATTAAGACAGCTTTGTTTTTGTAGGGGCAGAAGGTCTGCTTGGCACCCTCCTTGGGAACTGGATCCCACTGTGGGGGGGCTGGTGGCTCCGGTAACTCCCGTGGGGAAGACTGCTGGCTTGCCTCTGGCCCAACCTGCCACCCCACCAGCCCCTCCCACCCCTGCCACCCCACTAGCAGCACTGAGAACTGTTGGGTGCCCAGGCCAAGAAGAGGGAGAGCACCTCCATATCTTTCCTCTGCACACCCTTGGAGTAAGGGTGGGGGCTAAATTTTTCCCCTCTCCCCACCCCCTGGAAAATACAGTACTGATTGTTTTCAAGTCTACTTCAAATAAAACAGCATCGAATTGGCCCATCAGGGCTTTTAGTCCCTTGGAAATGGCACAGAAGACAAGAAGAGAGAGGGGGCCTTGGAGATTCCTTCCAAGCCAAGATCCTGGGCCTCCACCTCCTTTGCTCAGTTAATTTGTGCTAACAGTACACCATGAGGATAGAGACCAGGGCAGCCCTTTCAAAGCATTTGTATCCATCATTTCACTCAATCCTCATGAAAACTCTGTGTCATAGGTATTATTATCCCCCTTTCATAATCACTTGGTCATTATTTATAGAAGAAGAAACTGAGGGTCAGAGAAGTAGAGTAGGTTGCCCAAGGGCACAAAGCTAGTATGTGGCAGGGAAGCCAAATCCATCTGGTCCCTAAATTCTTCTTTCCCACAAGCCTTCCATGCATCCCTGCCATGGAAGCTGAGTGACAAAGGAGAGGGGTTTAAAATTCATTGCTTGCCTTCCAGTAGTTCTCCATTTGCCAAGGGCAGTACAACTTGCCTACTGGTATAGACACCATTGGCAAGTGGGCAAAAACCTAAAGCTGGTGGGGGTTGTCAGATCTGTTGGCGGGGGAGGTCAGGGAGAAGTGAACCTTGAAGGCTGGGGAGGTTTTCATCAGACACAGTGGAAAGGCCCCTGTCTTTACTGTGACATACAGCTTCCTAGGTCAATGGGATCCGGCTCTCTCTGCCACCCTAGCCTCTCGTTCTCTCATGCTGGGCTCTACTCCAGGCCCTCTCAGGCACTGGCTCCTGCTGGCCTCTGGGCCTTTGCACAAGCTGTTCTGTCTGCTGGGAGCACCCTCCCTATGCCCACCACTCCCTTTGTCTGGCTACAGTCATCTCCATCCTCTCTTTTATTGCTTTTCCCCATTCTGCTTTCACCCCTGCCACTCCCATGGCCAAACCCTCCATCCACCACTCATGCTCATGACCACCTAGGTGCTCCAGGAAGGCTGTCTAACCAAGGGAAGGACCTCTCCCTACCTTCTCACACCTCTGAGCATCCACATAGGCAGTTCCTCGACCCAGTCACGCCCCTCATTGTCTCTGCTTTGCCAGGTTGCTGAACCCTCACCTCCTTCCAGGTCCTTCTCCAGGGCCACCTCTCCCAGATTAACTCTATTGACTCTGGCTCTCCTCTCTCCCCTGCTCTTATTCAAGACGCATTACTGAGCATCTACTATGTGTCAAGCACTGTGCTAGCTTTATTTGGGTTGATGTCATGTTGGTGGTGGGAAGAGGTGGGAAGGCAGAGAGATAAGAAAGTATAAGACATGTTCTTTTTCTTTAGAGGCTCCGTCTAGCAAGGGACCCAGACATGAAAACAAATAATTATTGAGTGAGAAGTGCTGTTTTTTGTTTGTTTGTTTTTTAAAGCACAAACAAAAGCTGTGGGTGGTCAGAAGGAGGAGTGACTAATTCTGTTGAGGGTGATGGGGATGTCACAGAAAAGGTGCTATTTTTAGCTGGGCCTTGCAGAAAGGTAGAAGACCTTCAGAGAGAGAAAAGAGGGACCAGGAAGAGGAGAGTATCTTCAAAAGCATGGATATGGCTAAAGCATTGGGTATTTGGTGTAGAGAAGAGAGGACTAGAGGCGGAATAGAAAGGGAGGTTGAGACCAATTTGAAAAGCGCTTTGTATTGGACAAGTATCTGAACTTCATCCTGTAGGCAATTGGAGCCATTGACACTCTTGAGCAGGGCGGTGACATGGTCACATCTGTGCTATAGAAAGAGGAACGTGGAATGCTGAGTGAAAGACGCCAGACCCAAATGGCCACATATTGTAGGATCCCATTTATACGAAATGCTCAGAGTATGCAAATCCATAGACACAGGAAGTAGATTAGTGGTTGCCAGCGGCTGGAGGGAGGGGAGATGACAGCTAATGGGTACGAGGTTTCTTTTAGGGTAATGAAAATGTTCTGCAATTCGATAGTGGTGATGGTTGTACAAATCTGTAAATGTACTAAAACCCACTGAATTGTATACTTTAAAAGGGTGAATTTTGTAGTATGTGAACTATATCTCAGTGAAAAAAAGAAGCACAAGAAGAAGGATGGATGGTGGGGAGCTAGACGGGAGGCAGGGAGACCATTAGGAGGCCTCTGCAAAGCTGTAGCACCCCCAAAATGTAGGGGTCCCAGTTCGGCACAGCTGCTACGAGCAATGACCTTCTGAGGCCTGGGATTGTCATCTTGCTCCCCTGGCTGCCCAGGACTGATTCTGCAGGGAGGGTGGGCACTTGAGAGACCCTGAGCCCCCGACTTCTGGGCAGAATTCTCCCCCCCACCCCCCGCCAGCATATGCAGGAAGTGTGGCAGCAGGCACGCTATGCCTGGGACCAGAGCGACAGACAGATCACCTGACAAGCCACACCACTTATTTTTGAAGACAGTCGGTCCCCTGGTAATAGAGAAGGCACGGAAGAGGCTTTGCCATAGATGGGGAAATTAGGGCAGAAAATAACACCAGGAAAACAGAACTCTCTGTCCAGAAACAAGAGTGCAAATCTCCCTCATGTGTCTGAGTGTCAGGGCCTGTCTGAGCTCCTGGGATGCTAGGACCATCCAGCTGCTGTGTCCAGAATTCTTCTTCTTGCCACACACTGGCCAGGGCTCACTCTCCTTACGAGGGGGGTGGTGGGGTGAGGGTGACACCCTGCCAGGGAAGGAGCTCAGAGAGAAGCAGAGGTCACAGCAACCACCTTCTAAAGACAGGTGACTTCTGTGGGACTCAGAGCATCTATCACAAGGCTTTGAGGGAGCACGTGTTTTCCAGGAAGGAAAGCACAGGACCCCACTCTCAAAGCCCTGTAATCTGGGATTCCTGTGGGGGTGGGGCAGCCCATTGAAAACCCTGTGTTGAAAAGGCAGTGTTACATATATATTTACCACTCTAAGAAAAAAAAAAAAAACCCTGTGGAACACAGTTCTGCTCTGACACACATGGGGTCGCCAAGAGTTGGAGTCAATTGGATGGCATCTGGTGGGGATGAGCGTACCCTGGATACTAGTTAGGGGAGGGGGGGATGCATCAACCTTTGAAAGTGGATTTAGCTATAAAGAATGAACTTTCTGATGCTTGTAAAGTAGGGGGATGGAGGTGAGATCTCTGATTGAAGGGGACTTTGAGATTCCTGGGGAGTGCTTTGGAGGCAGGGTCGCCAAGGCTTAAATAAAGCATAGGGGAAAACCAGGCTTTCATCCCCCCCCCGACCGGGTTTCCCTTATCCCAGGTGGGTGGGTTGAAGGGCAGGGCTGTGCCTGTGCTGGTCTGCGAGGGTGGACAGTACTATGAATGGAAGGGGAGGAAGGAGGGAGCCGCGTGTGTGGGAAGACCAAAAGGAGGTCTGGGGACTGGGATGGGGGAGTGATGCTGGGGGAACTCCCTGGCTGTCTGGAAGGGAACAGCTTTATTTTTACTCTGGATTTAGGGGTGAGGGCAGGGCAGAGAGAAGGCGAGCAGGAGCAAGTTTGAGGGGGAGGACTAGCTGTTTTTTCCCAGCATCCCCCAGGCCACTTCTCTCTCCACAAACCTCAGTCTCAAGCCACTTGGTTGTCATGACAACCGGCCGAATAGAACAGATGGTCTCCACTAGCCAAATTCCAATTAAACAGGGCAGAGATGGATAGGGAAAGGGGTGTGACATGACTGGGCCACTGAGGGCTAGGCCCCCCAGCCCAACTCGCCCACCTTGGGCTACCCCAGGATGGACAGGAAACCCCGGGCACCTCCCAGTAGACTAAGAGCTCTAAGGAAACTTAGAGGGGGATCAGGCTGTTGGAGAACGCTGCCCAGGTGCAAGTCACCACCCAGTCACGCCTACCCTCACCCCTGCAATTCACAGAGGTGGGTGGTTGTGGTGGCTAAGGGAATGCCAGCTTGGGGAGAGGCAGCCTTGGGGACATGCATTTACATCTGCAGAAACACATAAACAGATACACGCACACATATGTGTACACCAAGTACACATGTGCAACTAAGCATGCCATATACGTATGTGTACATGTCCACATGCGCAGGAATGCACGCGGACACGGGCACAGGTGGGAAGGTTAAACAAAGTCATTGCACAGAGGTACTTTTAAAACAGCGCAAAGAAATGCTTTGGATAAGCAATTTATTTCCATTTATTTAATAAACGCATATTAAGAACCTACCACATGCCCACAACTAGATACATAAACACACACACACACACACACACACACACACACCCACCCCCACACAACTACAGCGCCTCTGGTCCCCAGGGCTCGGTGTATAGAAGACGCTTAATAAATGCTGAATAAATGGAAAGAAGATGATTTTGTTTGCTGCAAACAAATGAGGTGGGGATGGGAGGTGTCAGGAGAAAGGGAAGTGTCAGAAGTTTTCATGTCTTGGCTGCGGGGGATAAACAAGGCTCCAAGAAAAACACCGAGGGAGGTGCACAGAAGAAGGGGGAAGCCAGCTAGCTCCATCAGTGTACTGCACATTTATGGAGCATCTACTGTATACAAGGCACTGAGCTTGAGCCTCAGGTGGTTTTAAGGCTGGTCCTCTTCAAAGAGCTCAGGGTTTGTGGTGAGGGGAGAAGAGAGAGCAAGTAGTAAACAATCATGCCAGGATATGGTGGGGGAAGGCCTCATGGGAGAGGGGATGTTTGAGAACCAGTGACCATACACCTGGTGTACTGGGGCTCCAGGCTCACGGATCAGCAGGAGCCCAGCCCAGGGGCAGCAGTGTACAGGAGGAGCTGGGAGTAGATAATTTTGTCTGGAACTTAGAATTAGAAAAACAAAACAACAGTTGTCTTTGAGTGGACTTCAACTCATGGAGACGCCATGCGTGTCAGAGTAGAACTGTGCTCCACAGGGTTTCCAATGGCTGATTTTTTTGGAGTAGATAGCCAGGCCTTTCTTCTGAGACACCTCGGGGTGGACTTGAACTTCCAACCTAGAATACTTCCATGAGTAGGAGTGGGAGATATCTTTGGAAAAGTAGGTTCTGGTCATAGTGAAAGCCTAGACCAGTGGTTCTCAACTAGGGTCACTTTGCCCCCCTGGGGGATATTCGGCAAAGTCTGAAGACTTTTTTTTTAATTGTCACACAGGGTAGAAGGGCTACTGGCATCTAGTGGTTAGAGGCCAGGGATGTTGTTAAACAGCCTACAATACATGGGACAGCCCCACACTACAAAGAATTATCCGGCCCCAAATGTCAGCAGTATTGGAGTTGAGAAGTCCTGACCTAGATCATGGAGTCTGTACTTAAGTCAGCAGCACTGGAGGACCTCTGAGGTCTTTGGAGCAGGAGCGTGACATGCTCAGAACTTCTCCTTGGGATTGTTCTCCCAGTGGTGTGCGAGATCTACAGGGATGGGGAGAGACATCTGGGAGAGCTAATGGTACCGAAGCTCAGAGGGTAGTGGTGGTGGTGGGACTAGGAATGACAGCTGAGGTGGGGGTCCTGCAGAAATGGCACCAATAAGCATGGGCAACAAATCAGATGCAGGGAGGGGGAAGGAGGAGCCACAGCTCCAGTGTGGCAGAATTGAGGTGCCGATCCCAGAAATGGGAGCAGCAGGGGAGGAGGCTGTCTAGGAGGAAGAGGACGAAGGAAGCTTTGGACATGTGGGGCTTGGAGTGCAGGCTGGGCATGCAGGGGAAATGCCCAGCTGGCAGCCAGGAAAGCTGGCCCAGGGCATAGGTCAGGCTGAAGTTAGAACAGATTGGGGGATTGTTCTCTTAAATCCCAAATCCTCCCAGTCCCTTCCACAGCCATGCCCTCTCTCCCCCTCCATAGTCTCCTGCTGCGCTGGTCTTCTTCCCTGTGGCCCCTGTCTGGGCCTCCCTCAGGCTGTCCCCTGCGCTGCTTACTTTCCTCTGCTGCTTCCTTCAGCCCACTCCTATGCAACAGCCAGGTCTCAGTATTAAGGTCACTTCCCCCCGAAGCCTCCCCTGGTCCTCCCCCAGTAGGTCAGCTGGTGTCTCCTACACAGTCCTGTGCATATTTTAACTTCCCAAGTACTGCTCTGTGACACTCTGTCATTACCCTGTGAGAGCAGGCACCATACCTGTTGTCTGTACCTCACCACTGTACTTAGCCACTAGCACAGGGGAAGGATTAAAGTATGCACTAGAGAGGGCCTTGATTCCCCTCGCTTCAACCCTTGCTTCTGTTCCCTTTTTCCTTCCTCTTTCCCTTGCTATGTCCCCTCCCCTGACCACAGGCTCTAGAAAGTAAGGTTTTGAACAGGTTTCTTCTGGTTCGAACCCCAGCTGAGAATCTGCATTTCCATCCCAGATATACCAAATCAGAATCTACATTTCAACAAGATCTCCAGGTGATTCTTATGTATTATAAATGTTGAGAACCACTGCTCTGTAGTCTTCTCAGAATTGGTCCCTAACCAGCAGCATTAGCATCCTCTAGGAATTTGTTAGAAATGCAAATTCTCAGCAGGGGTCCGAACAGGAACTGGTTTGAAGCCTTGCTAGAAAGAACTGTTCTGACAGTTATCCGGATGGGGTTGCACCAAGGATCCTGAGTAAGAGGCATGGAAACTAAACAACCTCCAACCAGAAGGTTCACAGCAGCTAGAAAGGAGAAATGCTACCAACCTGCCAAATCACAAGGCCATGCACCCTCTCTTCTCACTCCTCCATTCCTGCTTCAACTTGGGGATTACCTGGTCTTCAGGTACTCCCAATGCACATCAGCCAAATCAAGCCTTTAACCTCAATTTGAGTCACTTCAAATATTTGTTCTTGATACACAGTACCTGGCACATAGTAGATGCTCAAAGAACATGTGTTGACTAATGAACCTCACCTGAAGAATTAGAGAAGTTACCCACAGGGTCACCCTTGACACCACCTGGCCAGAAGAAAGGGCCCACAGCCAAGAGTCACTGGGGCAAGCATGGCACAAAGCATCACTGCCAAGGAGGGGCACCTGGAGATGCTCTCTGGGGTGGCCATGGGCGCCTGCCCTTCCAGCAGGAAATACTAGGGACATCCAAAGAGCCTGTGGGGGAGGGCAGCGAAAGCAGGTCACTGATCTCTCTTAGAGATAAAACACCACGATGGCTCTGGAGACCACAAACCAGCTGGGAGGTGGGCAGAGGGACAAGGCAACAGGGATAGGGGTGAGGGTTTCTCTTCTGAGGGCTGAGCAGGGCCCTAGAAGGATCTATAGGATTGGGGGTGGGGAAGCTGAAATTGGGGAAACCCCCCCCAATGATTTATTAACCATAGCTACTAATTATTAACCAGCTAAACTCCTGGACTTGAGGGCCCAATTCTGGCTTCACCTCTCCACCCCTGGCCCTCACTCTCCACCTCCTCCCTCGAAGACTATCTCCAGCCTGGCCTTGCTCTTTATCTTCTGGCCACAGTGGCTGCTGCTACCGACTATCAAGCCCTAATCCCAGCCCTCGGACTCAGGAAAGAATTGGACAGGAACGATTGAGATTGATTTGAGGCATGTCCTGGGTGGTTGGTCCTGGTGACCTGGGAGGCAGCCCTGTCCTCTGCACTTTCACCCCTCACCCCACACGCTCTCCAGAGATAGTTCAGCTCCTTATCTCTCCCCAGACTCAGGGCTTGGCAAGGGGAGGCCGGAAGTGCCTGCAGGAGGGAAGCAGGAGGCACTGGGGATACCGCCAGCACTCTCTGCTAGGGAAGAGTCTGACAGGGTCATGCAGAGGGTGTCAAAGAGCGGCCAGCCTGGGGGAGGAGGAGAGGGCTCCAAACCTGGGCCTCCCAAGCTTCGGGGGTGAGGGAAACTGGAGCTGAGTAGGGAGGAGATGCAGGGTATTGGGGAGGTGTTAGGGGGCAGATCCTGAGTGACCCCCTCTCTTGGGGTTCAGGGTTACTCTTGGATAAAATGAAAGCTCAGACTCAGTCATTGCCCACGTGCATTCAGGTTTGCCAGTGTTCGGCTGTGACTAAGTTGACCTCACCAAAGAAGCAAAGCCAGAGAAGAGGCATCCTCTGGCAGCCAGCAAGGATCTTCCTAGGGGTTATTTAGTGTCTGGAAGGTACTGATAACTCTCCGTGGGGTAGTAGCCCCTGGACTGCAGAATTTGCTTCTTTATCATGATGCCAACAAGTAGAGTGTCTCCACTGTTATTCAACATTGTACTGGAAGTGTCAGCCAGAGCAATCAGGCAAGGAAAAGAAAAAAAAAAGACACTCAAATCAGAAAGGAAGAAGTGAAACTATCTCTCTTTGCAGATGGCATGATCCTGTATACAGAAAATCACAAAGAATGCACAAGAAAGCTACTAGAGCTAATAAATGAATCCAGCAAAGTTGCAAGCCACAAGATCAACACACAAAAATCAGGTGTTTCTATACACCTGCAATGAACAATCTGAAATGAAAATCAAAAAAACAATTCCATTTACAATAGCATCTAAAAGAACAAAATATCTAGGATTAAATTTAACCAAGAAGGTAAAAGACATGAACACTGAAAACTACAAAACATTGCTGAAAGAAATTAAAGATCTAAATAAATGGAAAGACAGTCCATGTTCACGAATTGGAAAATTTAATATTGTTAAGATGACAATACTACCCAAAGTGATCTACAGGCTCAATGCAATCCTTATCAAAATTTCAATGACTTTTTCTTTTTTGCAGAAATAGAAAAGCCAGCACTTCAATTCATATGGAACTGCAAGTTTCCCTGAATAGCCAAAATAATCTTGAAGAAGAACAAAGTAGGAGTACTCACACTTGCCAATTTCAAAATGTACTATAAAGATACAATATTCAAAACAGTGTGGTAACAGGATAGACATATAGACCAATAGAATGAAACTGAGAGTTCAGAAATAAACTTATAAATCTATACTAGGGTGTCAAGTCCATTCAATGGGGAAAGAAAAGTATCTCCAACAAACGGTGCTGAGACAACTAGATCTCCAGGTGCAAAAGAATGAAGTTAGACCCATACCTCATACCTTATACAGAAATTAACTCAAAATGGGTTAATGACCTAAACAAAAGAACTAAAACCATAAAACTCTTGGAAGAAAACACAGTAGTAATACTTCAAGACCTTGTTTTTGACAATGGATTCTTAGATGTGACACTAAAAGCATGAGCAACAAAAGAAAAAATAGACAAACTGGACTTGACCAAAATGAAAAATTTTTGTGCATCCAAGGACTTTACCAAGAAAGTGAAGAGACAACACACAGAACGGGAGAAAATAATTGGGAACCATATTATTTGATAAGGGTTTAATATCCAAAATATATAAAGAGCTCCTACAACTCAACAACAAAAAGACAACTCAATTTAAAAATGGGCAAAGGACTTGAATGAAGATACACAAATGGCTGGCTGATAAACACATGAGAAGATCCTCAACTTCACTGGTTACCAGGAAAATGCAAATTAAAACCACAATGAGATATCACTTCATACCTACTAGGATGGCTATTATTAGAAAAATGGAAAATAACAAGTGTTGAGGATGTGGAGAAATTGGAACGCTCATCTATTGCTGGTGGAAATACAAAATGGTAGCAGTCGCTGTGGAAAACAGTTTGGTGGTTTCCCAAAAAGTTAAACATAAAATTACTTTATGACCCAGCAATCCAGCAATTCCATTCCTAGGTATATACCAAAGAGACTTAAAAGCAAGGATGCAAACAGATACTTGTACACCAATGTTCATTGCCGCATTATTCACAATAGCCAAAAGGTGGAAACAACCCAAGTGCCCACCAACATATTAAAAAAACAAACAAAAATAAACAAACCTGTCGCCGCTGAGTCGATTCCAACTCATAGTGACTGCATAGGACAGAATGGAACTGCCCCATAGAGTTTTCAAGGAGCGCCTAGTGGATTCAAACTGCCGACATTTTGGTTCAAAGCCATACCACTTAACCACTATGCCACTAGGGTTTCCAGCAGATAAATAGATAAACAAAATGTGGTCTATCCATACAATGGAATATTATTCAACCATAAAGAGAAATGAAGCTCTGGTACATGCTATGACACGGATGAACCTTGAAAACATTACGCTGAGTGAAATAAGTCAGACACAAAAGGACAAATACTGTATGATCTCACTTATATGAAATATCTAGAATAGGTAAATGCATAGAGACAAAAGTAGATTAGTGGTTACCAGGGCCTGGGGAGGGGGGCAGGAGGGAATAGGAGTTATTGCTGAAGGGGTACTGAGCTTCTGTTTGGGAGGATGAATAAGTTTTGGAAATGGATAGTGGTGATGGCAGCACAGCATGGTGAATGTAACTGATGTCACCAAATTGTGTACTTAAAAATGGTTAAAACAGCACATTTTTGTTACATATATTTTACCACACATACACAAAGTGGAGCGCCCCACCCTGCCACATGCCCTGACTCACTCTCCCAGCACCGTGGCATGTCACAGAGCCACTGCACCGTCATGAAGTGATGTGCCACCTTCCAAGCGAGTCACCATGCCACCCCAAACCCAGCCCCCAACCCATCCCCATGACAGCACCGGGAGGTTGGAGGTGAAGTCATTGCAGGTGGAGGATGTCCGCTCCACCCCACCTCTCCCTTCCCCCCATCCTCGCTGCACCCTGATCCTCTGCAATATGCTCCCTTCTCCACTCCCCTCCCTCCCCATCACCAACTTAATTCCTTAATTCCCACTGGAGATAAGCGGATCTTTCACTGCAATTCATCATTAATCCAAAGGAAAACAGGGTTGGGAGGGGGTGAGGTGGAGGCGGGGAGGCGTGAAGACAGCCAGCTCAGCTCTGACAGGTGTGGCCGCTGCAGACTGCTAGGCCAAACCCCCTGGCGTGCAGTCCCCATTTGGAGCACTGGGTTGGATTTTGAGCACCACACCTGGTATGGGGATCTAGACAAGCTGTTTCTGAGGAGAGCAGCTGAGACGGTGAGGTGTATGAGACTTGTCCAGTGAGCCCTTAGAACCTCGGAAGCTGGGCCCTTCTTTAAATGCCTGAAGAGATACCATGTGCAAGCTCAGAGATGCTCCATGTGATTTCAAGGGGGGTAGGAATAGGACTGGAGTCCCTGGCTGGTGTAAATGGTTAAGTGCTCAGCTACTAACTGAAAGGTTGGTGGTTCAAACCCACCCAGTGGCACCAGGCAATCTGCTGTAAAGATTACAGCCAAGCAAACCCTATGGAGCAGTTCTACTCCGTAACACATGGGGTCACCATGAGTCAGAATCAGTTAGATGGAAACTGGTTTGGTTTCTTTCTTTCTTTTTTTTTTAGGAACAGGACTAATGAATGGAAGCTTTGGGAATACAGATTTCGGTTCAGTACAAGAAAAAATTGGGGGCAGCCGGAGCTGTACAGGCTTCTGTGGAGGGTGACAAGTTCCCCATCACTGGAGGTATTCATGCTGAAGCTGGATGATTGGTCAGCTGGCAGGGCTGTGATTAAGGGGTTTTAGAAAGTGAATGGGGTGTTACTTTTGACCTCCCTTCCAACGCTGAGATTTTAGGATTCTCTGACTTACCCTCCCTGTCCTCTCCGCCCTCCCCCACAGGGCAGGGAGGCACCCTCAGCTGTAGGCTCCACTGGGGGGCTTCCCTGGGCCTGGGAGGGGAACAAGTTGGGGTAGGTGTTTAATCCACATTGGGAGAGTGAAGGAGAATACCCTGTCTAGCCACAGCTGCCTGTCATATACAAGCAGGGAGGGCTTAGGCAGAGTGATGGGGTCACCCGCGTTGCCCCACATAGCCTCCTTCTCCCCATTTTCCAGCCAGGCCACTGCACCCTTGGTGTCACTGGCTGTGTGTGAGGTCAGAGGGTTGATGCGGCCCAGTGCTGCACTGCAAGCTCCAGGCAGGCAGGGGCATTATGCTTACTGCCTTACCCACTCCCAGCTCCCACCCCAGTGCCTGGCACCCAGGAAGCACTCAATACACAATTGTTGAGTAAATGCACAAACGAACCGGCCAACCCCTTCATCACACCCACCCACAGCAGCAGGGTTCCACACTGCTAGCACGGGAGTGGGGGCCTCCCGTTGCGGGCAGTCAGACTCTCGCACCTGGGGATCCTTGGTGGAGGGTGTGTAACTCTTGCTTCCAACTGTCCTTTAAGAATGAAGCACAGGGTAGCTTCCCAGGTGGACATCTAGGGGTGGGAGAGTTCTCTAGGAGCCCAGGGGCCCATCCCCCTAGTATTCCTTGCTGTGTTGACCACCCTGGAGAGGTCACAGGAGCCCAGCTGAGAGATAACCCCACAGTGTTGGGGGTCACACACTGCAGCGAGGTCTCCTGGGCCTGGCTTCCCAGCCCCAGGGAACTGACCCTCCTTTGGCAGGGACAAGCAGTAGCTAATAATAGCCCCGTGGTGTGAAGGCTTGCTCTGTACCAGGTACCATGCTAATCACACCACATACAGTGTTTATCTCTTCTAAAGCTTACATTATCTTTACCGCGAAGGGAGCTGAGGTCTAGCGGAGTCAGACACAGGAGAAATCATGTGTGTACAGGCTGACACACGCAAGTGATCAAAGGCTGAGACCATGTGGCTCCAAAATAACCACTGGGCTCAGTCAATTCAGCGTGGACAAATAGTCAAACAAGTTGTTTGTAATCCTATAGACAAAACAATTATTGAAGATGAACCTTCTCCCATTCTCCAACTGGCGGCTGGGGGGCAGTGTAGACTCTGCCTCGGACAGTCATCATCTTTGATCGCCTGCCTCCCCACCCTCGCCCGCCCCCCAGTATCCAGGCTCTGCCCCTCCTCCCGGGGCTGGGTGAGAGCCCCACTCCTGGGAGAGAAGATGGTGATCAGAGTCTCATCAGGAGGCGCGTGTGCACGCGCACGCACACACACACACTCACTCACCACTGCAGTGACCTCATGCGTCTCACACTCTCACACAAACCATAAACCTCTCTTGTACACACACAGAGGACATGAAAACACTTGTAAGGAAACACATAACCAGCACAAATTATCATTACAGCACAAACTGTGTACACAAGCGCCAAGAGGATAGGAGCAATGGAGTGACTGGAGGTGGGGACAGTGTCTGGGAAGGGAGTTTCACAGCAGAGCCTAGCGGGGGCATCCAGAGAAGCTGTCGGTGGCCCCGCCCGCCCCCTTTCCTCAGGCTCCTGCAGGGGAGAGGGTGGCTGTAGAGACCTTTCCCAGTGATCCCTGCGGCAGCATCTGCAGAGCTGAGGTGAGCGCCAAGCACCGCCGCTGCTCCCCTCCTCCACCGGCCCCCTTCAGTTCTGACCCAGAGGCCCATGATCTGACTCATGGGAGGAGGGGAGGGTTAGGAGGGTGCTGCCTGGGGTAGCGGCAGGCACAGGGAGAGGGGGCTGTGTCCCATAAGTCCCCTAAAGGCCCATCGATCAACCTGGTGGAAATAATCAGTGTGCTCAGCCGGCCCAGGACACTAATTACTCTCTGGGCACCATAAACACAGAGAATAAATCTGCAAAGGGGCCGGGTAGGAGGGTGTCTCCATAGCAGGGCCGGCCACCCTGCCTGGGCAGGAAGAGGCAGCCCATCCATCATTATGAGAGATGCAGCAATCTAGGCCAATGAGATCAGGACAGTTCTT
>NW_004444079.1:1753481-1819289 GCF_000243295.1 Trichechus manatus latirostris | reverse complement strand
GAGGGGGGGACAGGCAATAAAATCATCCAGTGCAGTGTGTGCTGCTCGGCTCCAATCTCATTTACACTCGGGGAAGCCTGGCCAATTTATACCCAGGAGCCGCTGCAGAAAGCCTCTGCAAGTGACTCAAAACCCTCAACAGAGGCCTGGCCCCAGGGGACAGAGAAGAGGTCCCAGTCTCTCTTACCCTCCACCCTCATGAAAGTAGCTTAGCTCAGGATGGGCAGAGCTAGTTCCTTTGCATTTGCCAGGCAACCCTTGGCTTTAGACGGGAGTCGAGAGGGTCCTAACCCTTCCTTCCTCCTATCACTTTGCAGCATTTCCTGGGTGTAGTGCACATTCCAGCCCTGGGAGCTGATCTCATGGCTCTGGTTTGTGTCTGGGCCACGGAGGCCACGCGATAATTCAAGCTAACGGACCATGGATAATCTAGAACAGCAGGAGGTCTAGGAGGAATTTCTCTTTGGCGTGGAAACATATCAGATGACTGTTCTGCAGCCGAATTACCATCCTAATTAAGCAAGTGAGTTTGCGAGGCCCGAGTCCACATGGTGACCTGTGGGGCGCACTGGGAGGAGCTTTGCTGTGGGACCCCCCTGAGAGGACCGTCTGGAGTCAACTATTGGTCCTTAGCTACAACACTGGGAGAAAGTTTTGGTTTTTCTGCTCCCATTTTCCTCTTTCCTGGGGCAGTTCTCCACCCCAGGTGAGGGGCTGATGGCGCACAGATCCAGACTCTGGTCCCCAGCTTTCTGTTCTGAACCTGCCTGGGGTGGAGGAAGTACCAGCCCTTTCATCCCAGGAGATCAAAGCAGCCAGCACGGGTGGACACCCTAAATCCTTCCCCACCCCCACTCTCTAGGTCAGACCCCTCCCTTGTCATCTTTTGGGATCTCTGAGTGAGGGTAAGAGAGACTGGAACCTTCCAGAGGCTTAGGACAGGCCCTGGCATAGGATCAGCTTGCCGAGCCCTGGACCTACCCAAAATCTGGGACCAGCTTGGGAACACCCGCTGGGGGCAGTTCAAGGTGGAGTATCTGGGAGAAGCAACTGCACCTGCCTCTAGTCTCACGATGAAACAAGGTAGGAGGTCCCCAAAATGGCATCAGTGATCCCCAAAGACTCAGGGGATAAAAAGTGATAATATCGAGACATGTCACTCTAGCACAGCCACGTTAATACTGCTAAGACATATTTCCAATGATACAATAGTTATACCACCAAGACACTTTCAAGATAAGCCCTAATAACTCCCCAGATGCTCCAGGGATGCACAGCTACAGCATCAGGTTATCCCTGCACAGTCAAACGGAGCAGGAGTGGAAGTCATACAGTGCTACACAGGAGCAGCAGGTGATTCTGGAAGCAAGGTCTTATGAATTACTCCAGTATGCTGCGTCCACCTCCATCACCCACCCACCCACCCACGAGAGAGGTGGCTTATGCAATGGTATGCACACGGACCCTGAAGCCAGACTCCCAGGGCTCTGCCATGTACTAGCTGTGTGACCTTGGGCCAGTGTCCTAACCTCTGCCTGGGCCTTGTTTTTCCATATGCAAAATGGAAAGAATAGAAAGTACCTTCCATATAAAGTTGTTATGAAGAGTAAATACATTATGACATGTAGGATGTTTACAACCATGCCTGGCACATCAGAACTCTCAATAAAAGTTTGCTATCATCATCATCATTATCATCAACTGTCCAAACAAGCAACCATCTAACCACCCAGCATGCACTATAGGCTGACCAGTGGCTGGCCTTGTGCTAGACCCTGGAGATACCAGTCCCCAACAGCAACAGAGCTCTTAGTATTGTGGAGAAAATAAATCCCAGGCCCAATAACTACAGAGCAAGATGGAAAGTAGTTAGTGCGAGGTGCTGGGGGGCTTTGGAGATGAGAGAGGTTATTCCCAACTGGGGGTTCGTGAAGGCTCCATGGAAGAAGTTGCTCTTGGCTTTAGTTTTTGGACATGGGAAATAAGGGAGAAATGCGGGGAAACAGCATGTGCAAAGGCACTGAGGTGGGAAGGCACGGGGCACGTATTGAGCAGTGTGTGGTTGATTGGGCCTGGCACACAGGGAAGGGTGGTGGGAGATGAGCCAGGTTTGGGGCAGCCATCAAATGCTTCTGGGCCTGCGAGCACACCTTCCTAGGTGTGCTTTAGGTGTCACTGGGCCAAGAGGTAGGGTGGGCAGATTGCAGTCAAAGAGTCAGGGAGAGAGGTAAGCCAGGGGCTATGCTGCAACAGTCCCACAGATGAAGATGCTACTATCTGCTTTCCTCAGCAGTGGGACCCAAGTGAAGTGGCAGCAGGGTTGGCTTGGCCCTGGGGCAGCATCTTTATTCCCTTTGTCCTAATAGCTGACAGCATTTGTCCCCAAGACACCAGGAGTGAGGAAGCAGGGCTTCTGGGGCCCTACTCAGGAGCACAGAGAATGGAGCTCATGGTTCCAGCTGCACACTCCCACTTGCCTGCAGGCAAGGGCCTTCTGGGGAGCAAGCCAGGCCGAACAACTCCCCAGTGCCCTTTTCTCACATCTGCCCAAACAGATCTATGCTCCCATCTCCACTGACTTATTTGGCAGGAACACCTGCTTCCATGCCGAAGTGTGGGCTGACCTGCGTAACCCTCCTTTCCCCCATTGGAGCATACCAAGTGAGACCTCATGCACTGAGGTATTCGGGCTTTGCATTTATTTTCCTCCACAAGGCAAAGGTACTAAGAAGAAGCAAGCTTTCTTTTGCCCTCATCTTGTTTTCTTTTCTTTTTCTAAACTGATATTCATGTTCTGTCAATCTTATTTCCATTTTCTAAGAGACTATGGAAGAACAGCTTAAGATCACTCAGTGGTTGTTCCTCCCCACTCAGTGGCCTAGGCAGTGGGGGCTACAGCCAAGTCTGCAGTTGCAGGCTGAGCGCCCCAGTCTTCAGCAGGGACCTGCTGAATAGGCACAGAAGGTATCTGTACGCCTTCAGACCAGTCTGCAACCTCGGGCTGAGCAGCAGTAAATTCAGGAGTGGGAGCAGTCCATTCACCTGAAATTCTTCCTTGGACACAGCCTTTTCAGCAGCGGTCTGCTCTTCCTTTTCAGTCTCTTCCAGATCTCTCTAGAAGTAGAGATCAGGCATGACCTCCCATGGGTGCTCCCGGGAGACGGTGCCATGCATGTACAGAACTTCCCGGCCCAGCATTCACCACATCATACCCACCAAGTGAGCTCCCTTGTTGTTGCAAGGGATGGCAATGTCCATGTAGCACAGAGGAGAATCTGTGTTATGCAGGGCGATGGTGGGCAGGTTCACATAAGATGCCTCTGTGAGAGGCTGGTGGTCAGCCCTGGGATCAGTAACCACCAGAAGACATGGCTCCTGGAAGGCTGCTTGGATCTGGTTAGTGAAGGTTCCAGGAGTGAAGCACCCAGCAATAGAAGTGGCTCCAGTGGCAGCAACAAACCTTGGCACAGCAAGTTGGCTGGTATTTCTGGAGGATATGACACTGACATCAGCCAGGTTGCTTCAATGGCAACAATGGCCTAGGCTGCCAATAGAAGCTTCTCCCGGGTCCTCTTTAGGTTTAAAATGTAGATGCCATTATTTTTCCTTTTGCAGATGTACTGTTCCATTTGGAAGTCAAAGCTGGTGCTACCTAAGTGGGTTCCTGCTGTAAGGAATTTGAGGACATCCTTCTCCTTCATCTGTATGACATCAAGGGCTCCGGACATGGTGACAGTTTCCCCTTTAAGTTGCAATGGGAACCCAGGACAGTGCTGTAAAGGCTGCCCTCATCTCGTTTTGTATGGCAACATCCAAGGAGTCACTGTGGTCTTCTGGGTGACAAGCAGATAGGTGGGATTGCAAGGGAAGAAAGGCAGAAGCAGAGAGGGGAGGGTACAGGCAGACAGGAGGCTGGGCAGAGTACTTTGGAACTTGTCAAGAAGCACTAGAATTTGCAAGAAAAAAAGAATCCCATCAATGGTGGGAAGAACCCTGAAATGGAATCTAAGGTCCTACCACAGCCCAGCTGGGTGACTGTGGACAAGTTACTCAGCCTCACGACTGCTACTACCGTTTTCCTTTGTAGTGAGGGCTGGTTCGGGGAAGGGGTGGGACAAGGAAGTCCCTGCCAAGGCTACCAGCAGGCTCTGGCAGCCTGAGTGGGGGCCTCAGGTGTAACTATCTGCAGGTGAGGGAAAATGCTCCTGTCTGGGGTCCCCAGACCCCTAGCCCCATCTTTTGGACTCAAAGATGGGTCAAGATTCAGGCTAAGGGCGCTATGAGAACTCCAGACTCCATCTTTGCTGCTAGGATAGATCTCTCAGAGTATGTCCAGACCTACAGTGCAGGGGGGTGTACTGTCCCCCATCCCCAAAGGCCCTCCTCCACCTGACCCCTCCTCCATGGAATGATAATTTGCAGAGCTTCTCAGCTAGCTCCTCACAGAGAAGGCAAAAAAAAAAACAAAAACAAAAACAAAAACCCAAAACCAAACCTGTTGCCATCGAGTCTATTCCAACTCATAGAGACCCTATAGAACAGAGTAGAACTTCCCCATGGGTTTCCAAGGAGCAACTGGTCGATTCAAACCATTGACCTTTTGGTTAGCAGCCAAGCTCTTAACCACTTCGTCACCAGGGCTCCAAACAGCCCTGGCGGAGGTAAATGTCCTTCTCTTCTTCAGGTAGAGGGTGGAACTGAGGGTCCACGTGGGCAGGAGGGACCCTCCTCCCCGTGTTTCCAGCTTTAGAGGCACACACTCCAGGCTTGGGGGGCTCCATTTAAGCCCATAGATGGAACTCAGACTCCCCAGTGGTACACTCTTGTGTCCATGGCCACTGGCCTGTTTTGCTGCCTAAGCCACGCCTATAGCTGTGTCCCAGTGGAGTCACCAGCCAGAGGAACTAATGTCCTCGAATGAGATCCGGGGCCAGAGTGGCCAGGCGGGTTTTATTGTCTGTGGCTTGGTGATGAGACTCCTCATAAAATGGGAACGAAGCTGGCGTCTGTGCAGACCAGAGCGGGTGGGGGATGGCCTGGGAGAAAGAATCGACTCTCTTTGACAAATCTCCTCCCTCTCCCTATCTCTGCTGCCCCACTTAGTCCATAATGCTTTCGGAGCACCCACTCTCTGCTCCTGGGCCAGGCCACACCCTGGTCCCATGCCTACCTGTGCCCCAGGGCTCCGGGCTCACATCTCAGAGGCCCTGCTCCTGTCTCTGTTCAGATCCCAAGGAGGTGATACCACTCCCCGTGGCCCACTTAGCTGTTCTGTTGTTAGGTGTCCCATGCACTGTGCCAACCTAAGCTGTATGGTCAGTTCCAGCTGGGCCATCCTCCAGCCTATATCCTCAAAGTATCCCTCACTTCCCCAGGGAGTCACCATGCTCTATGAAGGGGATCTCTGGCACCGTGGCTTGTTGTGGGGGATAGTGTAAGCTGGTGGTGGCTGGTGAAGGGATGACCATCACACTAGACACATTCTATTCTGGTGTGGCTTAGCCTCTTCTCTATCTGCTCAGCCTGCCCCATTTTGTCTTCCTGATCTACTGGATTTGGAGGAAGAAGACCTGGCGTCTAATTAGGCCACACTGGCATGAGATGGTCAGCAAGCTACTAAACTTAAGTCGCAGTTTCCTCATTTGTAAAATGAAAGCAATACTAACACCCATTCACAGGGGGTTATTGGGAGGATGAGCTGAAATTATGACAGCGTGCCATAAGCTGTAATGAGTGCCACAAACACGATTATTATCATTGAGGGAAGGTTTAATCTGTAACAGGAGAAACTGAAAGAAGGGCTGTCTGCCAGTGAGAAAGGGGTGACTCCAGAAAGGATCCTCCACCTGTCTGGCGGGATGAGTGGACCCCTAGAGGGAGGGTGCAGTTGCCCAACCCCTCCTGGCCCTCCCTGCCAGCCCCAGGCTGCTGTCCCAGTGAGGGCTCCAGACGGGCAATGGCGCCCAGCAGGGCTACGGCCAGGGAGTGAGAGGCAGGTGGCAGAAGAGCCCTTGGCGACATGCTGTAGAACAAAAGCTGCAGCACCTGCTGCCCATGCAGTACACGACCACCCAGGCTGGGACCAGGCAGGTGCCAGGAGGCCAGTCCAGCCACCTGAGCCTCCTGGGGCTGCCGCAGGACAGACATCCTTTCCAGTGGGGGAGGGGTAGTTCCTGGTTGGAGACAAGGGAAATGAGGCCAGCAAGTGGGCAGGCAGCTGAGTGGCTTTCTCAAGAGAGAACAAAGTTGGTACTTCCCAAGTAGCAGACTCAGAACCAGGACCACTCAGAAGTGAGGCAGAGGGAATAGTAGTAATTACCACTTTATTGTGCGTTTATTATATGCCAGGCAATGTGCTAAGCACTTGTCATATGTTATTCTCAATCTAATTTTCACAAACCTCCTTTGAAATCTGTATTAACAGAAACCCATTTTACAGATGGGAAAATGGAGGCCTCCAAAGTGACTTAACCAAATTCACTTAGCTAGCAACTGGTGGAGCTGGGAGTCAAACCCAGTCACCTGATCCCACTTTGCTTTCTCACTATTATAAGGCCAGGCCCCTCACCCGTCCCGAAATTCTACGGCTTGGGACCACTACTGCTCTGTCCTCCCTGGAAGACTGTGAAAGGTGCAGATTCCAGGAACCCCGAAGAATATACACCTATTGCCCACCCTACCTGCTCCCAGGGTAAACCTGGATTTTCCATTGCCCCGAAGAACCTATAGTCTGCTGTGAGAAAGTCTTTCCTGTTACATTGAATCCACCTCTCCTTGTGGGATAGGTCAGAGTTCTGATCTTAGGTTCAATGTATTTGATCCCGTCTCTTCCCTCTTCCCATCTCCCAGCCCCAAACAGCACAAGGGAATCCAGGGCTTCAAGAGTTAACTGGACTAGGAGGTGTTATCTCCAGCTCAGGGCATTCCCTCTGCAAGGTGATCCCTACTCAGATCTTAAGTTACCTCCTGTCCCAGCTAGCACATCTGCTGCTGGCTCTGCAGACCTTGTCTCTATGGAGAGGGGCAGGCATCATGGAGGAGAAATCCTTCCCAGTTGGGCTTGGGCACAGGGTGCTGGGCTCCCAGAACTACCCTCTTCCCCACTGTCTGCCCCTCATTACCAACTGCCTTTCCAACAAGGGGGCTTGGCTCCCACTTTCTGCTGCATGAGCCTGGACATTTCCAGGCACACATAGGTCACTGACCTGGGCACACATATGGCTCTGCAGGGTTGCTAATGGAAAACCAAAGCCCACATTTATGCCCAGAGTATGCCACCTTTTACCCCCTTTTTATCAAAAAAGATGATCTTTTTTTCCCCAAGCACCCATGCAGGAAGCAAAGATGCCAAATTCATAGCTAAAATCCTGTCTCCCACGGTCCCTCCCAGCCATTCGGGGATCATGAGAACTTGTGGGGCAAGCCAGGCTCCAGCTAATACTGAGTTCCGGCAATGCTGTTTGCCAGGGAAACAGAAGGCTGACAAGAAGAGATAGCCTCTCCAGGTGTTGTCAAGGTCTTGGGCACCTCCCCACGACAATGCAAAGGCCAGTCCAAAGCCAAGGGCAGAGCAGAAAAAGAAAGCAGTATCTAGGCTTCCCATCCCCAAAGGACTGGGCACAGCACATCTTGGAGGGAGTCTGCCAAGGGCAAATCCTGGGTCTCTGAGGAGTTCCAAGGTCTCCTCCCAAAGTCACCCTCAGTGATACTCTGACATAAACACAGACATTAGCAAGGCTCAGAACCACTCACAAAATCCTAGCTGAAAAGCCATAAGAAATCAGTTACGTGTGAACATACATTTGACATCTATTTATGGACACAGTCCCAGGGTGACCCACAGATACTAGTGTACACACCTTATCCCAGTTCCCCATGTGTCTGCATGTGCACGTGAATCATAGCTAACCAACATGAACACACGGAAGGTGAGCCTTGATGCAGTGGGTCAGAAACTTGTAGCCCAGGTTCCACCACTGGCCAATGCCTATTCCAGCCCGGCACACTGGCGGACATTCAACGTCAAAAAAAAAAAAAAAAAAAAAGATCCTCAAAACAGGTGAATATAAAGACACCCTCTCCTTCTGCCCCTCCCCCAAGTAGGAGCCTTTCAATTTACCAGGTTAACCAGGAAAGATACAATCAGGAAAATTGAAGGTACATTCACACCTCCCTTGGGTGTTTTCTGTTTGTGCTGAACAATGAACATTAGTCAGCTGCTAAACAATGGCAGTATCAAGGCACAGCAACTGGGGCCGACCCTCTGCCCCAGCGGCCTGGCCCACCTGCTCAGCCCTCGCTCTAGGGACCTGGCAGCATACACTGGATCCAGGGGTCAGCAGTGGCCAATGAGGTGGAGTCACTGTGCAAAGCTGAGTGGCTGGGAAGGAAACTGATATCACAGTCCTGGTCTTAGCCCGTGTTGGGCTCCAAGGGGCCAGATGTCCCACATGTGCAGTGGTTCAGGCTCAGAGACACCTTCCAGGGCCCTCCACCTCCATTCAGCCAGGCTGCTGGGCCTCAGCTCTGCAATCTCTCCTTCTCCCCTCTCGCCTTGGCTGTTAGGCCTTGGGTCTGATTCTGAGATACTCTCCACTGTGCTGCCTCTTAACAGGCACTGAGATTCCTGTTTGCACGTACTCTAAACCCAGCAGGATTGGTTTTGCCGTAATGTCTGGCCTAGCAAGGCTGATCACATCACTGTTGTGAGAACTGAGGAGAGAAGAAAATAACCCCATAGTCCTGACACTGAGTTTCGAAGGAAACCAACGTGGCAGGGAGTTCTGTGCAGGCTGCAGAGAAGGGGTGTGTGGCAGCCCAACAGGTCTTGAAACCAATTCCAAGGGTGTGCATGACACCTGGGGTGTGTGTTCTCTTTCCAGACAATAGGTTTGGGGAAGCCAATTAGGGAGGGTGCGGTGTAGGTGGGACATCAGCTCAGTACACCTGCTTCTCAGGAAGGTTCTGGGCCTCCTCGATTGAGCTCCCTCCCGGTCCTCCTTGGGAGGCAGCCCCATGCCTCCTTGGCCCTCTACTTTGAGTTAACAGGAAGGAACAGCAGACTGCCATCTCAGGAAACAAACAGGTTCATGGGGCTTCACCATCCTGCCTGGGAAAGTCTGTGTTGCTGAAAACATATATCTGTGTTTACATTTCAGCAGCCAGACTGGGAGCATTTCAAAGTCGGGGCCCTGAGGCACACTGGGGGCTCTCCCCTCACCTCCCTATCTCTCGGCCACAGCCCAGGGAGAACCCAGAAAAGAACAAGATCAGGCTGGCAGGTCCCCAGAGAAAAGCAGTAGACAGCAATTGGGAAGAAGGCTGCAGGAAGGTGAAAAGTGGGGTGTGGGCTGGCAACTTCAGGGCCTACTGGCCTCTGTCCAAGTGTCATGCTGGGCACAGCCATACCCACCTGCCTCCCCTCCAAGCAGACGAGGGAGAGTAAGCAGAGAAGCCTCCAGGACCACAGGCACTGGTTGGAAAGGAGCTGGGCAAGTCCAGAAACTTTGGCAGTGCTGATGCTATCCATCCATCACTTACAATCAATGGAAGAAGACTTATTAAGTGCCTGTCTGAACTGTGGTTCCCTTCTCTGCACACCTCCCCTCTCATCTGGATTTGCAGTGGGGGGAGTGTCCATATCTGAGCCAGGTAAGAATGTCACCTCCCCGCCCCCACTTCCTGAAAGGAGCAGAGCCAGCCTCCAGCCCCCTAAAGAAAGAATTAACCACTGTGCAGGACGCTTCAGGGGAGGGCGCTCGGCTTTGCCCCTTCTAAGTGGTCAGAGCCACCTGTGTGTCCTGGAATTTTAAGACTCTCAGGAAATGCCCCTCCACACACACACCTAGCAGGGCAGCACCTCACGGGCTGGTGGCCGGAGCATCCCAGTGCCAGCTTCCACAAACTGACTTCATGCCATCGCCATTCAGTGAGATCAGCGGGGCTCTCAACAGAGAACAGGCGACAGGAGAAGAGGTACCGAAGTGAATGAGGCAAGGATCCTGCCTTCCACGAGTGCATATCCCCACCTCCCTATCCGCAGTAACTTTGCAGCCAGGCTGGCCTCTCCTCACAAACTGCCCGACGAGTCTACGACACCGTAGGCGCCCCTCCTGATCGCTGTCAGCGACGCCTTCGATCTAATATTAATATTTTTGCTCCACACAGGGCTGGTTTCTGTACTCCCCTATTCTGCCACCCCAAGGTGAGGACAACGTGCTTCAGCCAAGACCTCATTCCCAAAAAGCCCGTCTTGCTAGGGGGGAGGTCGTCTCAGGTTTCTTTCCAGGGGGCTGGAGTAAGCGCCCTCCCCCCGCCCCCCGCGCTGGTATCGCGCTGGTATCCCGCGGGATCCGCAGAGCTTCCCCAGGGACACAAAGGGTTAAATCCAGGCGAGGGGACTCGGTCGGATTTGCCTCCTAAACGCATTTTCCAGTTCATTCCCCAGCACAAAGAGCCCGGGCCGGTCCCAGCCTCCGCCCCCACCCCAACCGTCAGAGTGGGCCACAGCCGGCCACCTTTTGGGGCCACCCAATGGTCGGGCGCAGGGTTAACCCCTCCGCCGCCGGCAGCCCTCACCTCGAGGAAGGACACATGGGGCCCCTCGGGAAAGTGGGTCATGCAACCACCTGGCTGGCACGAAGCCCGCGGCGTTACCTCGGGGGAGAGCCCCCCAAACTGCGAGCGGAGTTCCGAGGCGGAGCCCAGCCCTGCGCGAGGCCGGCCGGGTGCGATCCCCGCGGCCTTGGCCTCACCCTCTAGGAAAGAAACCGCAGGTGAGCTAGAAGCCGCCTCTGCCGCAGGAGCGGACTCGCCGCGCCCGCTGTGGGGCCGGAGGCGCCCGAGCGCCCGAAACCGTCTGACCAAGGGATCAGAGAGACACACAGCCCCCTGCCATCCTTCAAACTCACAGCACCCCAGCTCCGAGACTGATGCCCTCCTCCTGGGGGCTGTTGTCTCCATACCCCAAGACGGTGATTACGGTGATTATTTTGCGTTTATGTAACATACAGTGTTTCCAAACTGCTTCTCGAGCTCAGAGCTAGTTATTAAATAAATAGAACGCTATTATATATTATTATTTTTGTGAAAAACTGAGCTGAGAAAGTGCTTTCTTGTTACATAGAGACGTGCATCCGACTGTTTCCCTACAGGGCAGGCTATTCGCTTCTCAACCTCCTTTTCTTTGCTGCCCTCCCCCGCTTACCTAAGCCGTGACCCAACTTTTCTGGCTCTTTTCACTCCCTATAACCCAAACGTCCCCGCCATCCACCTCCCAGCCCTGGGGAGGCACTGGATGGAAAAGACAAGGTAGAAGCGACACATGCTTACTTGGGAGGAAGAATGCGGTCAAGCCGAGAGCGAGTCCCCACCAGCGTCCAGCGGCGCCCGCAAGCCCCATCCGAGCCATCGGGGTCCAGGGGTCCAGCAAGAGGGTCCGCGAGGAGAGCGCTCCTGGCTGTCCAGAAACCAGCCCGGAAGATGAGGGTGGATCACTGCCGGCCGGCAATCGCTTCGAAGATCCAGGTCAGCCTGCAGCCGTCGGCCGAGGCGGGTGGGCTGGGCTGGGCTCCGCGCGGCTGCAATCGGGCCCGGGCCTCCGCCGGCTCAGAGGCTCGGCAGATGCCCGCCGCGAGTTGCACGAGTCATGCCCCGGTCCCCTCCTCTGCTCTCCGCCCCACGCTGGTCCCCGCCCTTTTCTTCCACGCAGAGCCGGGCTGGGAGAAGGGACCCACCCCCGGCGCGCCCGGCTGCCCGGCGCGCTCAAACGCTGCCGCTCGGCTCCAACTTGCAGGCGTCCATGGCCGGCCGTCCTCCGGGGGTGGCGGGACGAGCCCGGGCGACTGGCGGGCGGCGAGGTGAGCTCGGGGCCCAGGCGGCGGGCGCGCAGAGAACTGCCCTGGCAGCTCTGGCTGTGCGGCTCGGCGCGGCCGCGGAAGGAGAGCGAGCCCGGGGCGCCGCGCGTCCTCGCCGGGGCCACCGCCGCTCGCTGGGCCGGGCCCGGCGATCTTCAACAATGTGGAGCTCCCGGTGCTGAGTCGGCTGCGCTCGCTCGGCTCCCTCTCTTTCTCTCGCTCGCCGAGCTCAGCCTCTGGCCCGCTCTCGCTGTGATGTCAGACCGAGGGGAGGGGTTAGCGTTAACCCCCTCCCGGCTCCGAGGAGCGCCCGGCCCGGGCCGGGCCTCCGCCCGGCCGCACGCACGTTCCTGGCTGGAGGCGTGACTCGGATCCCGAGTGACGGCCGTGGAGGTCCCGCTCAGGCCCACTCGTTCGTGAGATGCCCCTTCGGTCTCCTTTCAGCCCGGGAGAGGGCCGCAGGGCGAGCCGCCCTCCTCAATCGCTGACAAAGGGAGGCAGTGACCCCTAGCGGCCAGCGTCGGGGGACAAGCTATCGGTGGGGGTGGAGTTAAGATCGGGGGCTGTGGAGCGGCGTGCTGTACAGCGATGTCGGAGCTTAAAGGGCTTCTGCAGACGTCTTTCCAACCCTGGCCCCATTCTACAGATGAGGAAACAAAGGCACGTAGGGCAACTTGCCCACGGGCACAAGGGCAGACAGTGACAGGTCTGGGACTAGAACCCAGCAGCCAGAGGCTGCCTCTGCATCACTTGAACGCTGAGTGGAGAGGCAGCTAAGCCAGGAACCGGAAGCTGACAGAAGTCGGCGGTGGGCATTAGTGGATGAGATGGGAGCCATCAAGTTTTCTAGTAGGGTTTCTTTTCTAATCCCCACTCCCTTCAGGGGTTCCTTTTCCAAATATCGCAGTCCCCCTCCTCAAACAGAGCATGAACTTGCGCTCTTCTCCCTTTGTTGGCACTTTTGTTTTTAGCGATTTGCAAGATTCCAGCGAAAGTGTCCCATCCAGTCAGCGCCCCCTGCAGGGCAGGAACTTTCCGCCGCATCCCGTTCACCATCCGCCATATCCGGGTGGAGCTGGCTTCCTGCCAAAGCGACTGGACTCCCCCACCCCGGGGCCCCCGGCCGCCTGAAGCTTGCCCTCTCCTCCTGCTAGCTGGACCTCCTACCCTCGTCAGGCGGGGATTTCCAGCAAGTTCTCCCCAGGCGCCTGACCAGGCAATGCTCCTTTTGCCCTTTGCCCACCTTCTGCGCAGGCCAGGAGAAGAAGGGGAAGTGGTCTGCTTCTGATAAAATGTAAATCTAGTTCCTAAGAAGAGGAAAAGCTAGAGGGGGAGGGGTGAGGAGGGCACCACTTCCCACTATCTGGTATCCCCACAGTCTCTTGGTTTCCTGCTGAAGCGAGTGGTCTAATTTGTCACACACAGTACACTCATGGACTCATATATACATCCTTTACATTTGGTACAGAGCTTCCTTTTACCAAACATCATGCCAGGCTTGGGGATACAGAGACATCCTCATTGCCCTAAAGGCATTCAGTCTAGTTGCAGATGGCAGGCATAGATTGAAACTGATGTTATAAACGAGCATTCACTGCGGCATGTGCCGAAGGTGTGCACACAGAGTTTGGTGGGTCACAGAGAAAGTGCCTAGTTCTGCCTGGAGTGGATTAGTGAAGGCTTCAGGGGCAGGGAACACAGGAGCAAACTGAGTCACCTATCAGACAAAGGTATGTGGGGATGAGGCATTCAGGAGAAGAAAGTCAGCATGCATGGGGAAGAGCATGGAGGCAAACTGCAGCTGGGTGAGGAAAAACAAAAAACCCATTGCTGTCAAGTTTATTTGGATTCATAGTGACTCTATAGGGCCCTGCAGGACAGTAGAACTACCCCATAGGGTTTCTAAGGCTGCCAAGGCTGTAATCGTTAGGGAAGCAGATTGCCACATCTTTCTTCCATGGAGCAGCTGGTGGGTTTGAACCACCAACCTTTCAGTTAACAGCCAAGTGCTTAACCAGTACACCACCAGGACTCCTTGCTGGCTGAGTAGGGGCCCACAAGTGGTTGTGGCTTGAGTATCAGACTTGAGCTTAAATGTAGGGTAGCCCCTGGGATAGTTTTAAATTGGCAAATGTCCTATCAAATTTAGTTTGTGGTAGCTCAGTCAGGCAGCCAGGAACCCTCTAGGTGCTAATGCTGGAAGGGCCGCGGCTGTACTGGGTTCACTGCTGGGTCCCTAGACTGTTCCTGGCAGGTTGTAGGAGCTGGATGGATGGATTTGAGAGGACAATCCCAGATGCCACGATGCTCACTGGTTCCCTGCTCATTTTCTCTTACTCTTTCCAACCTTGATTAAGGCTTTTTTTGATCTTCTGCTCTTAACTGGGCTTCTAGAGAGGGTGTGTCTGGGATGAGTGGGTTGTAGCTACCTGGACATGGGTTGGATGGAAAAGGTGAATGCAAGTTAATGAGATAGTGTGGTCATTCAGTCATCAGCTTTAAACAATCCCCTAAAATATGCAAAGCACCAAAGCACGGGGTGTGTATTTGTGAGAGTGTCTGTGTAGTGGGTTTCAGGGGATGGAAGAAGAGAGTTAGGGAGGGGGCAAAGGAAAATAAGATAGAGCTCATGCACTCGGAGAGCTAATTCACTCTATTTTTTAAAAAATTTTATTGTGCTTTAGGTGAAAGTTTACAATGCAAATTAGTTTCTCATTCAAAAATTTATACACAAATTGTTTTGTGACATTGGTTGCAGTCCCCAAAATATTTCAGCACTCTCCCCCTTTCCCTTTCCACCCGGGGTTCCCCATATCCATTCGTCCAATTTTCGTGTCCCTTCCTGCCTTCTTGTCTTTGCTTTTGGGCAGGTGTTACCCATTTGGTCTATATTTGATTGAACTAAGAAGCACATTCTTCACGTGTGTTATTGTTTGTATTGTAGGCTGTCTAATCTCTGGCTGAAAGGTAGACTTCGAGAGTGGCTTCCCTTCTGAGTTAGCAGGGTATCCAGGGGGCCATAGTCTCAGGGGTTCCTTCAGTCTCTATCAGACCATAAAGTCTGGGTTTTTTGTGTTTTTTTTTTTTTTTTTTTTTTTGGTGAATTTGAATTTTGTTCTACATTTTTCTCCTGCTGTGGCCGGGACCCTCAATTGTGATCCGTGTCAGAGCAGTCGGTGGTGGTAACTAGACACCATCAAGTTCTTCTGGGCTTGGGCTGGTGGAGGCTGTGCTTCATGTGGTCCATTAGTCCTTTGAGCTAATATTTTCCATGTGTCTTTCATTTTCTTCATTCTCCTTTGCCCCGGATGGAATGGGACCAAAAAATGCATCTTAGATGGTCGCTCACAAGCTTTTAAGACCCCAGACACTACTCACCAAAGTAGGATGTAGAACATTTTCTTTATAAACATTGTTATGCCAGTTGACCTAGATGTCCCCTGAGACGATGGTCCCCAGCCCTCAGCCCCAGTAACTTGGTCCCTTAAGGTGTTTGGATGCGTCTAGGAAGCTTCTATGATTTTGCCTTGGTCAAGTTGTGCTGACTTCCCCTATATTGTGTGTTCTCTTTTGTAACAACGGTGTGTGGGCAGTGTCTGATCTCTTCTAACTTCACAAGGGGGAAGGTGAATCAAGGTCAACAGCCCAAGACTGATTCCTATGAGGCAGAGATCAGACATGGCTCCTCTCCCTGCCATCTTTACCAATTCTGCACCGACCGTCCCTCCCGCGGCACTCTATTTCTCTGCTGGGTTTGATAATTCGTTGCAATGGCCACACAGAACTCACAGACAATACTCACCATTATTGGGTTTATTAGGGAAGTAATAGGTTATAATTCAGGTTCAGAAATGCTTGGGGTACAGTTCTTCCATCAGGACAGCCTCTTCCCAGCCGTGTTTGCAGGCATGCCTCTCCCTGGCCCTCTGCCTTGCCCAAAGGCACTCAGCTTTCTCACTTTGTGGGCCAGGAAGCCCACTGCACAGTCTCTCCTGCCACTGCTTCTTCTGCCACCACTTCTCACCATCTTCAGGGTTATAGCTCACTCTCCGTCTCCTGGTTCCAGGAGCTTCTCAGCATGGGGATCCTGGGTCCGAAGGACGCGCTCTCTGCTCCTGGCTGTTATTCCTTGGTGGTGGATGGACCCTCTCTTTCTTGCCTCTGGGGTGGCTCATTTCAAGCCCAACAGGATGGCAAAACTGACCAATCCCTTTGGTGGGCCACAGTTACCCTATCACACAGTCCAGCAGAATTACAGGACCATGGTTGGAAAGGCCACGCAAAAGTGATCCATCATACAGCATCTTTCCCTTCACCAAAGTTACCACTTTTCTACTATCTAATTAGTGATTTCCTCTCCCCACCCTCCCCTCCCTCATAACCATCAAAGATTGTTTTTTTCTGTGTGTAAACCTTTCCTTGGGTTTTTATAATAGTGGTCTCATACAATATTTATCCTTTTGTCATTGATTTATTTCACTTAGCATAATGCCCTCCAGATTCATCCATGTTGTGAGATGTTTCATGGATTTATCATTATCATTGCGTATTATTCCACTGTGTGTATGTACCGTAGTTTAGTTACCTGTTCATCTGTTGATGGGCCCTTAGGTTGTTTCCATCTTTTTGCTACTGTGAATAATTAACAAATGTTTTTCTGAGTACCTACTATGTTAGGTACTGAGGCAGCCAAGACCCTACTGAAATCTCAAATAACCATATTACAGGATGGAAAAGAGAGCCCCCCCCACCCCCCAAAAAAAGAAAGGAAAGAAAAGCTGGCACCCAGAGGAAAGAGCAAGAGCTTCTCATTGTGGAGAGCAAGGAAGACTTCTGGAAGAGGTGATGTTTGACTGAGGCCTTGAAGGATGGATCAAATTAGGACTGAGAGAGATGTAGGAGAGAATCTCAGGTGGAGGGAACAGCTTGTACAAGGAAACGGAGGTGGGAAAGGTTGGAGCCTGTGTGGAAACAGCTGGTGGGCCAGTTTGCTTTGCATTCTGGGTATGTGTAAGAGAAAGGGACAGGTAGGTGCAGCCAGATCACAGAAGATCTTGAAGGTTTCTTTCAGTGACAGAAGGAAGCATAGGACCAAGCATCAGGAGAGCTAGACTGTGGCCAATGGTCTTAAGCTGGAAACCCAGGAGTCATTCTTGCTTCCTTCTTCTTCAATCACCATATTCCAATTCCAAAGCAAATCCAGTTGATTCTGCCTTCAGTATAGGTCTTAAACCCAGTGACATTGCTTCATTTTTACTGTTCCCACCCTACTTAATGCCTTAATAATCCCCTCATGGTATGCTGCAATATTCTCTAGCAGGACAGCCAGTACAACCGAGAGGAAGGAGTAAAATGTAGTGGTCAAGCCCACAAGACTCTGAAGCTAGACTGCCGAGGTTTGAATCCTTAAATTTCGGCTCTGCCACTCAGTAGCTGTGTGTCTTTGGGCAAGTGACTTAACCTCTCTGTGCTTAGGTTCCTCATCTGTAAAATGGAGGAAAAAATACTTACCTCATGGAGTTGTGAGGATTAAATGAGTTAAACGTGCCAAGTCCTTGGAGCAGTTACTGGTGTACAGAAAGTTATCATTTTTATTGTCATCTGTCTCCCCACATCCAGTTTTGCTTTTCTCTGCCACAGTGCCAGAAGAATACATGTATTTTTTAAACTTTTTATTTTGAAGTAATTTTGGATTTACAGAAGAGTAGCAAAGATGGTACAGAGCTCCCTATGCCGTTCCTTCATCCAGCTTCCCCTAAAGTCAATATCTCACAGTAACCATGGTGCATTTATCAAAATTAAGAAATGAACATTGGCATACTACTATTTACCGAACTACAGAATTTGTTCAGATTTTCCTAGTTTTTCTACTAATGTCCTTTTTCTGTTCCAGGATCCCATCCAGGACACCACACTGCATTTAGTAGTGGGATATTTTTATACTGCAAATAATCAGGTCCCAATACCTAGGAGGCCTTCCTTGGCCTGCTTGACTCTGGGCCAGTGTCAAATCCTCAACAAGGCCTGCAGGGCTCTTACTTGCTTCTGCAGCCTTGTCTCATACTGACCCAGGGCTTTGAGTAGAGGCCACTGGGGCATTTCTGGGGTTCCAGCCACCAAACTCACCTCCTCAGCCTTCACCCAAGCTGTTCCATCTGCACCAAAGCTCTTTCCCTTCTTTTTTTTGTCAGCTACTTATATTTTAGCGTTCAGATTACGTGTGCCACTTTCTCAGGTGGCCCAGGTGAGTCCCCTCCTATATGCTTGCCCAGCTCCCTTTGCACACTTGCAACTGCTTCAGTAACTGTTTATGAGACTTGGTTCACTCCCCACTAGGCTGTTAGCTCCATGAGCTTTGCATGTCCACCTTGTTCCCTGCCATAGCCTTAGCACCTAGAATGTGCCTGGCTTGTGGTAGACACTTAATGAAAATGCACTGATTAACTAACTCATATTCTGAATTACTTTATGCCAAATCACTTCCCTTCTCTGGGCTTCAGTTTTCTCATCTGCAGACTGAGGGATTTAACTTGTTCAGTGGTTATCAAATTGTGTTTTGAGACCCCTAGAATTTCCTGGGTTCCCCACTCACTGCTTCAATAGGAGCCTTTTTTTTTTTTTCCCCACTTTAAACATTGGGCTTCTGAGAAACAGTCTTCTTAATGAATTCTGCTGTTTAAAAAAAGTTTGAAAACACCTGATAGATTATTGCATTACATGTGATATATTACATATAATTGCATTCTTTTACAGCTTCCTGATTTATTTATTTTGCAGGCAATGGTGAGCCACTGAAGGTTTCTGAACAGGGAAGTGCTTACGGTGCTGTTGGAGCTGTGCTTTCAGGAGATGCATCTGGCAGCAACATGGGTAGGATGGACAGATGAGGATTGGTCAATGAGGAGGAGGGAAACGAGGAGAGAGGGTTGTCATGGAAGCCAAGTGAGGAGAAGACTGAATGGAGGAGGAGGTTACCAGTGGTGTCTGATGCTACAGAAAGCAAGTAAGAAGCAGAAGGAGTCTCTGGGAACAGTGGCAAAAAACACCAGTGACCTTTGAAAGAGTGGTATCGGTGGCAGAACAGGGGCAGAACCTGGATCAAAGGGGGACAAGGAGCAAATGGAAGGTGAAAAAGCAGATGCAGCAGGTGTCTACTCTGCTTCTGAGAAGTTTGTTGGTGGGTGGAATGAGCAAAATGGATCAGAAGGTTGAAGAGCATTAGCATGGCAGAGGCCAAGGGGCTTATTTTCCCCTTTCTGATGAGAAGATCTGAGCATCTTGTAGCCGGAGGGAAAAGACCTAGTGGACAGGAAGGGGCTGGAAAAGCAAGTGAAAGAAGATAGATAGATAGATAGATAGATTGATAGATGATAGATGATAGAAAGATAGATAGATGATAGAATGATAGATAGATGATACATAGCTGCTGTTGAGTCAGCTCTGACTCATGGCAACCTTACATAGAACATAATGAGGCACTACCGAGTCCTGCACCATCTTCATGATCACTGACAGATTCAAGTCCATTGTTGTGGCTACTGTGCCAATCCATCTCACCGAGGATCTCCCTTGCCCTCATAGACCCTTTACTTCACCAAACATGGTGTCCTCCTCTAGTGACTGATTCCTTCTGATAACATATCCAAAGCAAGCAAGTCAGACAATGTTTTGATCCATAAGGTTTTCACTGGCTAATTTTTGGAAGTAAATTGCTAGACCTTTCTTCCTACTCTGTCTTAGTCTAGAAGTTCCGCTGAAACCTGTTTACCATGGGTGACCCTGTTGGTATTTGAAATACCAGTGGCATAGCTTCCAGCATCATAGCAACATGCAAGCCACCACAGTATGACAAACTGGCAGATGGGTGGTGAGAAAGAAGCAAAAGAGGGTGTAATTCATGGAGCAGGCCCGGAGGTGGGTGGGTGATGGGACTAAGAGGGAAGGAAGGGTCATACTTGGAAAGGATAGGACACTTCTTTCTCTGAACCTGGAAGGAAGGTGAAGAGGGCTGTGCAAATGGAAATTTTGGGGTGGAAAGCAGAGAAGTTGATAATAAGGCCATCCCAATAGAGTCGGGTGGAAGCTACCTACAGAGAGAGGATGGAAGGTGGCTACAGATTTAATAAAGGAGGAGGCCAAAGTGGGTGGAGGAGAAGTGTGATTAGCTATTTTCCAAAACCTGAAAGGAAAAAAAGAGCAAATAGATTCTGTGTGCTTTCATGGGGAAGAACCAGGGCCAATGGGCATACATTTCAGGGAAGTAGATTTCACTTTAATATCAGGAAGACTGCTTAGGGCTCTGAGTTGAGCAGCAATAGAATGGACTGCCTGTCACTTTCAGACTGAGGCCACAGGTCCATTTATCAGGGATGCTGTAGATGGGATGCTTGCCCTGGCATGGAGAGCAGACGAGTAGCTCTATGCTCTGTCCTGGCTCTGAGATGAGGACTGCAGGAATGGCAGTTCTTTGAAAAGTGGGCACTTGGGCTCACCTTCATCACCTACCACAGGGCTGGGGGTAGCAAGGAGGGTAACCAGAGAGGTCAACCCCAGAAGACGCCATCTCCAGGGAATTCTCCCAAAGCCCTTTCTCAGCTTGCACATGCTCTTTTAGAGAGGCAGCTGTTGGCTTGGAAAAGGCCCAAAGTCAATACAATAAAGACTTCCCCTCCCAGCCGTATCCCAGGCCCCTCTGTGTCATTCAGTAATTAGCTAATAAAGCTCACTTTGATGTGAGAGGAACCCTATTAGAAGTCCCCAAGATTCCCCAGTCCCCTGAGATCTATTAATAGGAGAAGGTAGACTTGAACCTCTGTTGGGAGTGGTATGCCAAGTAGGGGTCACTCCCTCCTGTGTCCCAAATCCATTTTCTGAGGTCAGTTGATGCTGACAGCAAGGGGAGAGGAGAAGAGGAGGAGGAATCCTATGGAGGAACTATGGTCAAAGTGTAAACTACCCCAGAGAAGACACACCTGGCACGGGTGCCCACTTCCTTGATCTGACAGACCAGCCTCACCCCAGGCAGTGCTTTGGGGGGTAACTGGGAAACCACAGCCCCTGTTATCATCACACTGGTAGCTGTGATGATAATGATGGTGCCTCTGGATCCCACAGTGCTTAATAACACTTAATTATTGTTATTCTTACAGAGACCACTGCAGAGTCTCCCTATTGCCGTAGCTGCCATTACTCTTGGGAATGGATCAGCTGAACACAGTTGCCCTCCCCGCCACCTCTGGTCAATGCTCTATAGTGTCAAAATGGTACCCAGATGGAGGACAGGCATCCAGCCTCTCCCGTGGTGGACACTGGGCCACCGTGTCCCAGGGATCTTCATGGCTGTTGGGGCTGGAGCTCTGAGGAATGATGGCAAGGCCTCAGTCCATCTTGAACCATCCAATTCTCCAGAAAGAAGGGACTGCAGAAGAGAAATTAGTCTACACTCTGCCTCTGATGAAAAGATGCTCCACCTATTCCTGTGGATCACTCATCCAAGAATTCTGGGCATGAGTGGAGGCAGCATTCCTGATTTGGGGTTGTTGTTGTTGTTAGCTGCTGTCGAGTTGGCCCCCAACTCATGGCAACCCCATGCACAACAGAAAGAAATGCTGCTCAGTCCTGTGCCATCCCCATGATCAGTTAGGGAGGGACCATGGCGGTCCATAGGATTTTCATTGGCTGATTTTCAGAAGAAGATTGCCAGGCCTTTCTTCCTAGTCCATATTAGTCTGGAAGCTTGCTGATTTGGTGTAGGAGTACTTCAGACTCAATAGCAGCACTGAGAAGTGGGTGCCAGTGAGGATGACCATGGACCAGGGGCTTAAACAAAGAGGATGAGAAAGGACTGGGTACAGCTTTGGCCTGGAGAATACCCAACGGAGAAAGAGGCAAAAGGAGAAAGGACTTAGAGAGAGAAAGACACTCAACCTCTCTCTCACCCACACTCCTTTTCCTTACATGGTGCCTTTATATCCAGGGGTGGGTGTTGTGGTCAGGATAATTATTAGGATGGACCACCCATCTACAGGAGGGAAATTTTTTTTTGAGAGCTGGATGGAAGCCAAGAAATGGAATTGATTATAAGGAAAGAGCAGAGTTCCTGGGTCAGCCCAAACCCAGTGGAGACAGTGTGTGGTGGACACTTGTCCTGGGAGCATGGAGATGAGAGGTCCTTCTCCCAGGGTGGGGTGGGGGGGACTGCAGCACTGTGAGTCTTAACCTCTTTGGGCCTCAGACCTTTTCAGGATCTGATGGAAGCTATGTCCCTCTGCCCTGAAAACCACATATTGGCCCATGACAGTGTTTGCATGGCAACCCACGGAAGCCCAGCTGGGGCCCTGGGTTATGAATCCCCCGCTGAGGATATCCCTTTGGGAAGGAGGCAGCTCTGAGCCTGCATGTGATCTGAGCTAACGAGGGATGTTAGTGACATGGAGAATCTTGAGTGAGGAAAATCCAAACCAGATTTCTATAATGTGAAGTGAAAGAAGAACAAGTATTATACACATACTGCATTACAATTCTGTAAAACTCTGTACCTGTGAGAAAGAAATGGGAAATCACCATGGAGAAATGAAATAATTTGTGGGTGAAGGTTTTTCTTTAATTTTAAAATTTACTTTAAGATCATTATGGAGTTACCTTAATAATAGATTTATTTTTTTTTCTATATTATGTAAAGTACTTTTCCTCCAGAAATGAGCTTCTGAATTATATTTGATTTAAGTTAATATTAATGCCTGGCACTCCTTGAGCACATGCTTCTGGAGAGAGGTACTCCAGGAAGGTGCCAGGTGGCCTGGAGGTGACTTTCAAAGGGTAGACAGTCCCCATGAAGCTAATTGAATGGTGAGGTATCTGAGACCTCGTATTGTTTGGGAGGCAGCCGAGCAGGGAGAAGACATGTGATCTGGAGTCAGGAACACTAGGTTTTAGCTCTCATCTGCCATTTACTAACTGTGAGACCTTGGACTAGGAGGGTGACCAACTGTCTGGTTTGCCTGGGACTGATGGGGTTCTTAGGACTGGGAAAGTTCCTGGCAAGCCTAGATGAGTTGGGCACCCTATTAAACCAAAAACAAACCCACTACAATCGAGTTGATTCCGACTCATAGTGACCCTGTAAGACAGAATAGAATGGCCGCATACGGTTTCCAAGGCTGCAAATCTTTACGGAGCAGACTGCCACATCTTTCTCATGTGGAGTGACTGGTGGGTTCGAAACGCTGACTTTTTGGCTAGCAGTCAAGCCCTTAAGTCACCAGGGCTCCTCCGTCACCTTATTAACGAGCCACATTACCACTCTGAACCTCGATCTCCTCATTTGTAAAATGATGTTGATGACTCCCAGGACTTCTGTGAAAGTACTTTGTCAATTGTACCATCTTCACATCTGTTGGGGATGATGGTTATTACTGGTGAGGGGGGATGGAGGAGGAGGAGTGGGGGAAAGGGTGGTTCTCCCCAGCTTTGAAATCTGCTTTGAAATCTGAGAGACCAGAGCCTGTCCAGATGAACACCATGATTTATATATGGAAAGCATAAGGCAACCAGTCTCTCACAACAGGCTTTCAACAATAATTCATTCAACAAATGTTTATGGACCGCCTGTGAGCAGCACTTTGCTAGGCAATGGGATAGAGCCACCAACAATGAGACAGGCTTCCTTCCTTCCTGGGGTCAAAGTCTATTGGGGAAGACAAGGCTTTATAGGAAGTGGTATGGTCAGGAAATCTAGGGACCTGTCTAGGGGAATGTCAGGTGTGTGGGGACCCTTCCCAAGTCAAGGGGGTCAGGGAGGGTCAGGGAAGTTACCTGTGGAGGTGAGCCGAGCCACGAGGGGTGAGACTGCCAAGTGAGCAGTGTGATGTTGTGGAGAAATCAGGCAGAGGGAAGGGCAACGAGAAGATTCAGAGGGCTAGGGGCATTGAAGGATGAGAATAGTTCAGTCTGGCTGTGCAATGCAAGAGGAGAAGATAAGAGAGGAGGTTGGGAGGCACATGCCCAGATTGTGTGGGCTTCGTACATTGCTCTGTGGAGTTCCAACTTAATCCTGAGGGCAGTGAGGAGCCATGGTAGGGCTTTAGCGGAGCAGGGGTGATTCCTACCTGGCCACTCTGCAGCCGCAATCCATATTGTGCTAAGATGGGGTTTCTGGGCCAGGCACCGGATTTAGTCTGTTACGTTCAGGTCCCCTGGACCTAAAGGTGCCAGCTCTGTCTGTCCCGCTCTGAAGGCCCCTGAGCCTGGCCCATCTGCTGACTGCTCCTGTGGATCCAAGCCTGGTGTCATCAATCTGTACCTTCCCCTGGCAGAGTCTTGCTGCCAGGCACTGACTGGGGCTCCGGAGAGTAGAGTGGCGCTCCTCTCCCAGCCATGCTGCTGTCACGACAGTGTGTCTGTGTGGGCTTGATGGCTGGGTGGCAGCAGCGCTCAGGGCACACCGGGGGCTCACTTGGCCCAGGTAGCCAATACATAACGAACAATTACACGAATGGGCATGGGAACAGGAGGTGAGTGTACACTCATGCATGCATGTGCACACACAGGCACACACACACATATACACACTCATATTCATGGACATTTATACCCACACTTCCATTGATACTTCAGCACACGGAGATGTTCCTGCTCTCTGGATGAGATGAACAGGCACACATCGGAGACATGCACCCTTCCAACATTGACACGCACATGTTGCAAATGCTCTATACACAGCCTCATATAGATGCCTACGCTGGCCCACACCCTTTCTCATGTCCTTACAAACATGTCATGAGGATGAAAAAAGAGCATCCATATCAAGTGCTTAGCACAATGCCTGGCACTAGTATTAGTATATTAAGATACTATATATATTGTTATATTTTAATATAGTATTAGATTATACTAAGACACTCAAATGTGTGCACATGTCCCCATACACTCATAGATGCACATACATTGCCCCATACACGCCTGTAAAGACAGGTACAAATGTAAGAATCCTTCCATGAAATTGGTACATGTGCTCCCATGTACACAAACAAGCTCACTCTCACACACACAGGTTGCCATAATTCGCTTTCACAGTTGCACCTACACACAATCACAACAGCAATAATAATAATAGCAAAACCAGGTTGGATGATTGCTTTGTATTTTTCAAAGGGCTTTCAGGTCTATAATCTCCTTTGATCCTCACAGCAGCCCTGTAAGGTAGGTGGGTGGGTGGACCAGGCATCACTTGCCCAGGTTTACGGTTGAGGAAGCAGGAGCCAGAGAGGTGCAGTACGCTACCTGGGAGGCGGTTGAACTCAGATCTGACTTCTTGGTAGTGAGCTCCCCGTGGCTCTCGGATGCCTGTTTAACAAGCTCCAGTGCTCACTGTGAAAAGCAGCAACCAGGGCAGATTCTTGATTCCTGGTCAAAACATTTCCCGGAGTCCACCCTGGCTGAGAAGTGGGAATTGGAGGCTGATAAAGGGAAACTGCCATCATTAGAAATCCCATAAAGTCTCATTTATAACTCCCTGCCAGATGAAAGCAGCAATTGACTGCGCTGGAGGGAAAAACAAATACTGATTTCCTTTAGGACTGCCCAGCCTCAGACAGCCTGATCCTGGGAGGGGCCAAAAGGTTCTAGGGGGTCCTGCCCCATCTTGACTCTCCCAGCTCTGTGCGCTTCCTCTCCCATCTGTTAGACTGGCCTGAGGGACCTTAAACTCTGGTTGGAGGAGAAGGGGAGGAGAAAAGGACAAAGAAGGGGACTCCTCCTCCTTCAGGGCCCCTCTACCCTCTCACATCCATAGTGGGTGCCTTTAGTATACACTCAGCACACTGTCTCCTACTTGGATGGGGCAGAAAGTGGGGAGCAGGCTGGAAGCCCCCTTACAGCTGGCCTGCCAAATGAACAGAGGCCAGGCCCTTAGGAGGAGCATCCCAACAACTCTGAAAGGTGATGAGAACAGCTTCCTTCAAAGGCTGGTGCTCAGGAGGGGAGGTGGCCTGAGGGTGTAGGTCAGGCAGAGCAACTGTCTCTTCTTTCGCTTCTGTGCTGCTGCTGCTTCACTCTGGTTTCATCAGCAATGCGTGCCTTAGTTTCTGCATCTGCAAAATGGGGATAGTAAGACCACCTTCCAGTGCTGCTGTGAGGATGAGCCGAGGTGAGAGGTGCATCAGGTGCCTGGCACATTGCTGGGCTGCATGGTGTCAGGTCCCATCCCTGGCCAGGCAGCTTCCTAAGGAGTGCCTGCACTGCCAGGGCTGTGGGCGTGGCCTGGAAGGAGGCACTTCCCTGGCCTCCTGGGTGTGCCAGCTCCAGCTGGGAGGGAGCAAGGGGCGGGGGGAGGGAGGGGACATCTGTTTGATACTCTTGTCAGCATCCGTTACCTGGTGTATATTTTCCCAGGAGCTGATTACATTACAGCATGTGTTGATAAACATTTGGAGTCTGAGCAGAGAAGAAACTGAGCAGAATGTTAAGCGGAATGTTTGGCCAGGAGCTGCTGAGATAGGGTGCCTGCAGCGAGCTGGAGCTGGAGGTGGTGACAAGGGCCCCAATCTAGTGATTTCTTAGCCTGCCTCTCTTCCTGTTCTCTCTCTCCCTCTGCCATCCAGGCTCCCTGCTTTGGCCCCCAGAAGAGCATCCAGACCTGGCCCAGAGACAGTGTTATAGCAGAGGGGATGTGGGCCTTGGACTCTGGTGGTTATGGGTCCCAACCCTAGCTCTGCCACAGACCGGCTCTTGGCACCTTGGGGCAGTCCCTTAACCTCCTTGAGCCTCAGTCCCGTCCTCTGTAAAGTGGGGTCAACACCCACCCCACAGGATGGAGTGAAGATTAAATGAGATGACATCAACCATGCCTGATGCATAGAAGTAGGCGCTCAGTGAATGTTCATTCCCTTTCTTCTGTCCCTAGTTCACCTGGAGGAGAATGTCACCCTAGCCTTGACTGTTCTTAGGATGTTAGGTAGCTGTTTCTTATTTCTACTCTGAACTAAATAGGAAGTAGGCTGATGTTCTTCATATTGAAAATGTCCCCACTTCCACCGATGGAATCACTCTCTTAAGTCTTTATATACCTATGCAATTATTTGCCTGGTTATCTGTCTGATGCCTTACTCCCTCACTGTAAGCCCCCCAAGGACAGGGACTGTGTCTGACTGGTCACAGTTGAATGCCCAGGCCCAGCCCAGTGCCTGGCACTGGAGTGAATGAATGGCTCTCACCCGTCTAATTGGTTTAAGATAGCCCAACTCAGAGTTCTGTGCTGTCTTATTCCATGGTTGCTTCTGAACTCAGAGTCCTGGCTACACCCCTCACATGGCCTTTAAAATAGATTACCTCGGGTTAATTTTTTTTCTAGTGTAGCTCTTTCATCTCTGAGGTTCCCCGAGGACTAGCAAGGGCATTTACATCTTCAAAAAGCAAACGTGCGATGGAGTGCTGAGGACTTAGTAGAAACTCGATAGACATGAATAAATGAATGAGTGAGTGGATGCTGTTCTTATCTCCTTCCCCTACTTCTGTAGGTCCTTGACAAAGTACCTGCCCACCCCAGCCCACCTGCAGGTGCACTGGGCGCCTCCAATGCTGTGGAGCGGCCCAGCGGTAGGACGAGCACAACGGCCCAGCGCCACCTAGCGGGCGTGGGACCTGGGGAGAGTGCGTCTGCGTCTTCCCGGGACCCTGGGACGGGCGACTGCCTTGCAGCGCGGAGTCGGGGAGGCTCCGGTCACTGCTCCTGTCAGCCTCATCCTCTAAGTCCAGAGAGTGTGGAGACCCCGAAGGGACGCACCTCTCCCGGGCTCTTGGGAGCCCAGGCCCCAGACGGCGCGCCCGCGTGCTCAGGAGGCGCCTCCCACCGGCCCCCGCAGCTCCCTGCCCCTCCCCCCGCGCTCCGAGTTGTCGTTCCCGTCCCTCCTCAGCCACAAAGGGGTCATTGATTGAGAAGAGTAGCTGGGTTGTGGTAGGGAAGCTGAGGGGACACGCGCGTGCGGACACACACACACACACCCCGCCTTCTACAGCTCCCATCTCTCTGCAGGGAGCCGGGTGCAGGGAGGGGGTGCCAGGCGGCTTTGGGCCGTGTGCACAGGTCCTGGGGAAAGCTCGGCCTCCCGGCTTTTCGTCCCCCTCCCCGTCCCTCCTTCCCCGCCGCCTCCTTCCCCGCCCCCCTTTTACCCTCCTGACGAGTTTTTGCAAGTAGGTCATCCACCTTTGGTTGAATCTACAGCAAATGGTTCATCCCAGGCGGAACTACCTCCCCATCCCCCAGTGTGTGGGCTCCTCTCCCCAGCAAAGACGGGCCCTGCACTTAGGGGCCCTTTTTAATAGCAGGCGAAGCCAATATTGTTAGGAAGGAAGAACTGCTGTCGCAGCTGCTGCAAAAACAAATAATATGCGGTAATGCGTCCCGGGCTGATGGGAAGGCGGGAATGTGCTGCTGCTGCGGTTTGTCAGCGGTCTGCCCTTCCCTCCATAGAACTTAGGAGACGGCGCCCTGCGCCCAGAAAAAGGAGAGTTGCGGGACTATGTGTGATGTGGGGAGAAAGCAGGAAGAGTTTGGGCAGCAAGGATTGCAGGCATCTCTCTGTTAATCCTACCCCTAAAAGAGAACTGCGTGGACCTAAGAGTAGAACTAGATTTGAGCCTTGGCTACAAGTGGGACTTCTGATCCTTCTACAATTATTGCTTGATTCCCTCTGTGATAGGGGATTCCTAACCTCTCATGGCAGCTGGGTTCTGGGCACCCTGGCCCTTGAGAGGCCAGGACTGCAAGGACTGACCCAGGTTCCCTATCAGTCCAGTGACATCATAAGCAGAACAAATTCTTTACTGTCTTGCCCCATTCCTTGTCCCTGCCCCCACCCTGCTCAGAGCAGGGCCTGCAATGGGGATGGGGAGTGGCTGGCAGTTGGTGCCCGTAAAAGGAGATACGGGGAGTCGTAGGAAACTGGTTCCTTGAAGTCCCACCTGGTGCCTCCCTCTGAGCTCCTGCTTGCCACCTGGATGCCTGTGTGTACACAGGAGTTGGCTGGGTGCTGGGGAGGGGCTGGGTGGGGTATTGGCTGTCTGGTTTAAAGTGCTCCTTCCTGGTCCCCAAAGCCAGTGGAGAGAGTGTGCACCTGTATGTCCCCATTTGTGGGCAAGGCTGTGCCCATGTGTGTGCTTGGAGGTGTGGGTTTATTCACAGTCTTTCAGGGTGGAAGAGACTCCTCTCTCTGCCAACCAAAACCTGTTTCTGTCAAATTGATTTTGACTCATAGCGACCCTATAGGACAGAGTAGAACTGCCCCATAGGGTTTCCAAGGAGCAACTGGTGGATTTGAACATGGCTACCTTTTGGTTAGCAGCTGAGCTCTTAACCACTGCACCACCAGGGTTCCTTCTCTGCCACACCATGTCACATGCTCATCTGAGTTCTGCTTGATTACTCCCAGTGACTAGGAGCTCACTAATTCCCAAAGCAACCCATTTTTACTCTCTTGGAGCTGGAAACTGCTCTTTAGCATTTGCTCATGGTCCTTCTGGCTGGCAGGCTGAGTAGTTGGTTTTATTTAAAATAGAGAGATGGGGGAGTCAGATGCTTGGGAGGGGCTCAATCCTAGATTCTAGCACCTTCTTGGGCTCCATCATTCTTGGCCTCTGCTCTGCCCTCGATTTCTCTTTCCACTGCAGTGACTCGCCTTGTTCTTTACCCCAGTGCCCCTGCGTCTTCATCGACCATGCCTGTCTCATTTCTCTCTGCCGTCGTCTCGGTATATACCATCTCTGGGTTTTCTGTACATTTGCCTCCTTCCCTCCTAGCAGCTGTTTCTGTCTCCATCTGTCTCTCTCATCCACAGCAGATTACGCCAAATAGAAGTCTGTTCATTCCTTATCTATTCCTTCAACAAATATTTATTGAGCACATACAATGAGACAAGCACTGTTCTAGGCACTGAGGATATAGCTGTGAACAACACAGACAAAAATCCCTGTACTCGTGCTCCTTACATTCCAGTCAGGAGAGACAAGAAACAAAATAACTAAATTATAATCATGAGGTGCTTCTAAGTGCCAAGGAGAAAAGTAAAATCAGGTAGGGGGAGAATGAGTGTTGAGGTTAGTGTTGCTATTTCGGATAGGATGCCCAGGACAGCTGGATGAAGAGAAGTGTGAGCAAACACAAGAATGATGTGAAGGGGCAAGTCAAGGGGATGTCTGGGGGAAGAGTGTTCCATGCAGAGGGAACAGCAAGTGAAAAGGCTCTGAGCTGGAAGTGTGTCTGGCATTTTGGAGGGACAACCAGGGAGCCAGGGTGGCTGGAATTGAGTGAAAGGGAAGGTGTTGTAGGAGTTGAGATCAGGAATCACTGAGGCCAGACTGTGGAGGATCTTTGTGAGCTTTGCTGAGTGGTCTGGGAGCCAGTGCAGGGAGCTGAGCAGTAGTGCAGTGACAGGATGTGACTTAGATTTTAACAGGCTTGCTCTGGTTGCTGGCTTGAGAATACACTGAAGGGGACAAGGGCATAAGCAGGGAGAATGGTAGGAGACAACTGCAAATATCCAGTTTACTGTATGTTGTTGGTTCCCAAAGAGTGTGTGTGTGGCCAGTTTCCACTGTGCCCAGAACAGTGCTAGGCTGCCTGGACAATGGACCCCTCCCGAGACAGCAACTGCAGTAAAACAGAGCCAGGACATGGAGTCAAGAGACACCCTGAGATAGTTATGGCCAGCATTTACTGAGTACCTGCTATCAGCCAGGCATCATGGTAAGTATTGCACATACGTTCACTGTCATAATCGTCATAAAACTCTGTGAGGTCATATTTGTTGTTATCCCCATTATATTGAAGAGGAAACTGAGGCGCTTGCCTGAAGTCCCACCGACAGGAGGTAGAAAAGCAGGGATTCAAAACCAGGAGGTGTTGCTCCGCCTGATCTTAGTCACCATCCTATATTGCCATTCCCAGGGAGTTTGTTTGCCATTCCCAGGTACCACCCAGAGAGTAGAAAGAGTGTGTTTGTGTGTGTGTGTGTGTGTGTGTGTGTGCATGGACATCGGTGTGTGTAGCTTCACGGTTATTCCTGGGAAGCAGAGCGCAGTAGTGTTATGAGTAACTAGGAACCCTGGATTAAAAATTAAGACACGGGGTATTGTCATCTTTTCTTCTTCCTCCTCCTCTTCTCATCCTCTTCCCCATTTCCTCCTTCATCTCCTTCATCACCCTTGCCCTCACCTTCATCTTAGTTAAAAGCCACCTCACCATTTGTTTGTTCAGGGGTTCTCCTGAGGCAGGAGACTCCCTCTGGGAGTTTTCAGGCCAAGACAGACATGCTGGCCCAGACAGACGTTTAGGGGACATATTCACAACAAAGCACACAGGATAAATGTGGCTGGGGAAGATCTGTATTTATGTTCCACACCAGCCAAGTGTTAGGTGGTACAAGGTTCGGAGAATTTTATGTCTAGACAGAGTTTGGGATGAGGTTATCACTTCCCTTCTAATTAGTGCACAAAGGCATCCCCAGGCACTGCTTTCAGGAGCTCTCTGTCTGTCTTGGCTTTGCCATCTGTACCCAAGAGTGAGACTTGGATTGAGTGGGGTGAAGGGTCAAGCACTGGATTGAGATTCAGTACTCCTGGATCCTCGGCCTTCACCAGGTTGCTGTGTGACAGTGGATAAATTACTTTTCCTTTCTGGATCTCCACTGCCTCACCTGTAAAATGAGGTTCTGACACCAGATGGTCTATCAGGTCCCTTCAGTGGGTGCACTGCCCAATGTCTGTCAAACAGGGCTGCTGTGTGCGGGTGGGCAGGTTGTGCATGGTGCAGGGATGCTAAGAGGGTGGGTGGGGGCTGAAATCCAGCCCATGTTCTCCTTGTTGCTGGTGTCTTCCGCCCAACCTGGGCAGCGCCTATGAGGTTCTTGCCTTCTACTGGTCAAGAATGACAAGGAGAGGCTCAAGTTTTCTGCATGAACAAAGCTTTATTGAGAAAAAGTAGCTCACAAGTGGAGACAAAGAGGGACAAAACAACGCTAGCCTTTTTCTCCCCAAGTAAAGGATTGGCTGGGGCTTCTAAAGGTTTTTAGGCGGGAAAAGGCATCATCTTTATTCATGAAAGAGGCAGGGTTATGAAGATTAGGTGCATGCGCAAGAGGTAACTCAACATGGAACCCGTAACAAAGGCTCCTGGGACTGGACGGCAGGACTTATTATGGGGTGCCACGCCTGTGCAGTTCCCCTGTGGTGCAGGCTCAATTCCTGCCATGGGTCTGTCGGTCACCTTGTGGATGTCTGCACATGCTCCAGGGACCAGATCAGGACGGTTCTTTTGAAAAACATCTTATCAAGGAAGTACATTGAGAGCTGGGTGGGTTGTTCTTTGATTGTTGCATGTTCCAAGATGATGGGTTTTGTGTCATTAGTTAAGCACATGTTAGTTCAGGGTCCTTTGCCTAGGGGCTCAGTCCCTTTTTTCCTTCGCTATCTCATCCTCACCAGACTATGTGCCCTGCACCTGATTGGAGAAAGAATGGCTTTCTTGCAAGTGGCCTTGCCAGGTCTTGGAGATCCAGATTGGTCCCCAGTGGTTGGAATCTGAGGAGTGGGGAGGGGTAAGGGGAGTTTCTAGATAAGAAAGTCAGATTGTAGGTTGGGGGAGCTGAGAATAAAGGCTATGAATGGAGGAATAGGGAGAGCCCAGGAGAACGAGAAGGTTGAGCAGGGTACTGTGGGAAAACATCAACTTGGAGCTAAGCTTTGGACAGAAGGGGAGGTGGAGGGAGTAGTAGGGAGGCCGAGCCAGCTTAAAGTAGGTGAGCCCCTGGCTCAGCACACTCTTGTCACCCAAGGCGGCTGGTCTCTCTGGGGCCTCCTCTTTGGAGGGAGATGGGAAGGGGTTGATTTTTTTCCACAGCTCTGTGAGGAGGGTGTAGATTCTCTAAGAGTGTATTCCCTTGTTCCACAAATGGTTCTGGAGGCCTGCTCCAGGCCAGGCCCTGTGGTGAAGAGATAGGCACAATCCCTGCCCTCAGGGAATTTATAGTCTTACTTTGCTTTTGTCCTATGGTCTAAAGGGAAATGGCCCTTGTCTCCCAGGTGGGAAGGTCTGTGGACACCGACGGTTAGTCTGGTAACTAGATTAGACTCAGTCTGCTGTGGGACAAGGGTCATACCCTAGAATTGAGGACTATGAGAGCCTACCAATTTGGGCCTCACTGGCTTCTGAGAAGTAGAAGATCTATCAGGGGACAGATTCCTGAGGCCCTGCCACCCCTCCCCGCCCAGTACCCAGGGAGGATGTGGCGGTCACTGAAAAGTAAAACTTGGTGTGAAGGGCGTCTGCAAGGGAGGCAGGGAAGACGGGCAGGTTGGGGTTCTATGGAGGACAAACTTCACTCTCACTTGGTCGGGGGGAACGGTTGAGAGTGAGGGGCTGGTGGTAGAGTGGGCCTTGAGAGGGGGCATATTTGGGGAGGGTGACTAGTAGCTGATCAGCCAGAACGGGGCCTCTGGGGACCATATTGTCCTCTCACAGATGGAGAAGTAGCCCTTCCAGTTCCTTTGGCTTTTCTGAGGAAATTCTGCATTATTTGGCACAGGAGAAAGTCCTCCCTTCTGTCTAGCTCAAAGTGTTTCCTACTGCAGGTCCAGCTCATTCCCCATGTGACACAGCAGTGACAAGTGTTGGAAGCCAAACAATCGGAATGGCCAGGCCTTCCTTGGCCACTCTGATGTTTCCTCAGCAGTCTCAGTGACGTAGGGGTGGGATGGGGCACATTTAGTTCCAGGGCTGTCATCTCTGCAGTGACAACTATAGGAGTGTCATCCTGCCTGGGCCAGACAGGTCCACCCAACTCTCCCAGGGTGCCCGCCACTCCTGTTGTTTAAAAGAAAGGGACCACAGGGAAACCGATCTTCTGTCTCAGGCTCTCTGGGTTCTGAGAGGCAGGTGGCTGTGCTGAGTGACGTTTTCTTTGGGGGCTGTTTCCTCCCCCCTGATTGCCTTGCATTCACTCTCTGATACCCAGTGAAGTGAGTTGGGGCTCACACCTTCTACCCTGGAAAGTAACAGCAGCAACAACAATGAAGCTCTCACATTTACTGAGCTCCTCTTAAGTGCCAGGCACTGTTGAAAGCAGTTATACAAAATGTACTAGTTTCCTATTGCTACTGTAACAAGTTACCACAAATTTAGTGGCTTAAAATAACATGCACTGATTATCTTACAGTTCTGTCCGTTAGAAGTCCAGCATGGTTCTCCCTGGGCTAAGGTCAAGTGTTGGCAGGGCTGCATTCCTTTCTGGAGATTCTGGGGGAGAATCCTTTTCCTTGCTTTTTCCAGCTTCTAGAGGCTGCCCAAGGTCCCTGGGTAGCACAAATGGTTTGTGCTCGACTACTGACATCAAGGTTGGTGGTTCAAAACCACCCAGCAGGGCCATGGAAGAAAGGCCTGGAGATCTGCTTTCATAAAGATTACAGCCAAGAAAACCCTATGGAGCAATTCTACTCTGTTTAACACATGAGGTCACCATGAGTCAGAATTGACTCAATGGCCATGGGTTTGTTTGTTTATTAGTTTTTAGAGGCTGCCTGCATTCTTTGGCTTGTGGTCCCTTCCTGCATCTTCAAAGCTACAATGTTACATCTCTCTCATGCTTCTTCTATCATCACATCTCTCTCTCTCTAACCGAGTCAGGAAAGGTTCTCCACTTTTTAGGACTCCTGTGCTAGGGTGACCCACCTAGGTAATCCAGAATCATCTCCCCATCTCAAGGGCTGTACTTTAAACACATCTGCAAAGTTCCTTTTGCCAGGTAAGTTAGCATATTCACAGGTTCTGGATTAGGGCATGAACACCTTTTGTTGTTGTGTGCCACTGAGTTGATTCATAGCGACCCTATAGAACAGAGCAGAACTGCCCCATAGGGTTTCTTAGGCTGTAATCTTTACAGAAGCAGACTGCCACCTCTTTCTTCCGTGGAGTGACCTGTGGGTTTGAACCGCCGACCTTTTCATTAGCAGCTGAGCACTTAACCACTGCACCACCAGGGCTCCTTGTATGGGCATCTTTGGTGGGGGGATTTATTCCGCTTCCCATGACATACTTCAACTTTTTCTTATAATGGACCAGTGAGGTAGGTGTTATTATTACCTCCATCTGAAAGATAAGGAAACTGAGGGACAGAAAAGCTAAATAGTTTGCTTAAGATTACCTAGCCAGTAATAGTGCATTTGGGATTCAGATCAAAGCAGCCTGACACCAGAGTTGCACCCTTAACCAGTGTGACAAAAGCAGAACCAGAGAGCAGAAGGCAGATGCCCATGTTTCACACGGTGTTTGGCCAAGGACCCCTAATTTAGTGGAACAGGGGAACAACAGCGTTTTTTGAGTACCTACTAAGTGCCAGGCCTTGGGCGGGGCTCTCAGGAGGACATGGCAGAGGTATAATCTGAACCAGGTATTCTGCTTTGTGAAGGGGATGGGGGTGGGGGAAGCTCATCTGCAGAGTTAAGCCTGAGAAAGGATTGTGTTCTGGTGGTGCACTGGGCCCAGGGGCCTGGGTTGGCCTTGGTGGAAGAGGAGAGAGCAGGTAGCCTTGGATCAGCCCGCTGGGGCTGGCTCACCAGGCCAACTACTCCTGCCCATCCATCACTATGGTGAATGGGCTCTCAGCAAGCTTGGGACCTGCAAATCATGGAAATTAAGACCAATTAGAGGGGGAATGGGCAGCCCCTGGCAGTGCTTCCAGCCACAGAGGCAGTTCAGCAACTTTACGGATGCTTCCTTCCATTTTGTGGTCCAGCTGGGAGGCAGAAACACACTGGCTCAGCACAAGGTCTCCTCAAGATGCTTCAGGGCAACCTGAGGGGAGGGTGCCACCTCAATAGCATCTAAAGCCCCTCCCCAGCCTGCTGCCTGCCCTGCTTGCCCATCCACGACCCTAAAACCGCATTGAGTCCATGGGCCCTTCTCAGCCCCACACCACTGCCTCCTTTCTCTGTAAGCTCTTGTTCTGTCCTCCACAGACCTCTGGAGAGCTGAGAACGAGACCGGAGGAGGGCCAGCAACACTCACGAGTCACCTTGACCAGCTGTGGGCTTCTGCTTGGCTGCCTCTGCTCTGGCCTTCTCTCCTCCACTTTCACCCCACAGGCCAGTGGGAAGGGGCTTTCCACAGCCCCACCAGGGGCAACTCTTTTTTTAAAAAATTGTGGTAAAATAAATATAACAAAACATTCACCGTTTCAACCATTTTTACATGTTCAGTTCTGTGACATTAATTACGTTAGCCCTGTTGTGCAACCATCATCACCATCTGTTTCCAAGTTTTTCCATCACCCTTAACAGAAACTCGGAGTCCCTGGGTGGTGCAAACGGTTAACACACTTAGCTGCTAACCAAGAGGTCGGAGGTTCAAGTCCATCCAGAGGCTGCTTGAAAGATAGGCCTGGAGATCTACTTCTGAAAAATCAGCCATTGAAAGCCCTATGGGATAGCCGTGAGTCAGAGATGACTAGAGGTCAACTGGAGAGAACAGAAACTCAGTGCCCCTTAACCAATAACTCCCCCTCCCAGGAGCAACTCTTGACCAAACCCTCCCCCTTATTCTCCCCTGCCCTGGGGAAAAGATGTGTAGACCGAACCGTAGAGAACCCCCATGTCTGTCTGCTGGTGGTGGCAGGATGGTGCCAAAGGCTAATAAGACAAAAGCAAAAATAATTCTCCAATTTCCCAGGTTTACCATTTTCAATCCTTGCCCCTTCGCCCTCCTGTGGTGAGAAAGACCCAGAAGTGGGGTGGTGGTGGGTGTCAGGTGAGGTGATGCAGTCTCAGCCCTGCACTGATGGTGTAGCAGACATAATGCTGTGACAGACCCACAAAGGGCACAGGCCCAGCTTCATCCACAGCAGGCCTTGGTGACGTTGATGGTGCGCTGTGGGCTCCAAAGAGCCTCCCTGGCTGCCAAACGCAGGTCCCCTATTGTATGCTCAGAACTATCTATGCTTTGTCGTTGTTGAATTGTGTCCCCGCAAAATATGTGTTGAAATACTAACCCCTTTCCTGTGGATGTGATCTTTCTTGGAAAGAGAGGTTTTTCTGTGTGTGTGTGTGTTAACTAGATCATCCTTGAGTAGGGTGGGTTCTATATCTAATCACTCTGAGTTACAAAAAGAGCAGAATAGACAGACACACACGCATACATACACGGAAAGACAGACACCACGTGGGGACCTCCAAGGAACCAAGAAATGCCTGGAGGTACCTACAAGGAAGCAATCAAGATGACTGAGACCCAAATTTGAACTTGTAGCCTCCAGAACTGTGAGAAAATAAATTTCTGTTCTTTAAAGCCACCCAATTGTGGCATTTCTGTTATAGCAGGGTTAGATATCTAAGACAGTTATTATGGCTCTTATTACAGTTTGTGATTTGTAATTTTTATGTGATTATTGAATGTTTGTCTCCCCTACTAAGGTGTAAACTCCATGAAAGTACAGATCATGTTGGGATGGCTCATCATGGGATCCCAGGGCCTGGAACAGCACCTGGCACATACTCAGTGCTCAGTAGTGTTTTGATGACTGAATAAATAATAAAAGTAGTTAATACTTGTTTACTTTTTATTATGTGTCAGTCATTATTCTAAGCAGTTGATGTATATTAACCCACTTAAACCTCATAACACTCTTTTGAGGTAGCTGTTAATATTGTCACTGTTTTATAGATGAGGAAACAGAGGTACAGAGAGGTTAAGTACTTCCCCAAGGTCACACAGCCATCAGTTGGTGGAGCTGGGACCCAAGCCAAGCAGTTTGGCTCCAGAGTCCATTCTTTTTAACAACTATGCTATCCTGCCTCTCTAAATGAGTGAACAAATTGCATTAGATATTTATAATGTAATTGTATTTGGACAGATGAGTTTTGGGGGATGGAGTGAATGGTGTGACTCCTCCAGATTGGGCCACAGGTGCTGATGAGCAGGACACAGCTGACCCCTGCTTACCTGGAGAAGGACGGGAACCCATGAAAAACCCTTTGGGGGCCATCTCGTTCCCATTCCCTGCCCCCTCCCCAGTCGGGTGCTGAAGTGTAGGGGGTGGCTGTACACTCAGGGGTCTCTGACTTGGGGGTGGTTCCTGGCTCCCTTTTTCTAGGATTAAGGAAGGGCAAGGAGACCAGGCACAGGAACCTTTGAATTCTTTGTCCTAATCTCTGCCCACTCTCAGGCCTCCTGTGTCCCTGGAGGCACCTGGGGGGTGGAAGGCCCTGTCACTGCAGGAGGGCATTGAAGAAGGTAAGTCCAGAAATGCTTTTAGTCATCTGTTCCCTTGGTTGGCCTCTTCTTGACTGTTATCCCTCCTCCCCATTCAGTACTTCTCTTCTCAACTGCTGGGTTCCTGGCACATCTTGCTCTCTCTTTGAGCCAGACCTCCCTCTGCAGCACTCACCTCCTCCCGTGCATTAGCCTCTTCTCCCAGAAGCCTTTCTATCCTGTGTGTGAGGAACAAAGACCAGAAACAACACGCTGTCTGCCTGTCCTCTCAGCATCCATCCTTAGTGGTTCCCCTGGGATGCCTGTCCTCAAGGGAGGGTCAGCTTTCAGCACAGTCCTTAGCACTGTTATCCTGTTGGCAATGAATAAGGTATGATAACGGCAGAGCCAGACTTAGGGTCTGGCGAGTTGGGTGGCTATCTGACACTGGTCTGTGCTACAGAAATATGAGGTGGAGAAGCCTGCGATGACTTGAGACTCTTTCTTTCAGGGAGTGTACAGTATGTGGTTGGAAGAAATCCTTTAATCCCTTACTAAGGATGGGGACATGTGAGGCATGTGAGAGGGGCCACAGATGGGCACTAAACTGCCTTCTAAGTGGCAGGTGGAGGGAGTGGAGGGGGATCCAGGTCACAGTAGAGCTTCTGCTTTTCCAAGTGAGAATACAAGTTTGGGGCCAGAGGTGAATTGCTTAGGACTCTAGAGGGCTCTGTCCTGCATATCCTCCTTCTCTGGCCTTTGCCCCAGCCCACACCTACAGGGCTCAGTCTCGCCTCCAAGTCAATGTCAAACAAACCTTCAAAGAATATCACTGTGAATATCATCTGGCTCTGGCTAAAGGCAGAAAGCACTGGGTTGTGAAGTGGGGGATCTCCATTCTGGCCTCAACTCCATTGTTAATACAATTTACGTCTCCAAGAGCCTACTGTCTTCATCTGTAACACGGGAGTGAATTCTAGGGTTTTAGGATTTCAGGAAGATGGTGCTACTTGGGAAGCCCCTGGGGCTTTTAAATGAAAACTTGCCCCCTGGGAGCATGTATTAAACAGACTAAAAAGGGGCGCACCTACTTTATGTTTGCCGCAATGCCGGTGGCTTCACATGTTACCTCATTTGATCTTCACAAGGACTCTTTTCTTTCTTTCCTTCCTTCCCCCCTCCATCTCTTCTTCCCTCCTTCCTTCCCTCCACCAAAGAAAGGCCTAAGAAACTTGCTCAAGGTCACACAGTAGTAAGAGGCAGACGAAATCTGAAGCAGGTCTGTGTGACTCAAGATCTGTGCTTGTTCCATGGCTTTGAGACAGAGTGGGAGAAGAGGAAGGGGCTGGGGTTGGAGCAGTTTTGGTGGTTGCTGTCCAGACTGGGATGTCATCCTTTGTTCTAGAGCAGAGAGGCTTGTCCCAGGGCTGAGGACTATCATATTCCAGGGACATTTATCCCTGGGGAAGAGCACGGGAGGCAAAGGCAGGAGAGGACCTGAACAGCTGAACAGCTGACGGGGCTCTCAGCAGGGGTCCCTGGAAGGGGGCATGACAGCAGGCCTGGGAGGGGTGTCCATGCCTGTGGGCTGCTCAGTGCAGGAATGCCTGTGGCCTGCCTGCCCTCCTCGTCTCTCTCCACGTCCTTGGGGCACGCACCTACACATGCACACAAGCACAGACCCGCTCTACCATCCTGTCACACACCTGCCACCACAAACACAAACAGCCTGCACCCAGCTCGCTCTGACGATACTTCACCTCCTGGGGCTCGCCTCGGCTCCCCGGTTCCCAGCCCCACCCTCATCCAGTCTGTGTGTGCGTCTCCCTCCACAGTCTGCATACTGCTCTATTGTCTGTTGGCTTCTCTTGGATTTGCACAAACACATACGCACAGTCTGAGAGCCTCTTTGCTGTGTGTCTCACTTACACACACACACACCTCAGTCTATCCCTCCACTTCTCATCTGCCTGTCTGCTGGTCTTTCTTTCTCTCTAATATCTGCACAGCTCTGGGTCCCAGAGAACCCCATTAGTCTTTAAAGGGGCTGGGTGATTTCATCCTTGTTTGTCTCCACACTACCCGCTGCCTCCTGCTTTCCCACGGGCTTGGATTGTGGAAGGGGCTCCGCCATGCCTCCCATGGCCTCTCTGTCTAACCCCTGGGCCCCCCCTCCATGCAAGCTCCCCCAGGGCTGGGCATGGGGAGGCCTCCCAGAAGTGGCATCCCCAGGAGCAGCTGGTCAAGGAACAGCTATGTAGGTGGGGACATGCAGGTTTGGGAAGGGATTTGTTTGCCCTGGATTCTTTTTTTGTGAATATTTTTGTCTGTTTGGCATGATGCACCATTGATTTTAGCTGATGTAATTGTGGTGGGTGGGCCAGACCGACATCACATTGCGCGGTGGGCAGCGCACCGGCCCAGGAGCAGGAAATCCTGGTTCTAGCTCTAGCGGAGCCTCAGTGTCCTTAGCGGTTATATGAGGGGTTCGGAACTGATGATCTTGAATTCCAAAATTTTGACATTCTAGGAGACTTCTACTTTATTCAGAAGCTGTCTCTATCCTGATCAGTCCAGTTAAAATCTCTCTCTGTAACTTATTTGTAACACAGACATCATATGTGCAAACTGCACACACACACACACACACACACACACGCATGCATGCATGCACAAACACATGCGTGTATCCCCCTCTCCCAGATCCAAATGCAGCTTAGCTACTCTATGTTTTCCAGGAACTTCCCTAACTCAGCTGGGCCCCAGGCCCCTTTTCAGGACATTTTTGGCCAGGGTGGGGGCCGTGTGCAGAAGGAGGTGTGTGCATGGGCTCACACACGTGTGCCCCACCATCTGGGTGTATCTCTGGGTTGACATGTGCCTCTCGAATACAATCTCCTGGGACCTTCCTGGCCTTTCCACCTGTGCTGGCCATCCCCCATGCCCACACCCCTTCACCTGAGAGTAAAGGCCCGAGGCCTGAGCCTTGGTCTTACCATGCCGGTCTTGTCTGTGAAGAAGAAAAGGGAGGTAGGGGAGACCAGGGAGGGGTGTGGAATGACCCCAGGACCAGGGACTGTCAGAGCTGGAAGGGACTACCCTGATCAGCTAGTCTGGTTGACAGCTTTCCAGACATTTTAATTAAAGCAGGGAACCTTGGTTCTGACCACCTCTTACCTGGACATACATACAAACAAAACAGTAAAGCCAGACTGCCCAGCTCAGCCCACCCAGCATCCCCTTACTCTTATCACCTCTTCTCCATGCCCTTTAGTGAGGGAGCTTCCTGCAACCCTTGGAGCTTGGACAAATACAGTTTAGAATCCATCCATCTTGTCCAGTGGTTCTCCAGGTGTGGTCCCTGGACCAGAAGCATCAGCATCACCTGGGGATTTGCAAGACATGCAAACTCTCAGGCTCCACCCCAGACCTCCTGAATCAAAAACTAGGGGTGGGCCCAGTGGTCTGTTTAACAGGCCGTCTAGGTGATTCAGATACACACTCAAGTATGAGAACCCCTGGTCCAGGACAGTTCCTTTGCTTTACAGATGAGGAAATTGAAGGCCAGAGAGAGGTATATCTTACTCAAGGTCACAGAAAGTTGCATTATTGTCAGGCTATGACAGCAGGCTATGAAGATAGGCCAGATTGCTGTTGTTAGCTATCAAGTCGGCCCAGACTCATCGCAACCCCGTGCACAATGGGAGTGGATCGTTGTGATCCATAGGGTTTTCATTGGCTGATTTTCAGAAGTAGATCACCAGGCCTTTCTTCATAATCTTTCTTAGTCTGGAAGCTCTGCTGAAACCTGCTCAGCATCATAGCAACACGCATGCCCCCACTGATAGACGGGTGGTGGCTCACATAGGGTGGCGCGTTGGCCAGGAATGGAACCTGGCTGTCCTGTGTGGGAGGCAAGAATTCCACCAATGAACCACCAAAGCCTGTGTGAAGCTGTGGATGATTCCTGCCTTCGACTCGATGGCATCGGGTTCGGTTTTTCCGTCCTCTTGGCTGGCATACACACACACAGGGTCACTGTGAGTCACAATAGACTCGGTGGCAACTGGTTTAGTTTCATTTGTTTGGCTGGCAAAAAACTCAGGGATAGGCTAGGTTGGAGACTTTCTTCAGGGAGGCTGTGCTGAATGGTGGCCATTGAGGGGCACCCCAGGCCTGAACACCTGAGGAGGGGTGTGTCCAAGGGCCCAGGTAAGGGCAAAGACCCAGGGTGCGGCTGATCAACACTCATATGGTAAATCTAGGAAGTCTTCTTGGAAGAGGCAGAATTCCAGGAGCAGGCAAGAAATATAGGTTGTGTTTGAACACAGGCCAGTGGGAGGCGATGGGGAGGGCAAGCTTGGAAGGAGGGAGAGAGCTCAGAGGGGCCCAGGCTGGGAGCAGTGGCTGGCAGGGAGGGGCGGCAGGCATGGGGGCGGGGGTAGGAGAAGTGGTAGTACTCAGCTCACCAGCCTTGCTACCAGTTCCCCGCAAGCCTGAGGACTTCTCTGACAGAATTAGGGACCGTTTAACATCTCTGGGCTAATTAGCTGCTGCCTGCTACCAATGGAGGGAGGAGAGGAGAGTCTGGAGCCAGTCAGCTTTGAAAGGTGATGCTACTCCTTAACAAAGCTGGCCTAGGGAGGTTTCAAAGACAACTTCTGAGCAGCCCACACGTTTCATGTTCATTAGATCCTCGCTTCCCAGGCTCCAAAGACAAACAGTGGGATTTAAGGGTTTTCTTCCCTTTTTGGAGATGTTTCATTCTGAGCTGTGAGCTCTCAGCTGGGAAGGAGGCAGAGCATGGCTTCATCTTCTCTGCACACTGGAAGCTTCCCGGGGGCCCCAGAAGCCCTGCACCCCTAGGCTAGTTGATCAGGTGCCAACGATCAGCTAGGGGCTGGTAATGAGAGGTGGGGCAGGTGCTGCTGGACTGTAAACTAGGTGAGGACGGGACCGGAATTCTTGTTTGTAGTTATCTTCCCAGAACCCAGGCGCTCACTGAATAAGTGAGTGAGTAAAGAATGAAAGAGTGTGTGGCTCACTTGCCTGATGACTCTCAGATCCCTTCCCTGCCTTTCTCTGCCTGTTCTGTGTCACAGGGAACTCCATTTCCCAGACTCCCTTACTGTCTGGCTTCTGAAAAGTCCAGCCAGTTGGAGACACTGGAAGAAGGTGGTGAGTGGGAGGAGGGGAGAAGCCAGGACGTTTCTCCCCTTGCTGTTTCCGGCATGCCTCTGCATCACCTCTGTCTCCTCTTTGGCTACTGCAGGACAGCCCCTCCTGTGTGGCCCCAGAGACCTCAGGCAGGCCAGAAGTGGTTCCAGTTTCTGTGTAGTGGCCTCGGCTCCTGGGCTGCTGTAACACTCTGCCTTCCTCCTGCCCTGTCCCTAGGAAGGTACCAGTTTCCTGCTGCTACTGATCTCTGGGCTGCCCTACTGCCTCCTGTTGGCTCCTCTCCTCTTCTGTCACCTGCACAACCAAATCCCTGATTTGAACCCCTGTGCTTGAAAGGTTTGGAGTGGTTTCTTTTTTCCCACTGGACTCAGGAATGAATGCATGAATGTACTGCTCGTTTCCTTCAGAGACAGTGCATGAGGCGCCAGGCCTAGGCGGGTTCCATCTGCCCGGGACCTGGAGTCCTACAGACATGGCAGCCGTGCCCTGGGCAGCCTTCCCCACCCCATGGCCAGGGCACATGCCTCTGACCTGTGGGTGCTGCTTGAGCCCTGAGGACATCTCCCTCCTATCCCAGTGTATTCATTCCAGCTGAGCTTGGCTCTGTCATGTGGTGCAAAACCATGAGACGTGGTATAGATGCACAGAGAGGTGCAAGACGAAAAAGCTGTCTACTGCACGCCAGACCCTGTTTGGGCCTTTATGGTCTTTATGGTTAATGCCCACAATGGCCCTGCTGGGTAGATCGCCTTATCCTCAGTTACAGAGGAGACCGAGACTCTGAAGAGCTTAAGTGACCTCTTTCCTCTCCCACAGCCAAATGGTCACAAGTTCTGTCCATCCTCTCTCACTTTTATGCCTCTTTTCGCCCACCTGCCTATCCTTGCTGCTTCTGCTCACGTCAAATGCTCATTGTCCTTCAGTCGCCTAACTGGTCTGCCTGCCTCCAGGCTCACCTTCTTCCAACCCATCCTCCACCCCTCCGCTGGGGCATCTTTCTAAAACATGAATTGCTTAAAACCCTTCAATAATCCCTTGATGCTTCAGGAATAAAGTCCAGTTCTGGGTTCTGTCCTCGGTGTGGCAGTGGAGGCCTTCCGAGAACTGGTCACAGCCTCCTTCTCTAGCTGTATTTCTTGCATCTCATACCCCCTGCCCACAACTCAGTGTCAAGAAGCCACTTAAACCCCTTGCCACGTGAGTCAATTCCGACTCACAGCAACCATGTAGGATGGAGTGGAACTGCCCCATAGGGTTTCCAAAGCTGTAATCTTTATGGAAGCAGACTGCCGAATCTTTCTCCCGCGGAGTGGCTCGTTGGTTCAAACTGCCGACCTTTTGGTCAGCAGCTGAGCGCTTAACCACTGCGCCACCAGGGCTCCTTCCTGAAGCCACTTAGAATTTCTCAAATGGTTGGTGGGTCATACCTCCGTGTCTTTGCAAGGGCTGTCCCTCAGCCCTGAGGACCCCCCATCTCCCGCTCATTCTTCAAGACCTGGCATCAGCATCTCCTTCTCCAGGCCCCTTGCCCCGCTCCCCTGGTCTGGGGTGGGCCCCCTGTCCCTGCTCTGTGGCACCTTTGTCTTGTTCTGGTTGCATTCATCCCACCATACTGTAACCATCTCTTTCTGTCTCTGGTTTTCTTCCTAGACTTCAAGCTCCTTAAGGGCAAGAACCATATTTCATTCATTCATTTACTTTAAAACATGTATTGAGTGCTAACTTTATGCCAGGCAGCGTGCCAGGTGGGCTTTAAATAAACAGTCATATAATCACATAATTACAGATTATGAAGGAAAAGTAAAGGGTGTGATATCCTTGGTGTCTGGTATCTAGGAGGTGTTCAATAAATGTTACCTTTTTTACCCTTTCCCCATCCCCAGGCACAAGTGGGCCCTAAACACCACTGTCTATACAGTGGGCATGCTTGCCCTCACTGATCTTTGAGCTCCCTTAGCCTCTTGTCTCCTGGCACTTTGTGGGTGTATGATAAATGTGAGTTCAAAAACGGAATTGCATTCCTGTGTGAGTCAGGATGGGCCTTGCTATCTGGAGAAGCCCATGCCACAGGGCAGCAGGGTTAGGGCTCTGGACATGGCTTCCTTCTCTCTGAACACTCCCTTTCCACTCTGTCATTCACTAGCTGTGTGACCTCGGGTAAGTCATGCAGCCTCTCTGAGCCTTCATTTCCTCATCAGTAAAATGGAGCTAATAATAATACCAGTGTCATAGGTTTGTTATGCAGATGCTTAAGTTACTACACAGAAAGTATCAGAGCAATGTCTGGCATAGAGTAAGTGTTCTGTAAATCTTAACTACTATTGTTATTTCTACTGCAGGTCCCCAAATGAACGCCTCATTGTCTTCAGCCTGCATTTCCCCACCAGATCGCAACCCCCAGCCCTGTGGCCTGGCACATGACTGGAGTCCCATCTTTTCCTCTTGCTAAGATGCTGTGGGTAAGCGGGGCTTAATTAAGCATGCTTGACTAGGGTGTGATTAGCGACTGCTGTGTGAGTCAGCAGAGAGGGCCAGGGCGGGAGAGGACTGAGGGGGCTGGAGAGAGAATGGAGCAGAAGGCTCCTGGGGCCTGGGGCTGTATTTCCTAGGCTTAATAAACCCACTTTGTTCAACAGTTGAGGGGGATAGGCTGACAATCCCTCAGACGCTTCAGTTCCTGTAGTAGCTCTCACCATCCACCCACCCTAGCACCAAGAGCTATAGCTATGTAGTTGATACTACTCATTCATTCGACAATTATTGCTTTCTTACTACTGCCAGGCGTTGTTTTGGGTGCTGGGGACAGTGTAGTGAACAAGATGGACACAGGTCATTGCCCTCAAGTAATGTAAGGAGTGGGAGAGAGAGACAGATCAGTAAATGGGAGATTAAAATACCCTGTGACGACCTGAGCCCATGGTGGGGGCACATAGAAGACCCCCAGAAGAGCTGGCTTCTCCCCAGTCTGGATGTCCTGCCCCTGCACAGCCTTCCACCATGCATTGATGTGATATTATTTCCTTGCCTCTCTATCTCCGCCACCAAACTGTAGGCAGCCTGAGGGCAGGGAGTATGTGATTTTATTGTCTGCACCTCCAGCTCTTGGTAGAGTGCTTGGCATATAGCAGGTACTCAAAAACTGGTTGGTTGGTTGGTTGGTTGAATGAATCCTAGCTCAGGAAGCAACTGGCTGTAAGACCCTCTAAAACAAAGACTGGCAAACTACAACCTGAGGGCCAAATGCAGCCTGCAGCCAGCCTATTTTGTGTGACCCTCAAGCTAAGAATGGTTTTTACATTTTTAAACAGTTGAGTTGTGGAAGAAAAAATCAAAGAATAATACGCTACAGAGACATATGTGGCTTATAAAGCTTAAAACATTTACGCTCTGGCCTTTTACAGGAAAAGGTTGCCAGCCCCTGCTCTAGAAGCCCCTATCTGGACCTCAGTTTCCTCATCTGTAAAATGAGGGACCTAAGTTAGATAGCACAAGTGTTCCTTCCTGGTGTGAAATCACATAATCCTGCATCCATCGTTCTTGAGCTGTCCTTGAGCGTTTCACTCTCCTTCCATCTCTGGGTCCAGCACACGCCCCATGTCCAGAGCAGGAGGGGCCCCTCGCAGTATGGCAGTATACCCCCACTCCTCCCCACTGGTGGTAAGCTTCTTGCCTGCAGGGGCCATGACTGCCACCCTCCCTTCCCCAGATCTCCCAGGTGGGACAGATATCACAGCTCAGGAACAAACAGAATTGAGCCCATGCTCACCTCTGGAACCTCGGACCCCTCCCCTTCCATCTGGAGAATGGAATTAGCATGCCACGCTCTCCATGGCCTGCCATTCAGTGGGCGAAGCACATGTAGAGCTCTTTGAGAAACTTCAAGAGTGTAAAAGACACATACGGTGTGCTGCTGGTACAGCAGGATGAGACAGCGTTCAGATACTGACTCTATTGATGCACAGCTGTCTGAGCCTCAGTTTCTTCATCTGAAAAATGGGGATAATAATTGAGCATCTACTTCTAGGGTTGCAGTAAGAATTAAAGGAGATAATTAAATGTGGGTGTGCTTTGTAAACTCTATACAAAAAAAAACAAACAAACAAATCCGTGACCCCTCCAGTTGATTCTGACTCATAACTCTATGGTGCTGTACAAATGCTGGTAACTATTGTTACTGTTATTTTTAGACACATACGTACTCGGTTTTGTTACTTCCACTTGATACAATCGAACACGTAGGGTGGTTCTGGTAAGGAGGATGGTTTGTCTTGAAGGTCAAGGTGGATTCTGAAGCTGTCCATCACAAAAGGTAATGGGAAGGGCCTCGGGTGAAGGGCTTGGGGTGGGGTTGTTTGTGTTCTTGGAGCATTCGCAGCCATAGTGGCTGCCTGCTCTTTCAGTTGTGAAAGGCTGTGGCAGACTGTGGGAAGGGGCAGTTTACCAAGGCTTTGGGGAGGTGAACCACCAGTCTTGATGTCTGACCATTCCCTGGGGCAGGGGGTGAAGCCAGACTTACACAGCAGTCTTGTCCTGTACCACCACTGCCCTCCACCTCCCTGTGGCTAATCCTGACACACGACCTAGCCTCATCTCTCTCTAACATTGACTGATCTTTATTCAGCATTTTCGTTTCGATGAGTTGTCGTGTATGTCATCCTCTTTGCTTCCCACAAGAACCCCACGTGGTTGTTGTTGTTATTAGTTGCTGTCAAGTCGATTTCAACTCGTGCTGACCCCATGTGTGCGGAGTAGAACTGCTCCATAAGATTTTCAAGGCTGTGAACTTTTGGAAGCAGATCGCCAGGCCTGTCTTCTGGGGGACCTCTGGGTGGGTTCACACCGCCTTTCGGCCAGTAGTTGAGCGCTTCACTGTTTGTGCCACTGGTGAGGTTTAGGGAGGTTAAGCGACTTCCCCAAAGTGAGTGTCCCAGCTGGGAGAGGAATCTGGGCTCCTCATCTCCAGGGCTCTTTCTAGCACATCCAACTGCCTTTCTTCACCTGCTTCAGTTGTACCAACTCGTCTGCTTTCTCCTTGCCCCTCTTCCTACCCCACCCCACTGCCATCCTCCTGGGTTGTCCTTCTCTTGGCCCCAGCTGACTCCCAGGTCTAGGAGAATTCCCTTCTCCTGCCCCACCCCCCGCCCCATGTACAGGGTTAGGTGCAGGCCTGCTCCTGCCACGTAAATCTATTCTGACAACATGGCGCCTTCCTGGGCCCTCCCTTGCCTGGCCCTGACCTCCTGGGTTCAGGGGCAGAGAAGGCTTGGGAAGGCGCATGCCAGGAGCACTAGGGAGGAGATGTCAGAGTCACTTACCGTGACATGGAATATTTATGCTGCCATGGGGGCATGGGTGTCACACTGCATTAAGCGGGCACTCAGGGCCCACCCCCTCTAGCTAAGAGATCCAGCTGCCTGTCCCTCTTGACCTACCCGTGTTTGATGTCACACTCAATGGCATTTCTGAGCCCTGGGGATGTAGTCAGGGTCTCCTGGATGCCCTGCCTTTGGGAGGTGCCACTTCACAGGGACTGAGTGTTCCACTGGGGGCGGGAAGCCTTGATCCCTCCACAGTTCCATCTGGCCTCCCCAAGGGCCAGGCTCCTTTTCCGTGGTCAGGCCCCTATAGGTGGTCAGAGAGTCCGGCGCTCCAATACGCATCAATCCCTCTCTGTAGGCTCAGCTCAAAGGCAATGCCCAACAGAGGCCTGGATGCTGGGGTGGACTGCAGTGTGGGGGATCCTCAGGTCTATCTCTTGGAAAGAGAAGACCTTGGAGATTATGAGGGACCTAACAGCCCCCACCCACCACAGTGGTCTCTTTTCTACAATGCTTATCTTCAGTTTGTCTCTGAGCACCTCTCCCCCATTTCCTCTGTAAATAGCATTAAGCTGAAGATGGTAGGGCTGGGCAGCAAAGGGATGACAGAGGGGCACAAGTCCACACCCCTGAGGAAGGAAGTGTTTTTGGGGCACATGGTTCTGTGGGCTACCCAGCATGAGAAGTAAGGGGTGGGAGTAGAGGTCATGAGCTGGGCACAGCTGAGCCTCAGCCTCAGAGGACAGGGACCCCAAACATCCAAACTATCTGCATAGGGTTCCACCTGAGCCTTCCTCTCCAGCTCCATTACTCCCGACCTCACCATCATTTACTTCATCTTAGCGGTGCCCTCCCTGCCTCCAGCCTTTCCTCCATCTCTCCCCAGTGCATTCACCAGGCTGCTGACACCCTAAATTGCTGTCCATCTCTCCTCCCTATTCCAGGTCCTCGTTGCTAGTGGGACCACACCTAAACTTGTGAGGTGGCACACATGCAAGGCCATTCTGTCTCAGCCCCTGCATTTCTTCCTACGGTCTCCAGCGATGGCTGTGCTCAGTCTGTGAACCAGCGCAGCCCCAAACACACATGCCTGCTCTCATCGTGAGACCTCAGCACATGCTCACCCCTCCGCCTAGAGAGATTCTACTCACCCTTTGAGTCTCCTCTCAAGTTCCGACATCTGTGAAGCCTCCCCTGGTTCCTCTGCTCCCACTGAACTGGGCACAGAACTGGCACCACTCCAGTCTAGCTTTCTCTGCTTGTATTTTGGTTGTTGATGTTTCTCCTGACTCTTGACAGTGAGTGACTCCAAGTTGAGACAATGTCTTAATCACCTCTGTACTCTCAGCGACAGCTCTATGCTTGGCTGACATTGCTGGTATTTAATAAATGTTTGGAAAATGCTTGAATTAATAAACTTATGACCATCTGGGGCCATTGAAGAGGCACTCAGAGAGTTTTTCCTACCCCCCTATTCCTTCCCCAATGTCTCCCACACCTCCCCATGCGACAGGGGAGACAGGTATCAGAGCTGTCACAATCCGGGTGCCCATAAAGGAGTGTGGAAACCAGAGACTGGGCTCCCAGGAAAAGAAGAGCCTCCCAGTCCCTGTCCCCCATTGTGATCTGATACCCAGTTGTGCAGCACTCTCCAAATTTCTGGCATTCAAAGCTGAATCCAGCCCCAGACGGAAGAGCTGCATTTGCTGTGACATCATCCACATCGGCCAGCTCCAAACTAGGTCAGGCCCTGTTGCCAGGGCCAGAGGAGTTGGCCAGCGCTGACTGCCCAGTGGCCTGGCCACGTGGTTGCAGCTTCTGGGTGGTGAAAGCAGGGAAGCTGCTGAAGTGGGTGAGTAGTGGCTAGGGGGCGAGGGTGGGGCTAGGGGTGGAGGAGGTCTGATGTTGTGGCTAAGGCAGGGTTAAATGTCTCCTTTGCCCCACTCCCATCAATTAATTAGCTAAGTAAACTATTCATTCTTTCACTTATTTATTCAACAAACATTTACTGAATGCTTGCCTTGTGCCAGGCACTAAGTGCAGGGGTAGGAAGAAGAGCTCTTTGTCCAGAGAGGGAGGCAAACACATAACCAACCACAGTAAAGTCGGACAGGCATGTACCGGATGCTCTGGGTATTCCCATAGGGAAGGACTATTGAGAGGGTCTGTGGAGACCAGGGTAGTGCAAATGGTTAACTTGCTCAGCTGCTAACCTAAAGGCTGGAGATTCCAGTCTATCCAGAGGCACCTCGGAGGGAAGTTCTGGTGATCTACTTCCAAAAAATCAGGCATCGAAAACCCTATGGTGCACAGTTCTACTCTGACACACTTGAGATTGCTACAAATTGGAGGCGACTGGATGGCAACTGGTTTTTACTGGTTTGTGGAGACCAGAGAGCCACCAGGCCCTGAGCTTCAGCTGCTTACACATCTGCAGGAGTCAACCTCCACTCCCCTTTGTGCGCCCCCACCCCCAGTATGCGTCCTAGACACTGTCTTCAGATAAGACCCCAAGGGCATCCTCCCACCTGCACCCTGGTCCGCGTCTCCATCCTCTCGCCTGGATGACTGCAGTAGCCTTTTAACGGGTCTCCCTGCTTCCACGTGCTGTTCCCTCCACCTGGAACGCTCTTCCTCTGACCGCTGCTTGGCTGCTTCTCGTCAATCAGATCTCAGTTTAATGCCACCTATTCAGAAAGGCCTTCTCTGATTACTAATCCAAAGTAGCTGCAAGACACTGTCTATCCCATTACTTTATTTTAAAAATAAAACAGCTTTAAGATATAATTGGCACTCAATCAACCGCACATATTTAAACTTTACACTTCAGTAAGTTCTGACATACATATATAACTGTAAAACCATCACCACGATCAAGATAATGAATGTATCCATTACTCCCAAAAGTTTCCTCATGAACTTTTGTAATCTTTCCATCCTGAATTCCTGCCCTCCTTTCCCCAGCATCCATTGATCTGCTTTCTGCCACTATAGATTCATTTTAATTTTCTAGATTTCCATATTACTTTTTTTGTCTGACCTTTTTTCACTCAGCATAGTTATTCAGAGACGTATGGATGTTTTGTGTGTAAATAATTCATTGCCTTATGTAGCTGCACAGTACCCCATTACATAGACACACCACCATTTTATTCATCCATTCCCCTGTTGATGGACATTTGGGTTGTTTATGCTTTTTGGCTATTGGAAATAAAGGTGCTATGAACATTCTGGTACAAGTCTTTGTATGGACATATGCTTTCTTCTCTCTTGGGTAAATTACCTGGGAGTGGAATGGCTGGATCATATGATAGTTGTACATGTAACTTTTAAAGAAACTACCAAATTGCATTCCAAGGTGGTTGTACCACTTGACATCCTCACTAGCAATGTAGGAGACTTTCAGTTACTCCACATCCTCACCAGTGATTGGTATGGTCAGTCTTTTTATTTTTAGCTATTCCACTAGCTTCGCAGTGGTGCCTCATAATGGTTTTAATTTGCATTTCTCCAAAAACTAATAATGTAAAGCATTTTTTCATGTGCTTGTCTGCCGTTTGTATATCTTCTTTGGTGAAGATATTTCTGTTCAAATATTTTGTCCATAAAAAAAAAATTTTTTTTTTAAAAATTGAGTTATGAAGTTCTTTTTATATTCTGGATACAAGTCCTTTATCAGATACATGATTTGCAAATATTTTCTCCCAGTCTGTGGTCTGGCTTTTCATTCTCTTAGCAATATCTTCTGAAGAGGAGTAATTCTTAATTTTGTTGAAGTCCAATTTGTCAATTTCTTCTTTTATGGATCTGCTTTTGACGTTGTAGCTAAGAAATCTTTGCCTAGCCCAAGGTTATAAAGATTTTCTCCTTTGTTTCTTCTAGAAGTTTTGGTAGTTTTAGGTTTTACGTTTAGGCCTATGATCCCTTTTGAGTTCATTTTGTAGATGATGTGAGATATGGATGAAATTTCTTTTATTTATTTATTTTTGTATATGGATAGCCAATCGCTCCAGCACCTGGTGTTGAAACTCTTCTTTCTCCAATAAATTGCCTTTGCACCCTTGTAAAACGTCAATTGACCCGACTTATACAGGTCTGTTTCTGGTGTCTCTATTTTGTTGCATCAACCTATTGGTCTGTCTTGATGCCAATACCACAATGTCTTGATTACTGTAGCTTTATAAGTCTTCAAGTCAGGTAGTGTGAGTCCTTCAACTTTGCTCTTCTTTTTTAAAGTTGTTTTGGCTGTTCTAGGTCCTTTGCATTTCCTCATGAATTGCAAAATCAGCTTGTCAAATTATACAAAAAAGCCTGCAGGGATTTTGATTCGGATTGTATTGAATCTATAAATCAGTACGGGGAGAATTATATCTTCACAATATTAAGTCTTTTAATCCACTAATGTGGTATATATCTCCATTTATTTAGGTTTCTTTAATTTCTCTTAGCAATATTTTGTAATTTTCAGTGTACAGGTTTTGCAAATACTTCATCAGATTTATCCCTAAGTATTTCATATTTTATGATGCTATTGTAAAAGTTTTTTAAAAAAGTTTCAATTTCTAATTGATTGATTGAAAGATAATTGATTTTTGTATATTGGGCTTGTATTCTGCAACCTTGCAAAAGTCACTTATTAGTTCCAGTAGATTTTGTTGCAGATTCTATTAGATTTTCTGCATAGATGATTATATTACCTGTGAATAAAGACAATTTTGTTTCTTTCTTTCCAGCCTGGATGCTTTTTTTTTTCTTGCCTTATTTCACTGGCTAGTACTTCCAGTACAATGCTGAATAAAGGTGGTGAGAGCAGACATATTTGCCTTGTTCTTGATCTTATGGAAAAAAAATCAATCAATCTTTCACCATTAAATATGATGCTAACTGTATGTTCTTTATCAGTTTGAGGAAGTTTCCTTCTATTTCTAGTTTTCTGAGAGTTTTGATCAAGAATGGGTTTTGGGTTTTGTCAAATACTTTTACTATTTTTGACAATGCTCTTATTATTGTCAAATGCTATTACTGTCATCTAGTGGGATAATCATATGGCTTTTCTTTTGTAGTCTATTAATATGGCAAGTTACATTGATTGACTTTTGAATGTTAACTTTGTATTCTTGTATACGCTGTACTTGGTCATGATGTATTAAGCTTTTACTATATTGTTGGGTTCTCTTTGCTAAAATTTGATTCAGAATTTTTTGCGTCTATGTTTATGAAGGATATTGGTCTGTAGTTCTTTTTCCTTGTAATGTCATTTTCTGGTTTTGATATCAGAGTAATGCTGGCCTCTTAAGAAGAGTTTTGAAGTATTCTGTTTTCTTTAATTTTCTGGAAAATGTTGTCTATACAACCTCTCGCATGAAGTTGCTGGTGGGTTCGAACCACCTGGGGAGATATGGCATTATTTTTTTCTGAAATGTTTGGTAGAAATCACCAGTGAAGCCATCTGGGCACGGAGTTTTCTTGGTGGAAAGGTTTTTAACTCCAATTTCGTTGATAGATACAGGGCAATTAAGGTTATCTATTTCTTCTTGAGTGAGCTTTGGTAGTTTGCCATCAATCTATTTTTAATTCTTTTCGCAGTCTATATATTATCTGACAAATTCTTGTTTATTGCTTCAATTTTTTTTAAAAATTTCTTCTGTTTCTCCCCCACAAGACTGAGCTCCAGGAGGGCAGAGACTGTCATGCTCATCTTTGTACCTGGCACAGAGTATGAGCTCACTTAGTAATTGTGGAATGAAAGTTGTTATTAGCTGCTATCAAATCAGTCCCCAGACTCATGGTGATTCCATGCACAATGGAACAAAATATTGCACCGTTCTGCACCATTTCTATGATTAGTTGCAGATCAGACCAGTGTGATCTATAGGGTTTTTATTGGCTGATTTTTGAAAGTAGATTGCCAGGTGTTTCTTTCTAGTCTGTCTTAGTCTAGAAGCTCTGCTGAAACCTGTTCAGCATCATAGCAACACACAAGTCTTCACAGACAGATGGGTAGTGGCTGTACATTTGGTGCATTGGCTGAAAGTCAAACTTGGGTCTTCTCATGAAAGGTGAGAATTCGATCACTGAACCACCACTGCCCTTGTGGAATGAATAGATGTCATTTTAATCTTTACAAAAGCACTGCAACATAAATATTCCCATTTTATACCAGAAAAAAAATGAGGCTTAGAGATGTTAAATAAATTGCTCAGTATCATATAATCTAATAGGTGGATCAAACACATGATGTTCCTACATGCCCCCCCCCCCCGGGGTAATCATTTCCTTGGTAGCAAAGTGTAAGAGTAATGCCTACAGAGAAACTAGGCAGCGGGTCTCCAACTTCAGAGTGCATGAGACTCTCTTGGTTGTTGGGTGCTGTCGAGTCCATTCCAACTCATAGCCACCTTAAAGGACAGGGTAGAATTACCCTACAGGGTTTCCTAGGCTGTAATCTTCATGAAAGCAGATCGCCAGGTCTTTTCTCCCACGGAGCTGCTGGTGAGTTTGAACCACTGACCTTTTGGTTAGCAGCCTAAAGTGCATAACCATTGCACCACCAGGGTGCCTTAAGATTCTCTTGGAGAATTTATTAAATGGGCCAGGAACCTTCATCTTTCACAAGCTCCCCAGGAGGTTCTGATGCACATCACTTTGAGAAGCTCTGACCCAGCCAGTACAAATGCAGGGAAGTGAACAAGCCTGCTCTGTTTAGGTAAGGAGGGGGCATTTGGTGTGGGTGCGCCTAGAAGCACTGCAGGGCTGGTTGTGAACTCTGAGTGTTCTGGGCTCCCAGCTTTGGAGGGTAGGACATTTTCAGATAGATACAAACCAGCCCCTAGGGTGGGAAATCAACTCCAGCAAATACTTTTTCGGGGTCAGTGGCTTATGAACCAATTATTTCCTCGCTATTCCTGTGCACCTCAAGTGTTCTGAGACGGGGCACTGCTGTTTCTCTGCTTTTACTAAAAGGGTAGAGAGCAGGGACTTTTCTAGTTTTCCTTGGATAAAGCCCCAGAAACCTCACTGCTCCATTCCTCACTCCTTGCCTGGCCTCATGGGGAAGTGAGGCCCAGGATGTGAGGATAAGGAAGACAGGGAAACAGAAGAGTCCTGGGCTATTTACTAGGGAAAAGTTTAATTATTGAAGACCTCTGCTCAAGGGCTTGTAGGTAGCTGCCCTCTTGGCATATTCAGGGGGAGGGATGGGGTAGATGAAGAGACTCTAGGCCCTGAGAACTGGGCCACAGGGTATACTCATCTCTGGTGGTTCTCCTGCTCACCCTCAACCTGTGTAAATCAGGAAAGGAGATGGGATACATGAAGTGAAGATGGGGAGTGGCAGAGGTGCTTGGATAAGGGGGGTAGGGCCGTGCTCCACCCCCACCCCCTAGGCCTTGGTGTGGCACCTTCCAAAGCCTCAGCTGGTCTCCTGTCCCCCTGCCCTGGTGTCATACTAGGTAAGACTTCTACTGCAGCAAGGCAGAAGTGGGAGGCAGAGGCAGTGAGCAATGGGGCCCCAAGGGCAGGCAGAGGGTAGGGCAGAAGGGGGCACTGGAGAGGGAGGACAGAGGGCAGGCTTCTGGACTGGGTGCCAAGGTGCTCTGTTATGGGAGGTGGGAGCGGGCACGCTCCGGGAGGCAATTTACATAGCGCATGGTTGGCTGTCAACTGGGCTGGAAGCTAATAGAGTCATTTGCATGCCATTAACCAGATTGGCTGGGAGGAATGGAAGGGCACTTGTCCCCTGGGGTGGGCTCTGCCATCCTGTGTTGGCACTGGGCTGGACAGATGTCATTGCTTGTGTATGGGGAGAAGGAAGAGCCTCCCTGTGTAGTGTAGCTGTTTGTCTCTATGGCCTAATCTCAGTGGTGAGGTCGGAGGGTGGGTCTAGGTCAGTTCCCAAATAGCGGAGAGGGCAGACCACTTGTGCTTGACATTTAGTGGGATGATGGCAAAATCCTATAAGAAGGTGCTATCTGTGTGGTGTTTAATTTATTAGATGCTGGTTAGATATTTTTATAAAGTTTTCTATTGCTGAGTAACAAATCACCACATACTTAGCAGCTTAAATCAACACACATTTATTATCTCATAGTTTCCGTGGATCAGGAGTCCAGGCCCAGTTTATCTGGGTTCTCTGCTCAGGATCTTACAAATCTGCAATCCAGGCTTTGGCTGGTCCTTCCTTCCTGGAGCTTCAGGTCTTCTTCCAAGCTCATGTGGTTGTTGGTAGAATTCAGTTGCTTGTGGTTGTAGGACTGAGGTCCTTGCTCTGTTGTTGACTTTCAGCTCCGAGAAGCTGCTCACAGTTCCTTGCCATGTAGCGCTCTCACAGGTCCACTCACAGCATGGCAGCTTAATTCTTTAGGTCATTAGGAGAATCTCTCCTTCCTCAGGAAGGGCCCAATCCCTCTTTTAAGGATGTTCACCTGATTAAGTCAGGCCCACCCATGATAATCTCCCTTAATTAACTCAAAATCAACTGATTTGAAACCTTAGTTACCTTATCCATTATATTTGAGTCCCGCTCGCAGTGAAGGGAATGGGTTGTATAGGCTGTGTACACCAGGGGGCAGGGTTCTTAGAATTCTGCCTATCACAATATTTAACTTTATTCATTCATTCATTCATTTTAATAGAGAGAGAGAGAGGTGTTAGGATGTTTAACGGTGAAAGGGAGTAGTGAGTGCTTGCTGCTTGTTAGCAGAACAAGAATTGTGAAGAGCTCACCGGCAATTCTGTTCTGCTGTCTCCTTCCCTGCTTATAATGAAAACAGCTAATAATTCAGAATTTTTGTTATAAACAATGACTGTCGCATGGAGAGGAACCAAAAAGAGCATTTGTTGTATGTGTTCATTTCTCACAGGGAGTTGGGGAGAACCCGCTCAACCAATGACTATTGCTGTTGCCCATCTGCTGGGACATGCAAATAGCTTGTAGAACCAGAGTCACAGACTGTTGGAGCTAGAAGGGGCTTTGGGGATCTTGTAGTCCAGCCCAGTCATTGCGCAGATGATGGAGCTGAGGCCCAGATAGGAGGTATGAGTTGTGCAAGGTCACACAGCTAGTCAGTAGCAACGTTTACCGGGGGTCAACCAATGCCCACCCATTCAGTAAGCAGGTACTGTATGAGAATAGAGAAGGGGCAGAGTGTTCTAGGCCACCTCATGTACTTTCCACTAAACCAATTTGCCTCATTACACAGTCCCTGCCCCTCTAATGGGACTGGCTCCATAGAATTCTTATTGTGTGAAATTTTAAATACCAGTTGCCTTCCTTGTCCTGCCTGGCAATGGGGAGTAGGCAGAGGGGGCTTCAGCCTGAGCACAGATGGGATGGCAGCAGGAGGAGGGGGCTCTTGGCCTGCAGAATGGCAATGTTTGTGCACACATGTGTGTGTGCATGAGTGTGTGTATCCAACTGAGATTAAACCCTGAAAGCAGGACTCAACCTCGCCTCCTCCTCCCCCGTGCAATCACATCCTGGCTGTGACTATGTCACCTCCATCCCTCCAGCAGCCTTTATCAGTATCACAGATGCTGATTCACAAGATGCAGGTTGCCAAGGAAGGTGATTAATGATGGCAGCTGTGGTCCCTCTTACTCTCCCAGCCTCCCTGACCTTGTTCTTCCCTCTCCTCTCTCCAGTTCTCTATCCTCACCATTTCCCAAGCAAAGAGATAAACATTCAAGGCATGAGAGGGGAAGGCAGGGGAAATGAGCCCTCTGGAATAGTTGCTATGGGTCAGGCACTGTGCCAGCCTTTCTCATTTGTTCTCATTTAACGATGCACATAGAGAAATGCTGCAGGAGTGTCCTGGGACGCAGGGGAGGGCTGTGTTCATTCCATGTCTCCACAGATGGCAATGCCAGGCCAATTTCCAGCAGACGCATTTGCCGTCCTTTGCCATGTATGTTGTTCATGTTGATTTAGTTGTGTATGTTGGCAGCATACCAGGCTCTGGGGGACAAGTCCACGTAACCCTGGAGTCTTCAGTGTTAAAGCTGTCAGGGACCTTAGCAACCATTCACGTTAGTAGAAGGGTGAAATGTAGGCCTAGAGGAAAAATGATTTTCTCAAGGTCACACAAATCTGGCCTCCTGATTGCCATTCTAGAGGTCTTTCTCATATCCATCTTCCATTTTCCCTGCTGTACTTCTATTCACCTCTGGAACTCGGGACATGGTTACTGGGAGGTTCAGAGGTGCAAGGGACCAGAAGAGTAAAGGTCTTTAGTGAGGGGGATTTAAGGCGCAAGGACTCTACCAAAAGCCACTTCTGAGCAGCTTTACCTGGCTCCCTCCCCAGGTGACAGGTCTTATTGTCATAGTGACTAGAATGGGCTGCTAGCCAACTGACAGGGCCAGGGGTGGAACACAGCCTCTGACACTGAGACAACGTCCATACAACAGACTGTTTCCTTAGTCCCTTTCATTGTGTCTGTGTGGGTATGGGAAGTTGGGGAGGGCTGCAGAGTGTGTATGGCTATAACACTAATATGCACATGGAACTTCAAGCCCAATTTCTAATTTGTGGGTATGACAGTGGGCTTTTCACTTCCCCTTATGTTTTTAGGAGACCCAAGGAGTCATATAAACTGACGGAAGGGTCCAACTCAGGATGGTCCAGGGGTGCTCTTTCCTGCCTCTGCTGGTTTCCTCTGGATAAGCCTGGGAGGCTACGGGAGATGGCTAGGCCCAGGCCCCAGCTTCCTGCTTTCCCTCTGTAGCTTGGGCCTTCAGTGAACTTGGCTGAGGAAGAAATTAGAGCAGAGGAGACAGGTCTGGGAACTCAGGTCTGGCAGAGCTGAGAACATGGGCAAAGGTTCATGGGCCCTGCTTTCTTGAGGAGTGTTTGGTTGGGTAGTAAAGCTAAGCAGTACCTCCCCCCACATCTGAAGAAGCCAGTCTGTGTAGAGAATTCAGCACCTTGGACAGGGGCTGTACCAGGGCCTAGGAAGGCAGGGAGGCTCTCCATGCTGTTCAGTGCCCCCAGGCTTGGTAGTAATGAGTCCCAAGGCTCAGAGCTCCTAGTAGACCCAGGTCAGTGCCCCTAAGCTACTGGGCTGAACTGGGCTTTCATGACTGGGGTCTCAGAGGACGTAGCTGCTTAGGACTGGTCAGCAAGTGGGAGGGCGACATGGGGTTGGGCTATTCCTTTGGGGGAGACTCATGGACATGCTGCCAGGACTTTGGTTTCTGGGAATGGGTAAGGGGAGGCCAACACACAATGTCGTTTTCTGCCTGTGTGACTACCCTACTACAAGCTCCCTGAGGACAAGAACTGCATAGATCTTGTTCACTCCTCTACCCCCAGCACCTAACAAAGTGCCTGGCACATGGTAGGTGATCTTCAATGATTAATTAGCTACTGAATTTTGAGGAAACAGGCCACAGACAGAGAAGTCTAGATTAGAAGCTTGATGGGAACAAAGACAAGGATTTGGATGGGCCTCTGTTGGGGGATACTCCCCACCTTGTTTCATTTTCTGCTGCCCTAACCAGAGAGTTTCCCCAGTGCATCCCACTCTCCCACACCACGTGTAACCCACCCTTGTGAACTTTGCCCATGTCTGACCCATCCTTAAAGGCCTTGTTGAAGGCCCTGTCTCCAACTCTCCTTGACCCCTCTCTCACATTGCAGTGAGCTTTCTCTCTCCTAAACCCCGGGGCTCTGACTCTCGGGACCTCTTATCACTAACAAGTGTTTCATATTGTATGTATGTGTGTCTTAGTTCTATGTTGGGGATGCCATAGTTTAAGTAGTTTTTGGTGCTGAGAACATGCTGTCGGAGTGCATGTAACTTAAGACCCCATCCCAGGCCTCTTAGCTGAGTGTCAATAGGTTAGAAAGCCCCTGAGAGCCAGGATCATGGGTTCCTGCTCCATTTCTGCTATTCCTCATTCTGTAACTATGGACTGGTCTCTGTGCTTCTGTCACCTGCTCCTGTAAAAGAAGGAGGGGTCATTTCTGCTTCCTTTCTATAGCACCAGAAGGTTTCTCAGGTTTCGCAAAAATAGAAAGTGTTATATTTTCTTTTGTATAAAAGATTTCAGCCTATATGGCCCTACATTCTGCTTTGCATCACCCTTCTACCCTTCCTCCACATAACTTATCCTAGAATATTGAGAAGCTCTTATTTTAATGGAACTGCCCACCCACTGATGGAATTGGTGCCTTGAGTGGTACTGAGCTCTCCATTAGTGAAGGTGGCCAAGGCTAATGGATTCCTGTAAATGGGCTGATGGAGAGGGGAATTCTGCATGGTTGAGAAGTTGAACTGCAGAACTTCAGGGAGTCACTTTCCACTCTGAGATTCCATGATTCTATCCAGTACCTCGAGTGTGGTAGACACTGTGAAATAGAAAATGCAGTCTCTGGCCTCAAAGGGCATATATAGTTTGGTTGCGGAGACAAACAGATGCATAGGAAATCTCTAGAAAAATTAGGGGCTGGCACACATGCCATGGGACACAGGAGGGCAGATGGTGAACCTCGGAGATCATCACAAGGAACTGGGACAGTGGGAGAGCATGGCAGCCCTGGAAGGCAGCACAAACAGTGTGGAGGTGAGAGTGAGCAGGACGCGGCCTTCTTCATATGGAGGTGAAATCTGCATCCCCAAACATGTTCTGACACCCTGGGATGCTGTCTTGGGTCACTCAGAGATGATCCTGTATACTGCCTGAACAATAGGCAACCTGTGACTCTTGAGTCTTCTTTTCTGTAAGCTAGAGACTCCTCATTTTTTCACAGTTCTTCGTATTAGAGAGGTAGCAGGGGATAAGGGTTTGGATCATGGATTCTGGAGCCGGATGTCCTGGATTTGATTACTGAATGCACAAGCTACTAGCAGAATGACCTTGGGAAAGTTACTTAAACTCTCTGTGCTTCAGTTTTCTCATCCCCCTAAATGGGCTGATAACAGGGCCTGCCTCACAGGGTCATCATGAGTGAACAGTTGTGCTGGGAAAAAAGAGTGCTGAGGACCCAGTGTTATATAAGTGCTTATAAAATAAAATATACAGAATGGCTTCAATCCCTTCTTCCCCCCACCTCCTCTGATTGTCTTCCTTTAAAGGTGTCTTTAAAGGAGGACATTTCAAGATCTATCCTGAGGTACAACACTGTCAGTGATAGGATAATATCCATATGTCTACAAGGAAGACCAGTTAATGCGACTTATTATTCAAATTTAAGCACCAAACCCTAATGCCAAAGATGAAAAAATTGAAGATTTTTACCAACTTCTGCAGCCTGAAATTGATCAAACATGCAATCAAGATGCATTGATAATTACCAGTGATTGGAATGTGAAAGTTGGAAATGAAGAAAAAGGATTGGTAGTTGGAAAATATAGCCTTGGTGACAGAAATGGCGCCGGAGATCACATGATAGAATTTTGCAAGATCAACGACTTCTTCACTGGAAATATCTTTTTTGAACAACATAAACAGTGACTATGCACATGGACCTCACCAGATGGAAAACGCAGGAATCAAATCGACTACATCTGTGGAAGGAGATGATGGAAAATCTCAATATCATCTGTAAGAACAAGGCCAGGGGCTGACTGTGGAACAGACCATCAATTGCTCATATACAAGTTCAAGTCAAATCTGAAGAAAATTAAAACAAGTCCACGAGAGCCAACATACAACCTTGAGTATATCCCACCTGAATTTGGAGACCACCTCAAGAATAGATTTGATGTATTGAACGCTGATGACTGAAGACCAGATGAGTTGTGAGAAGACATCAAGGACATCACACATGAAGAAAGCAAAAGGTCATTTAAAAGACAGGAAAGAAAGAAAAGGCCAAAATGGATGTCAGAAGAGACCCTGAAACTTGCGAATGGAAGAAATGATGAAGTAAAAGAGCCGAACAGAAGATTTCAAAAGGCAGCTCGAGAAGACAAAGTAAAATATTATAATGAAATGTGCAACGACCTGGAGTTAGAAAACCAAAAGGGAAGAACACACTTGGCATTTTTCAAGCTGAAAGAACTGAAAGAAAAAAAGCCTCGAGTTGCAATTTTGAAGGATTCTACGGGCAAAATATTGAATGACGCAGGAAGCATCAAAAGAAGATAGAAGGAGTACACAGACTCACTGTACCAAAAAGAACTGGTTGATGTTCACCCATATAAGGAGATAGCATGTGATCAGGAACCGATGGTATTGAAGGAAGAAGTCCAAGTTTCACTGAACTCACTGGTGAAAAACAAAGCTACAGGAATTGATGGAATACAAATAGAGAAGTTTCAACAAACGGATGCAAAACTGGAAGTGCTCACTTGTCTATGCCAAGAAATTTGGAAGACAGCTACCAGGCCAACTGACTGGAAGAGATGCATATTTGTGCCCATTCCAAAGAAAGGTGATCCGTCAGAATGCAGAAATTATTGAACAATACCATTAATATCACATGCAAGTAAAATTTTGCTGAAGATGATTCAAAAGCAGTTGCAGCAATACATTGATAGGGAACTGTCAGAAATTCAAGCCGGATTCAGAAGAGGATGTGTGTGGAACAAGGGATATCACTGCTGATGTCAGATGGATCTTGGCTGAAAGCAGATAATACCAGAAAGATGTTTACTTGTGTTTTATTAACTATGCAAAGGCATTTGACTGTGTGGCTCATAACAAATTATGGATAACACTGGGAATAATGGGAGTTCCAGAAAACTTAATTGTGCTCATGTGGAACCTGTACATAGAACAAGAAGCAGTCATTCCAACGGAGCAAGGGGATACTGCATAGTTTAAAATCAAGAAAGGTGTGCATCAGGGTTGCATCTTTTCACCACACTTAATTAATCTGTATGCTGAGCAAATAATCCGAGAAGCTGGCCTATATGGAGAGGAATGTGGCATCAGGATTGGAGGAAGACTCGTTAACAACCTGCGATACGCCGATGACACAACCTTGCTTGCTGAAAGTGAAGAGGACTTGAAGCACTTACTGATGAAAATCAAAGACCACACACAGCCTTCAGTATAGATTACACCTCAACATAAAGAAAACAAAAATCCTCACAACTGGACCAATAAGCAACATTATGATAAATGGAGAAAAGACTGATGTTGTTAAGGATTTCATTTTACTTGGATCCACAATCAACACCCATGGAAGCAGCAGTCAGGAAATCAAACGACACATTGCATTAGGCAAATCTGCTGCAAAAGACCACCTTAAAATGTTAAAAAGCAAAGATATCACTTGGAGCACTAAGGTGCGCCTGACCCAAGCCATGTTATTTTCAGTCGCCTCATATGCATGCAAAAGCTTGACAATGGATAAGGAAGATGGAAGAAGAATGGATGCCATTGAATTATGGTGCTGGTGAAGAATATTGAATATACCATGGGCTGCCTGAAGAACAAACAAGTCTGCTTGCAAGAAATACAGCCAGAGTGCTGCTTGGAAGTGAGGACAGCAAGACTTGGTCTCACGTACTTTGGACATGTTATCAAGTGGGATCAGTCCCCAGAGAAGGACATCATGCTTGGTAAAGTAGAGGGTCATCAAAAAAGGAGAACATCCTCGATGAGATGGATTGACAGAGTGGCTGGCTGCAACAATGGTCTCAAATGTAATGATTGTGAAGATGGTGCAGGACCAGGCAGTGTTTTGTTCCGTTGTATGTAGGGTTACTATGAGTCAGAACAGACTTGATGGCACCTAATGACAACAACAAAGGTGCTTTGGTTGTCAATCTCCCCTTTATGGTGGGAGACTCAGGACTAAGCATGGACTTCAGGAGCACTAGTCCTTGATTGCCCTCCTTCTGGCCACTATTCTATTAGTGTAGCCCAGTCCAAGAGAGTTAAGTTTAGACATTTGGTGGCCTCACCATGTTCTTATCTTCAGCTGGTTTTCAACCAAACCCTGAGTATGTTTTCCATGTGCTGATGAGAAATGGGTTCCACGCCATCCTGTACTTGTACAGCCAAACTGGCGCCTCTAAGAGTGAAAGTGTCTTCCCTCTCACTACTACCATGGGAGATGTGACCCACTCATTGTTCCAGCTTGCCCATGTCTTCTGGGATATGAGTTCCCATGTTGGCCACGTGGATGGTGCTTTTCTGCACAGGAGCATCTGAGAGTCCAGCCAGTGAGCCACGTGCTGATCCTGAGGCCCTGGGGCTTGCCACGGTCTCTGACAGAGAAAGAACTCTGGGATGTCATGACACTGAGAAAAAGACCTTGCTCCTGCACTTTCCCTTTGGCCTTGTCATCTGAATCTTTCCTTTGCCTTTTCCAGAAGACTTTACATCTCTCCTGGATCTTGTCCCAATGATAGACAGCCCTCGGAATGTTCTTGTTATCATGCTTTGTCCTCTCTAGGTCTTTGTGGCAGGCGACTTGTCTCTGGGCTTGACACCAGCCCTTTGTCTGAACTTCCTCCTTGCTTTCTGGATGGTTCTTATCTCCTCCACTAAAAAGAGAGCTTCCTGAGGGCTGTGGGTGGGTCCCCTTCTCTCTCTCTCTCCAACTGCTCCTACTTGGCACCACTGGCCATCTCTATCCTCTTACTAAACTGATTGTCTACTATGCATCTCTCAGTTTGTCATGCTGTGGTGGCTAGCATGTTGCTGTGATGCTGGAAGCTATGGCTCTGGTATTTCAAATACCAGCAGGGTCACCCGTGATGGATAGGTTTCATCAGAGCTTCCAGACTAAGACAGACTAGGAAGAAAGGCCCGGTGACCTAAAAATCAACTAAAGAGAACCCTATGTATCACAACAAAACATTGTCCAATATAGTGCTGGAAGATGAACCCCTGTGTTGGAAGATACTCAAAATACACAGTAGCTGCAACTGTGGACTTCAGCATATCAACAATAGTGAAAATGGTGCAGGGCCAGGCAACATTTTGTTCTGTTGTACGTGGGGCTGCCATGAGCTGGAGTCATCTTGATGGCAAATAACAATAACAAACGGATTGTGATTGGTTACTAGCTGGTGTGCCAGAACTGTGTGAGTTCACTTATTTCTTTTCCCCAAGCCCATGAAGGGTTTCCCTATACAGGGGCCCTCACCTAGAGTGGGGCAGGAACACCAGAGACAGGGAGAGAGACACAGGGAAAGCCTGAGAAAGACTGAAAAATATACAGAGAGGAGTGCCCAGTCTCACAGAGAAAGACACTGAGAGATGATGAGATGGAAAGATGGAGCAAGAGTAGAGGGATGGAATGGGAGAACAGCAGGCCTATGGTTGG